>NC_139969.1:27365492-27810492 GCF_963993115.1 Abramis brama | reverse complement strand
ATATCTGTGACACTCCCTGTGTACACACAACATCCTTTTGTTCTGGAAGAGTGTGGAGCAGCAGTTCTTTCAGGTTATGCAGTAAGCCTGTAAATAATTCATGATGAGCACAGATGCACCTGGACAATGTGTTGCACTCCCAGAGGTGTGTGGATGGTGGCTGGGCTTGCATCAGAAATAGGAATGTTCTCCTTATAAGAAAGCAACAGGTAGATAAGCTCCAAGTACCCCAGGCTGATAAACACATGGACAACTGAATAAAGTGAACAAAACAAAGTGTCCCTCCAGGCATTTTGCATTATAGTCATGTCATGCTAGTGGTGTTTTCAGCTAGCCACGGTGCACAAGAGGTAGTCTCAGCCTCAGACGTCAAGACCACGTACCGCTGGCTGAATGTCTGATGCATAAGGCACACAAAATTGGTAATCATTTGTGGCAATTCTACAGGATTTCTGGGAGACGTGTGTCGCTTTCTTTATCAATCAGCCTGGAAACAAAGCCTTTGTTATGCCAAACCCCCTCATTGCAGAAAAAAGTTGTCACATTCACAACTGTGACAAAGAGCTCTTATCAGGATCAACTACATGCTGGATGTGAAGTACGCGAATTTCGCAGCATAGACTTTTTAAAATAAGTCGAAGAGTTTTACACGACAGTCCGTTATTGTAGGGACATCAACGTTACATTTCCACGTCACTTAACATGACGCAGAGCAAAACGAACTGTGATTGGTTGCTTTACATGTCAGTCTTAGCCAATGTGTGGCTACAGTGCTTGCACCACTTTTTACTGTAGTAATGTATAGTGTAAAAGTATACTTTTTAACGTTGTATACTTTTTCTATGTTGGTTCTTTCATGGGTCAATGATTATTCATCCAAAATAGGGCTGCAAAAACGAATTGATGTAATTATCGATTAGTCGCATCTGCCGACCGTGCACCGAAAACTTCCGCCAGTCGCATGATCAAAATACAGCACTGAATAAGGCGTTTGTATGGACAAAATGCATCTAAAAAATAGTGGTGGAAACAGAGTGAGCTGTTGCTGGAAGGATACGTGATCCAAATGCGTGAGAATTCTTTATTTTAGGCTTCAAGCTAATGCATTAGCGTAATGTTTAACATGGCTTGCCCTGTCAAGCGCTTTGACAGATGTGTGTGCTATTTAATGTGTTGATATGTAGCGCAAAACGTTCATTTTACAGTTATATCCTTATCTGTAAGCATTACAAAATTCACACGAGTATTTCCATTTTGCATGAAAGGCTCGTCCTGACAGTCTGTGTTAAACTTCAGACTTTACTGAACGAGCGCCAGCACGCGTCAAGCAGACGAGACGTATTAGAGAGGGAGACGATAAATATTCAGCGCAAAAACTTTTATTTTGCTGAAATATCTGTTGAAGGAAGTTAAATTGAATTGTAAATTCAACATGTAATTAAAGTTTTTTATGAGAGTGATAACTGTAAAGGTATAACAGCATGTAATTAAATATAATAGCATGACGTTTCTTACATTTACAGGATAAAGAAATGACAGTAAGAGTGAATGTGTGTTCCTGCAGAACATTCCTCTTATCTGTTAACACTGAGTTTGTATTTTTCTTTATTATCTTTATTATTATCTTCATTTTTAATGTAGGGATCTAAACTGTATTTTTGCTTTATAGCTCTTGTGCATAAAGTATAGAAATAGATAATATTCACCATATATGTTTTCATAGCATTCAGCTGGCCTGTTGGTTTGAAGGACAGCATTTGGCAGGATGTGGAATAGTGTGTTTGTCAATAAAATAAAATAGAAAAGAAAATTGGGCTTTTTATCTGATTAATCGAAGAAATAATCGATTATCAAAATAATCATTAGTTGCAGCCCTAATCCTAAATGAATAAACTCTAACTGAACTAAGCATGTCTGGACTCTGGTATGCTGTTCTTTTAAGGCAGAGCAGTGGCTGAAATCAATTTGTGTTTTTCTATTGAATTGAGAATCTATTTTCCCTTCTGGCCCAGGAGTTAATCATATGACAATCAGTAACAGGGCAGAGACACAGGAAAAGGGCGGAAAGCTAGGAATGCTACAACCAATACATTTCTGTCTCTTACTACCATGTGCATATTTCTGCTCCATATTACTATACTTTTCATCCTTTAAGGTGTATCTAATGATCATTCTGATACCTTATGAAAACATTATTTCAAACAAAATTTATTAGACAATGAACGTTGGTCAATGTTATAAACAATCTTGTAATATATCATGCAGAATGTGCTTGGTAAGTAGTATTTATTGCTGAAACCCTTATCCATTGATTATTGTGAATGAACAAGTGAACCAATTACATTAAAGGGAGAAAATAATTCTGTCATAATTTACATGCCCTCATTACTCATCCTCATGTCTTTCCAAACCTGTATGACTTTCTTAACTGGAACATAAAGTTATTTTGAGAAATGTCTCAGTGTTTTTTTTTTTAGTCCATTCAATAGAAGTCAAAGGTCACCAAAAATGTTTGGTTACAAACATTCTTCAAAATATCTCTTAAGCCCTGCAGAAGAATGTCAAACAGGTTTGGACCAACATGAGGATAAGTAAACTACCTTAAATGTAGATTAGCCTATTCTTAAATCAGTTTTAATAAGTAAAACTTTTAAACCAAATCAACACATAGATATAGGCTAAGTTCTATGAGGAGTTATGTATTTATTCACCAGTGAAGTAGCAGGAGGAAGCATTAGTCATCCCCTCCAGCGTCTCTTTATTCAATGAGGAAACTGTGGTCAACCAGGAAAAAACCAACCCAACTAGGGTCAAGAAATTTACCCAAAATGCATTTCACAAGGAAATTGTGTCAACATTACAACAACGGGGTGATGCTGTTTTAAAGGAATAAGAAATTTTTATGAACCTCCAAGCTTAAGAAAATTGTCCATACAAAAGATATATATTATATATATATCATGACCACAGGAACAGAATCCAAAAGGACAGTCCAGGTCTACTGCCTTACAATAGATTTGTATGAAAAACCGACTGAGATTCACTGCAAACCATTTAAATCTCACACATTTTCACACTTAAAAGCAACATATCTTTAAATGGAAAAGAACAGCTTGGAGATCTTCAAAGTATTTTTTTATGAAGAAAATTAATCATTCAGGTTTGGAACAACATGAGGGTTAGTAAATGATGACCATTTTAATTACTGTCGGAACTATCGTCATTAAGATAGCACAAGATCTGAGAAATTTATAGTATAAGAGTTGCCTAACACAATCCTGTGACATTCCAAATCTGGTGCATAATGACCTTTAACACTTTGAATATGAGTAACGTACCGCTGGACGCCAAGTACGATGAGCTAATATTATTTACACCAAGGACTGTTGAAATAAATGAGTCACTTGAGTATAAATCTTTACAGAGAGAAAAAAAGGTTACTAATCAAAAACCAGTGATAATGTAGAGCTCCACATTTTTCACTTCCATCAAAATGAGTTCAGCTTAGCCACACAGAACAAGCACCAGACAAAAAAAAATAAAAATACAAAAGGGTACATTTTCATATTCACACATTAAATGCTTGGCTCATCTAATCAACATGCAGGCAACAGGTTTCCCTTCCTTGTGAAAACTCCTGATGAAGACAGACCAACCACTGGCAGAAGAGAGACATCCCGTCCTCTGACTCCATTTCAGCAGAAAAACAGAGACCGTGCCGAATATTAGATTAAAGGGGAGGGCTAATGTGAGCACAAATCGGCTGATTCTATAAATAGATGACCTTCAACCTGCCATGAACGTGGACAGGGGTTTATACAAAGGTCTTCATTCAGAAGGCCAGCGGATAGATTCGGCAGACTGAGCACAAAAATGTTGATTCGTGGGAGCTAACTATATATAAAAAGGAACTAATCTGGAACTAATACCACAGCATGACAGCGATACCCAAGATAAATCACCACCACTCACTTAACTTTTTTCCCCATTTAGCGCACTTCACTTTCTTTTTAATAAAGGAAAATCCTACTTCTGAAAAGTGTTTTAGCAAAACAAATTGAAACTAAAAATGAAACCAATTCATCATCAACCAGGTTCACGCCTGCAGGAAAAGATCCAGACCACGTCGGATGGCTCAAACTGAGAGCAAGAGAAAAGATGGTCAGTGTTACTAGTACTAACTTACAGAAAAAACTAGACAAACCTTCCTATGTGAGGCTAAATCCGCACAACCCACACTGAAATGTGAAAGCCATAAGTTAATACCCAACTACACAGCACAAGCAATATCGCACGTTTTATTTTGACAGTGTCAGCATTCAGATGGTCCCCACATTGACCATGTGTTTAAAGGAAGGGGTTTCACACCAGCTGTTTGCATTGTAGCTGCACTGCGATCTGACTGTGTGGTTCAGAGCGTTTCGAAAAGCTTCCCCCACAGCCAACTCGCAGATAAACGGATGCTCCACGCTAGAGAAAAAGCCTGCCAGGGAATTTCCTTCAAGAGCATCCAAAGAATTTCATTTCTTCTGCACACACTTATGATTACAGATTACAGTCCTTTATGTTTCTCATAAACTACAAAAGGAATTTCAGACAGCAAATACATTCCAGACTGTGGAAAAGTGTGGAAAAATACAGACTCATTTTGTGCCAAAATGCATCAAAACATTGTGTTTGCAGGACAACAACAGAGTTCATCAACAGTCAAAGCGTTAACCAAAGCTAAAAATCGAAACCAGCCCGGACTTCCAAAAGACTGCTTTTGATATGCAAACTCCCCACATTAGAAAACAGGTTTAGCACACATGGCTAAACAAAACATCAGCGATACAACCATCAAACAATGCAGCTACTACAATGCATGGATAAATATTAAATACCACATAACAGAACTTTGGAAAAAGAGAATCTCTTCAATTCGAGAATAGATGTAAGGCATTCAATTTACAGCTGGCATTCAGGAAAAAAAGAGTGGATTCGGATAAAGCAGCAGCACAGCTTGTGCATTCCACACCAGTCAGTGACACAACAACAACAGGCTGCTCAACTTAATTCAATCTTGTGACCTGAACAACATGTTTCTGCTGAGATTTTCCAATGGAACGATGCTAGTCAGAATAGTGTTTCCCATTAATCATGTAGACTTTGGCGGTCTAATCTGAATGAACCGAAAAATATTTAAATTTCTCATAATGACATAAAAGACCTTTAAAATTACCTTAGGCGTAAATTTTTCTGTGTTGCTTTGGCAAAGCATCTGTCAATTAAACTAAAATAATCACGATATGTCTTAGTGCACTTATCAAATAGCAAAAGGCTGCGATTTAATGAAGTATATTGTCTGTTACGCTCCGTTTTAAATCGAAGTGCTGCACTGTGTTCAGATGCTTCCAGAATTCCTCTAGAATTGTAATGAGACACGCTTGTAAACCTGTTGTGACAGAAACTTAAAGGTCTCCCCGCAAAAGAAAAGCTCAAGGGTTTAACTATCGCAAGTGAGGAAATTAAAAAGTATTGTATATTCACTCCTGTAACAAAGTAAAACAAGAAATATACTTATGAAATATTAATTTTTAAATTTACAGTGCCGTTGTATTACAATAGTAATATATTACTGTCTTAGGGATGATAAAGTATTATTATTATGATTATTAATTGGATTCAAGTTGTTGGCCTTCCTAAAAACATTTGATTTTAAAATCTACAACATTTTTAATATTAAAAGGGAAATAAAAATTAAAAGGAACAAGGTCCACCCCCATATTATCACAAAGTTCTGTAGGAAACAGAAGCAGAAATTCAGCCGTTTTTCTATCTGAATCGTCTCATTCATGCTGCATTCAAGATCAACTTCTGACAAATGACAGGGTGTGTTTCATTGGAAGTGTCAATGACCTGTATTTTTTTAAGTGCTTTGCCTGCACTTACTAGAAGCACACAATTCAAGTCACAAAGACAAACTGTATAAACTGAAACTGAATAAAAAGCATCTGTGGCAGCACAGAGCACACAAGCGGTTCTTTTAAATCAGAGATCATGGAGACTGGCTCATCTAAAATTACACAACGATTCAAACATACCTTTTTAATTAAAAAATTTATATTGATGATTTGTAAGAAACGTTTAGGAATGGTAGATTATCTCAATCAACCTACAATTGGTAGTAGCCTACCTACAGTCAGAGATCTGGACTAGTGACCCAAAAGGTCATGATGATCCATCACCATATTGTGGCCCTCCAGGGGGGCCGCCCCTTTAATAAGCATCCAGTAAAGATAAACCATGGGTCTCACCTCGCAATGCGGAGATGCGCCAGCATAATTCAGCTCATCCTCGTCGCCTGAATTCCTCCAAGGTGTTGCCATCATTTCACTACCGCAGCCAACATCTAGAGAAATCTCCTCAGATCAGCTTCAACATCACATTGGATTTGCTTTTCCACATGTTTGGGTAAAGGACCCTGGGGGAGAAAATAAAAACACACCTTATTAATACTAAACATAACTTATTAAACTACAAAACCTTTAGAAACATTTAATTACTAAAAAAACAAATACTCCTTGACATGATCATAATAATATTTCACTTGTTTATTCATATGTGAATGTTTACATTTTTGGTTATACTACAATTTTCAAAATGAAACCCTTTATTTAAAATTCAAAACAAGATTGCACTGTGTTTGTAATCAACTTCACGGTTCTCTGCACACATTCAGATATATATAAACACGTTTGACGCGATTTCCGATTTGTTCTGGTTTCTTTTTGACAGGTGTTTTGAAGTAATCCCGTAAACCGTAGTGGCCAATAGACTTCGGCCGACATAAACGCCCTAAAAATCGCTTATTCCAGCAAAACGCGAGCCATTCCCTTGTGCCACATGGTTACATGAGCCTTCACCTTTCTGTATTAAAAGCTCAAACTCTGAGATATCAAACACACGAGCTGATTAAACAAGTTTAATCCTGTTAAAATAAAATGATAACCCAAGACAGAGAGTCTAATCTGATTGTAAGCGGAGAGGTTTGATCTGGTGTGGTCAGACTCAACTGGTGTGTGAGCGGCTAACAGCGCTGGAAACTTTCTGCCGTGAATTGATGTCGAGTACGTTACTCAAACACAACAGAATGTATTTATATTTCACTTTGAAAGTGCCGGACTTAATTTTAACGAGTAAACACACTAGGCACGTTGCGTGTTGGATAAAGTTTAAGTGTTCTGAGTGATATATAAAACATTGGGCTCTGGTTAGCATAAGTAGCTAGCAAAACAAAGTAAAGGCTAACTGGTATTGTAATGGCTAGCCAGCACCTACCTGTTGGGAATAAAGCGCTGATGTTACGCTGTAAACGCCCATTGCGCACAAAAAAACTCATTAATTCGTTAGAAGAGTCTAAACGACAAGGTAGGTCCGTGTCCTGTCCTCAACCCGAGTGTTTTAGGTGGATAAAAACAGAACGAAAGTTTTCCTATTCCCCGGTCCAACTCGACGCACACGCGCGCGCGGCACTCGCTGGATCGGGGCTCGAGCGCACTCGGAATCCTTGGAAACGCCACCCTTTCGCGAGCTGGCGGAGCATACATCCAATCAGATTCTTCCTAACACTTCTCGTTTAAATTTCAGCCAATGATTTGCGTTGTTACAAATACTATTTTTCTCCAAACAATCTGTTATCTCTGTCAAGTCATTTAAAAAAAAAATCTAAATGTTTCTATTTATTTATCACTCCTGTTTTTTTTTCCATCACAGCTAGCGTTTTTATGGACAACATTTAGTCATATTATTGAAGCATTAACCCAGTGTTGTACAACAAGGTAGACAGACATACAACTGTTGTTATTCAATATAGCATGTTTTCTGTTTGGGACCAACAAGTGGGGCCTGTTTGACCACAACAATACATTACAGACAAATACAATAACATAAATCCATGCAACAACAACAAACAAATTGTGTACACAAACTGAATCTTAGCAAGTGGAAATTAACAGCAATTTATTCATAGGCTACTTGTTGTGGTCTCTGAAACACTTGCTGCATACTGATGCATTGTTATGAACCTGAAAGTTTGTTTATAATCAGTTCACATGGGATTAAGTCATGAAGTATCAATCCAATACTTCAAATGTTTTATGATCAGACCCAAAAGTAACCAACATTCAAGTATTCACTCTATAAGAGTGAGGATGTGTTTTCTCCTCCCATATTTGATTGTTTAGTTGTCATATGCTACCAGAACAAATGGAGCAATGATGTGGGATGGAACGTCTTGTTAGGACGTTTTGTCTCTAAACACAAAAACTGGACAGTGTTGTTGTTTATATGTCACCCTGTGACAGTTTGACCAGGCAATACAAGAAACTGTTTGTGTTACCCTACTCTTCCCTCAAAACCTTTATCATGCCAACAAAAATAATAGAACACTGCTAAATATTTATTATGAATATATTGGAGTTCTCTAATAAATCCATATTTTATAATATGGATAGATACTCCCAATCATTATCATTTTCTTTTCTTGCCCAACAGAAAATACTTTTTAATATACTTCTGTCAACAAATATGTGAACAACTGTAATATTGGACATTTTACTTTTGTCTGAGGGCTCTCTCTCTCTCTCTCTCTCTCTCTCTCTCTCTCTCTCTCTCTCTCTCTCTCTCTCTCTCTCTCTCTCTCTCTCTCTCTCTCTCTCTCTCTCTCTCAAATACAACTGTTTGTCTGGATTACTGGAGTCACATGTTTGGCCCAGTTCAAAGCGGGGTCGGGCAGTTTTGGCATGCTATTGGCAGTGGCTGTGGAATGTCTGCACACACACTGTGCCCCGAAAAGCGGACGCATGAGGAGCGACTGCTATGCTCACAATCTGAGAGAGCTTCACCAGAGTTAGTCCATCATCTCTTTGCTATTCCAATACACTTAAGTCAGTATCGGTGTCAGTATCAGTGTTTATCAGAATATAAGTCATATGCACAATTCATTTTGAAATCAATTCTGATAAATAAAATATATAGCTCAATATATATGTATATATACAGCGGGGGAAATAAGTATTGAACACGTCATCATTTTTCTCAGTAAATATATTTCCAAAGGTGCTATTGATTGCATAATGATGGCATTGGTTATAGGCGCCATTCTAAGCTTCTGAATGGTCCAGTGAGCACTTTTGGGGCCATAATACGGAAGTGGAAAGACAATCATTTCACCATAAATTTGCCTCGACCAGTGCTCCTCGCAAGATTTCTGATAGAGGAGTGAAAAGAATAATCAGAAGAGTTGTCCAAGAGCCAAGGATCACTTGTGGAGAGCTTCAAAAAGACCTGCAGATAGCAGGTACTGTTGTCTCAAAGAAAACAGTAAGTAATGCACTCCACCGCCATGGCCTGTATGCACGCTCACCACGCAAGACTCCATTACTGAAAAAAAAGCATGTTGAAGCTCATTTAAAGTTTGCTGCACAACATTTGGAAAAGCCAGTGAAATACTGGGAGAATATAGTGTGGTCACATGAGAGCAAAATTGAACTGTTTGGATGCCATAATACACACCATATTTGGAGGAGAAATGGCAGTGCACATTACCCTAAAAACACCATACAACTTGGTGTTGGCTCTTGGACAACTCTTCTGATTTTTCTTTTCACTCCTCTATCAGAAATCTTGCGAGGAGCACTGGTCGAGGTAAATTTATGGTGAAATTATTGTCTTTCCACTTCCGTATTATGGCCCCAAAAGTGCTCACTGGACCATTCAGAAGCTTAGAATGGCGCCTATAACCAATGCCATCATTATGTTTTGCAACAATTAGCTTGGGAAGGTCTTGAGACAGCTCTTTGCTTTTACCCATCATGAGATGTGTCTTGTGTGACACCTTGGCAATGAGACCTTTTTGTAGGCCATCATTTGGGACTGAACCAGCTGTTATTAATTTGCACGGACAGGGGGCTGGATTGCTTTTTAATTACTAATAGTTTTAAGATGTTGTCTTGGCTTTCCATGCCTTTTTGCACTTCCCTTTCTTCATGTGTTCAATACTTTTTCCCTGTGTCATTTCACATTATTACACATAACTTAATTTCTGAACTTATTTTTGTTTGTTTCTTTGTATGTATGGCTTACTTGGGTTGTTACCAACATCTGGTGAAAATTTCATGTCAATAGCACCTTTGGAAATATATTTACTGAGAAAAATGATGACGTGTTCAATACTTATTTCCCCCGCTGTATATATATATATGTGTGTGTGTGTGTGTTGAGCTATATATTGATTTCAAAATTATGTGTATATATATATATATATATATATATATATATGGCAGCATTTTTGTAACAACCATTTGGTATGGTATCACTACTTTTGTTTGTATTGTTGTCATTTGTATGCCACTTTGGATAAATGTGTCTTGTATAGATATAGATCTGCTCAATTGTGTCTATTGTATTGCATATTACCAGGTGGCGATTTCATATGAATTTGTACAATGTGAGTCTTACAAAAACTTACAATTATTAGAAATTATATCCACCCACAACCCCACCTCTCATTACTGGGGCGTAAGCAGATCATATGAAAATGTACAAATTCATACGAATTAGCCACCAATTCACCAAAACGTAAAAAAGTTACGAATTGACATGAGATTGTGTTGTGTTGTGTTGGTTGGATGGATGGATGGACGGATGGATGGATAGATAGATAGATCCAAAATTTCATTTGAAGAAAAAATGATTGGTTCGGTTAGTTGGAAATAAGTCATTGTACATATTCAGACACACAAAGAAAGAAAAAGAGAGAGCGCAGGCAGTAACCTGAAAAGAGAGCCCTGTGAAAAGTGTTCAGTTTCTAGAGGCTCGCACAAATGTTCCTTTCATTCATGGCCAGCCGAAGGGGCCACCTGTTTCAGGGATTGGGTGGCCTTTGTTCCGAGGTCGTCCTGACCAGGGACTTTCACAATACTTCCCAGCCCAGGGAATTCCTCTCTCCGCAGTCTGATCTGGAACGGAGCTCAAACCACAGCAGACACTCTCTCGGGAAGCAGCCTTCCCAGGAAGAATGTCAGTCAGCTGCATGTCCTTCTTGTGACCAACTTGGAAACACGCCGGACAGTTATAACTTGAAAACAGGAACAGTGTCCATCTTTGTTTAGCCTGAGTCTATCCAAATTCAGTTGAAACAGTGCTGAAAAGCAAGCTTATGTGTTTGGGAGGGTGTTTTTAGACATGTGTGACTCCCAGAGAGATTATATTACCAATCATACTCAGATTATTTTGCCCTTTATTATATTGCGGAAACAGATTTTTGATACTAAGGTTTCTTCAACTTCACTTACACACTCCTCAGAGAGGGCCAGTGCATTGAAATAGTGAACAAACCCATCTAAAACTGTGGTTAAACAGCCAAACAGAGAGAGTGACGCTTTGTTTTCACAGCACACTGAAACTCCCTCTTGCTGTTGAAATGCGGGAGTCATGTGTCAGGTGTATGAATAAGGCACGACGGCTCCGCCCATCTTCTATTGTGAATGTCCACTCACTCTATCAATGCCCCACTTTTATTTATCTTTCAAATCATGAGAACAAAACTAAAACTTCAGGACAATCAGGACGCCAGCTACATGTGTGCTCCTTTGCTTTGTGGAAGCCTTAGATGAGGCTTTGAGATGACATTAAAAACTATATTTTTATAGGGTGAGTGGTGGTTGCTTGCCATGTGGCATTGCCATTGGCCATGTGGTTTCTAAGATGTTCTGAGTGGTGTGTTGCTATCCAGCTGCTTCGCCCAGAGCACCCTGTGGGTTGTTAGGGCCTGGCTTAAACAGCCCAGGTCAAAATAACCCAACGTCTGATAATCTGGTACTTAGATATGACCGGGGTATTTATTTATTTATTTATTTTGCCCATTACTCTGATTGCTTAGAAAATTATAGCTCAAATCTCCTCATGATTTGATGAATCACTCATGTAGGACAAATTACAGGGAAGCCACTTTTTATGAGGGGGTACAACACTGCTGTTCAAAAGTTTGGTCAGGAAGATGTTTTTATTGCCTATATTGTCACTGTAAAGTGTATTATTTGGGCTGTAAATGGTAAATGGGGGGGAGGGGGGGCTACTTTTAGAAGAAATGCTGTTTATGTGTTACTAATCTAAAGCCTGTTTTTGGACAGCATTACATTATCATAACAGGAGTTATAAGTTATAACATAGTTGTGCATGTTAGTGAGTGATTTGAGGATTTTAGATTGATGGAAAATGCATATTTAGGCTACAGTCGGTTTGTTGAAGTTTGGCCTGTTCTCTCTGCAGACATTCAAGGAGGCAACATCAATTATTTTTTGTCATTTACTAGTATCTATCTAGTCTAGACAGAGAAGCCTCAAACCTCCAGCAGAGCCATTTGAATACACAATTCATTGTCTATCTTTAATTTAAGGCCAGAGCTGAATCATTACAGAAATGTATGATTAGATTCCACTGTAAAAGGACCACTGTAAAAGGAAACTCACAGCCTGTAACATTACATGAGGATCAAATATGTCATGACTCACTTCCTTGAAACCAAAAACTTTTCATTAAATGGTGGTTGTATGCTTTCATCTGGGTGGAGACTGGGCCAAAGTAGGCACGATACGGGCTTGAGGTATACAGGCCCTATGATTTGTCCACAGGTTCCATGTCTAATGTATTCTGGTCTCTGCATATGGACCATGTAGTTGAAAGTTCACCCAAAAGAATAGTGAACTAACTTGAAAAATTATTCAGTGTTGTTTGTCCATACAATGAAATTCAATGGGGTCTAGTCTTATTTTGACCTCCCATTGCCAGACGTCTTTTGAGTTCCACAGTCGTGAAGTTTTCAATTTTGGGTGTGTACACTCTTAGTCTTTATGGCAAAAAAAAAAATCTATATAGGGAGAAATGTCTTAAATGATTGCATAACACTTTCATGTTTAATGGGTTATTTCATTTTTTTCTAGTGATAAAGTATGTTTACGAGCTGTTTAATTCGTGAAATTTTGTTACAAATAAAAATTATTTAAAACAAACGTATATTGAATCCCATGATTGGAACTCCTAAAGAGTGAGTCACTCAAAGAGTGACTATCCCTTTTGTCTATGGGATTTTTTTAAATGAAAACTTGGATGTGAGCAAATGGAAAGTAAAAGGGTTTAGGAATTTGTTCAAATACATAATTCTAAGTATGAGCAATAAAGAATTGTGTACATTACCTCACTGTCTTATATTTATGCGTTTTCTATTTTTGTCAATCCTTGTGAGCTGCTAAACAGTCTTTCGTTAATGACAATGATAATAAAGATCTATATTCTATTCTAGTACCAGTAAACACAACTAATTTAGTTAGGCCTATCAGTCAACCCACTTATATTAATAGCTTTGGAGCCCTGAACAATGAACAAGCAGCCTATCATGGTATGACTCATAACTGACTTTATTTCCTGCATTCGGATTACTTTGTTTTGGAAAAGCCAAAGGATACCTTCACCTCACAAAGTGTGTTGCCATCTGTTAAACACACTGGGGGATTTCAAATGACATGAACAGCAGTCTTGTGGGAGTCTTTAGTTCTAATGAGGGGGTATTTAATGGCCAAGAAATATCAAGCCATTTAACAGGACCATGCACATCCGGGTGCAAACACTATTCACTTATAACCTTCCCAAATTCCAGGATGTAATGGTCTCCACACGCACTGCTAAACAATAAAATGGGACCACGACTTGACTCATTTAGCAGTGAGTGTGGAGACAATTTCATGAACACCAGAATGAAGACTAAAGACCTCTCAATCACTTTTACACATTCGTAAATCTTTATAGTGGATTAAGTATTAAAGCTGATCTAAAAGGCAAATTGTGGCCAAATTCCTAATTAGGTTTCATTTTTCTGTCATTTTAGTCACAAATTTTATGTTAAGCTTCGAATCACTGGCCTGTTTCACGTATCAATTCATGATGTTGGCTTGACAAAATTACAAAGCACTGCTATTGTATAATCTGTTTCTCAAAACTACTAATTCTTTTTTGACTGTAACAACTTTTCAAGCTACATTTACCAAACTTAGCACAGTCCTTCAGTCTGTTTTGACTTGGCCTATGCCTTATTTCGGATGATCTAAATCCAAGAGACTTCGATTAATATTAATATCTGACTGCAATTCCAGCTATGTCCACTAAACTTGGCACAGACCTTCAGACAGTTCTGACTTTAGCACACTACTCTTTTCACATACTGTTGTTACTACAGTACATATACATTAAAAATAAAAGTTCCAAAAGGGGGTTTTCACAGCTATGCAATTTGAGAACCATTTCAGTGAATAGTTCTTAAAAGAACACTTTTCCAATGAAAAGGTTCCATGGATGTTCATGGAACCATAAAAGCCAATAAAGAACCTTTTCAATGCACTTTCAGATGCTGCCACTGTACAGATCTTGAAGTATTCATATGAAATAATGTCTTTATGAGCTTAAAACTTCAAGGCCCTTTAAAACATCTTTCAGGAAATGCTTTGTCAAGTCAAAGTCTAGGACTATAGCGACAAATATGAGCATGATACTACTGTCATACCTGTGGTGCATGACTTTAGGGTGCTTTTACAGGTACATGAAACTGGACATTGTATCTGACAAAACGCACCACATAATTCCCCTGCACTGAACACAAGCAGCAGTCAGACAAGCAAAAGAGGCTGGGCACAGGAAACAATGAACAACAGACGTTGTTACATAACACACACCCAGCCAAACTTTGTTCCACTTCAATTGTGTGTGTGTACAGGTGTGCGGCATGTTTGAGTGTGTCTTACTGAAGTATGACTGCTGCTCTCCATTACAATACCACAGCAAATGATCCATAACTGGCATGCTTTCATCTGTATTCTCTGACACAGAATGCAAAAAAAGTGGCGTACATCAATACAAATGCATAATATTTTAATGTTGTTAAATGAAGAGGTTATAAAATGTATAAAAATTTCACATGAATGTAAACTTGAATATAAACAAATTTCACAAATGTTGGCCAACAATTTCTTAAACTGTAGTTCACATATTATAGCGTCTGAAAGGCAACTGCTGATGAATAAAAGTATTGTGAGAAGTATAGCCTATTTAATTCACAGTATAAGTAAACAACTTTATTATTGATCTATTATCTATTAAATTATCTATGTATCTATTATTATTAAATGGAACACAAAATTTACATCGTATTGCATTGTAATGAAACCCTATTATGAAGGCGTAAAAATTAGACACATGGAAGCAGCCCTTAGTCTTAAAGGCACAGTTCACACAAAAATTGCAATTGTCATCATTTACACTGTGAAAAAAGTTAAGTTGCTGCCTTACATTTAAGTAAAATTTTAATTCTTGCCTAGTTAAATCTTATATAACGTCATGTTTAAATTGGTTAAATTATTGCCTAAAGTAATTGAAAAACATGTTTCTATTACTTATGTTTACAGTGTAATCACCCTCATGTCGCACCAAAACCAAAAGACTTCTGTTCAACTATCCCTTTATTGACTAAATAACATACTAACATACAGAATACTAATAGTAGTATGTCAGTATGCTATTTCTGCAGTATGTATACTGTAATGTATGCTGTGCAGCATTCAGTCAGTTGTAACCCAGTACTCCATTTCTAACTTAGCCAATTAAACCGGTCCATATTGAAGGCAAGAAGGAGGATCGTTTGAGAACCGTGTGAGATCCATGGACCCCTTCCATCAGCATTCAGATAGTCATGCAAGAGTGAGATCATCATCTTCAGATCTTGTATTTCTGTTTCCCTCTGTCACTGATCACGCAGATGTGCTATGAGAGGGGGAAGAGAAAGATAAAAGTAAGCCATTTAAGGGGACAACCGCAAAGTACATTAATGTACACAAAGACAGCTAAAATGTTCATTACCGTATACGTTAACAAAGCTGTCAGCAGATTTTGAAACAGACATAAATGAAGAACTAACACTGTTTACTGGCCAAGAAAGCTTAGTAATCAGGCGAAGTTGGTCTCTAAAAGCCCAAATATCACTACTAACCGAAAGACATCCTCAAAAATGACTGATTTATGGCACTCTTCACAGATAGCAATTCTGTGTTACACAAAAAACATTCCTCGCATTAAGATGCTCCACTCACAGTTGATTCCAACAGATTTTGGTCCCTTTAAGGCAAGTCATTTCACTTGGCGGCCATCTTTGAAACGCCTCTCAGGCAGCTGTTTCAGTTGGACAGCTCCTATATCTCTTTTGGATGGGGAAACATCTGTTCACCAAGCTTATGATAGAATTTCATATTTGAAATCACCAAGGAAATCTGACAACAACGGTTTCATAAATGTTGTTTCTAAACGCGCCGAATCATGACAAAACTGCATTTTTTCAGGCTAGACCAGCATTGCATGTGCAGTCATAAGTCTCAGAACACTGACTGTTTCTGTAGCAACCAGAGCTTCTAAAGGCCGCAGCAGTGACCATAGATATGTATACGAAGATCCCACATTCCGCCGCTCCAGACACGTCTGCGCGCCCGCCATCTTGTAACGGTCAGCGTGTGGTCACTCACAGTAAGAATCAATGATGTGAAACCGCAGAGGTTTAAATTCCCGAAGAAATGGGATAACCTTTCACAGGTGAGAATATGTTGCTTTGTGTTTTTATACGTATTAACTCAATATTACATGTTTTTACTACAGTACTTTTAATGATTTTCATTTTACTATTGTTAACTTTTTAATGTCGTGGCAGCTTCATCTTCTTGTATTGTGTTAGTTTAGCAAAATCATCTTCTGGAGTCCATTTCATAGATATTCATACATGCGTCTAACTACGGGTGCAGACGCTCAAGTCAACTTGCTCTCGAATGTTCACAGACCGCTCCGTTATGGCGGACAGCTTGCATATAGCAGCACATGGAAATGGCCGCTAATGAGGCATCTATGGATATATATGGCAGTGACGTGATGACTTTACCAATCTGTGATTGGCTCTTTTATATGAAGGCGGGACTTATTTTGCGTTGCACTTTCTCCTAGTAATATGAGTGCACATCATTGTATATCTAGACTGAATCCAAAATCGCCCCCTATACCCTCAAATAGGGCGTTATTTGAGGGGACAGCCATTTGTAGTGGTGTCCGAACCCATAGTGGACATTATTGAGTGCACATATTCAATCCCACATTGCACTGCAATAACAAGTTTACAACCAATGTACGCTCAACGGCTGTCCGAATTGGCTCACTCCTTTTCATTCACTCCTTCAAGTGAATAGTATTAGTGGACTGACATAGGGAATAGTCAATAAGGGTTTAGGGCAGTGTTCGAATTGAGGGGAGGCTGGGGGGGTCCGGGATCCCCCATAAGCATCAAGGGACCCCCCATAAGGCCCAAAAAAATTACCTCGGGGGGTCCCCTGGTTTTTCATTAAAACTAAAATAATAGAAACATAATTTATTAGGTAATATATATATTTTTTTAATCAAAGTATTGCGCTGCCGCTCCCATTAGAAAGTAATTCAAATTAGATTTGCGTCTGAAAAGACATTCAAGTGCGCCACACGCTGTTTTCTGAAGGAATTTACAGACTGTTGAATTTATAAACAGATACATTTTGTTTATCGTGCCATTTATACGCCAAAAATAGTATTTTTTTTGTTTGTTTTTTTTGCGTGTAAATGATACGCACTGCAAACCCCTTGGGTAGGATTAAGGGTGTGGAGTACGTGTGTATTACACGGCATAAAGTGCGTATCATATGCACGCAAAAACTGTTTTTGGCGAATAAATGGTACGAGAAATAAATTTTCGATAAGCACTTTCACGAGAGTCTGGCAGAGTGGATCGTCATTTCAATAATATGTATATTATTACGTTTTTTCTTTTTCTTTTTTGGGGGGGGGGGGGGGGGGCAAGAGCTTTGACACAATTCGAACACTGGTTTAGGGGGCGATTTCGGTTTTAGCCCTAGTCTTTGTTTGGGTGTTAGCATGCTGCTAAGCTAATGATGCACTACTTAAGCATAAAAATACACAATATGTTAGACAGTCTACAATTTTAATTAGACAACTTTATAAATACTTTTGGGCATTGATATAATAGAAGAACAGAGTAGAACATTTTTTAATAATTTATCACACATTCACGGTTTGTTGATGTCAGTTAATGGTTAAATCACAAGCAATTAAACAAATAAAATATTCTATCTTTTTTAGTAAGTTTTATTTTGTCTTTTTTCTTTAAAATTCAATTTAATTTTACATTTTCAGATTTAACTACACCGCCTTTAAAAAGCTTTGGGGTCAGCATTTAACAAAAGTTAATATTTTTATTCAGCAAGGAAAAATCGACTCGACTTTATTTTAAATAAATGCTGTGTTTTTTTTACTTTCTATTCAAAGAATCCTGCAAAAATATTCAAATGTTACAAAAAAATATTCAAATCATCAAATAATGCTGAAAATTCAGCTTTACCATCAAAGGAATAAAAAAAGAAAGAAAAAAAAAGTATATATTAAAATAAAAGTATAGTTAGTTTTTATTGCATTTTGATCAAATACATGCAGTCTGGATGAGCATAAGAGACTTCTGTCAAAAACAGACTTCTTTTTAAATGCTTTCTAGGTAGGCAGATCACAAGATTCGGGAGTGTGCTGCTATCTATGATGTATGCATGTGAGAGATAGATACTAGATTGCTGGATAATTGAGTTGAACAGCCCGGGGCATTCTCTGAAGTGGGTGTCATTTTTCACAACAGCTCACTTACCCCTAGCAACCAACCCTCCAAATGGAGACAAATGGACAACTGTGCCGCTGCAGAGAGACTTTTCTTCCTAATTCTCACCCTGCTAATGCTGTCTGTCATTTCACGCTTTGGGTCGACATTACAGGCTTAGCTCAGTAATACGTCACCGCAGTTCAAGCAAACAAACTCATTTATGCTTCAAAGAGAAGTTCTGTGCATTTCTCTACAGCAAGTGTGCGCCTTTGAAACGCTGGTCTCACACCAGTTGTCACTTCTAGACTTTGGAATATGTAGACATATGGAGCGAGTCCCTCGTTTGGGGAGATTCCCACAATAAGCTTTCAAAAAGCTCTTTGCCAGAAGTGACAAACGATATTTAAGAACACTTTTTATACACTGAATCAACATATCAGCATGTCAGTTTCAGTCAATGTAACATTTAACCGTTTAAATGTGGCCAAATATTGATAAAGGGGCTCTTACATTGAGATCTCTAAAGTATTCATTGTAGTCCAAGGCATAGCCAACCACAAAACGATTGGAGATCTCAAATCCAACATCTGGAACAAATAGCACATAAAAGAAAAGGAAATGTTAATCTGTTCTTGTGATATTTTGGTTTTTCAAAATATTTTTTTGGGGTAAACAACAAAAACCTAAACAACAGTCAGGCAGTTTACAGTTTAACCCTGTAAAGCCTGACATGAAATAACAGTCATAAATGTATTAACTTATCTATCTTTTTTTGTTAAATATTATATTTAAAGCATCAGGCTTTTATGGCTCATATTGTAAGAAACAGAGCTCATTACAACACATCAATTTTATTCACATGTCCAAACTGAGCAAAAATATGCAATTTGGTGCAGTTGCTGATTTTTATATGGCCAAAAAGATTGAATTTCATCTTGAAATAATCCTAACAATGTAACAGTTACTGTTATGTTACCTATATGAATTTCAGTAAAGATTCTCAGCAAACCCCAACCCGAAGGTGGACATTTTTACAATTATACTAAAAGGCCTTTTACTTTCTAAAAAGTATGTCAATCAGATGACAGAAGACATTTAGTAGATTGTGTACAACAAGATCTTCAGCAAAGTTTTGATCATTTAGAAGCCTGTGCAACAAATATGATACAGTAGGCTTTATAGAGTTAAAAAAGTATATTATGTAAGTACATTATTATACATATAAAATTACATTAGCCATTATGCAGAGTTTGTAATCATCACTTACAGTCTGGCAGATAACCAGTCCCACTAGGCACCCTTTTCACCAGCAACCTGTGACAGATATAAAACACTATATGTGCAAGTCTTCACCAATAATATAAACATATCAGCACATACACACATATACACAGTCCTACTGTACTGACCAGGTAAAGGAGACACAAAAGTATAGCTCAGGCCTGTACTAATCTATTAGTCTGTGAACTGACTTACCCAGCTACTTTGATCAGTTTGGGCTTGAAGGATTCAACGTGATCTAGCAGAGTCTTCATGGTCTTCCCAGTGTCCACGATGGCCTGTGGGAAGGAGGAGACACTGAGATGAAGGCAAATGCAGACGGCTGTCACACACTATCAGCTTAAGAAGCACACTTGACAGAACTTAAGAAGTCTTGGCATTGCATGAAATAATGACACTGCAGAGGCACAAAATAAACACTAGAATGCTTGAGTTCACTGTACTGTAAAATGTTTTATCAAACATTACTATAGTCCATATCTATAAATCACAATCATTAGGGTTGGTGTAGTATTTTGTCCTACCACCCGCTATTTTATATTATATAACAGTTTGAGGTTGGTAAGATTTTAATGTTTATGAAAGAAGTTTTATCAAAAATACAGTAAAACAGTAATATTGTGAAATATACAATTTAAAATAACTGTTTTCAATTTCAATATATTTTATAATGTTCTATAATGTATATTTTATAATTTTTTTGTGGAAACTGTCCTTTTTTTTCAGGAATTTTTGATGAATAGAAAGCTCAAAAGAACATTTATTTGAAATATAAATCTTTTGTAACATTATAAAAGTCTTTACTGTCACTTTTGATCAATTAATGCATCCTTGCTGAATAAAAGTATTCATTTCTTTCTTAAAAAAAATCATTCTGACCCTGCATTGTATTAATCATAGAATTATTATACAGTACATGCAAATATAATACATTTAATGTAGGTCCCTTTTAACGGCATGAACTGTTTTTACAGAAATGTGAACGTTTACATACTTTTGAAGCTGTATCAGACTGTAAACAAGATAATCAGATGTATTGTCTCAAGTGAATTTATTATTTAATATCAAATCAAAACTAAATGTAAGGCACATATGGCATTATTAAATGCGAAAAGTTTGTAAAAAAAGGCAATTAAGACTGAAAAAACAATCATCTGGCTTCTAAGTCGTATGGAATGAACGCAGCATGAATGCTTGGATAAGCAGAGGCACAAAATGGTGCATGCTTGACTGACCAGGGCAGAAAGCAGAGGAATTTGCTATAAAGCATCTGAAAGGCCTCTATTTATTTGAAAGGATATTAAAGTGATTGAGGGAATGAGTTTATCCAGACAGACAACAGACGTACCTCCACAATCAGGACGTTCTTCAGTACATGTGAAGAGACAGACAGGAGATGCGTGACTGAATACACTGAACATCACAGCATTCAACAACTCACAGAGTTAACACAATACGAAGACTGTTTAGGTTACAATAAGGGTGGGAAAAAGGTCAATTACCACATTAAATAATAGGAATTACAAAAACAAAACTTAAAAGGTGAACTATGTGGATAAATTGTACTAATGAGAATTTTGTGTGAATGTACGTAATCGTTTTTGAATATAATTTTATTTGGGGTAAAACGTGACCTGTTTCCATGGGATTTACCCTTGAGCTATTTTTAACAATTATGTGATGAACAGCAATGAACATTTGTATAAAATGTGTTTATTACTGTGCAGACCACCAAATAAACTACACTGCTTTATGGACTCTATTTCCCAGCATGCATATTTCCAAGATTATAAACAGAGTGGTTTCATATTCAGGTGTAAATAAAAAAGAAAAGATATTTTACTAAAGATCTCCATCTGTGTCACAGACTCACGCACTGTATCACAATCCCGAGCTCTTCTGGGAAATCCAATTACTTGAGGAACTGAGCAGATCAATCCTCTTACTGAAGAATTAGACATCATAAACCTTTGACAAACTGTAACCACTCAGTCATCTAGCACAAGAGCACATACACGCATTCAGAGTTATAGCAGAATCAGTTACTGAAGAAAAAAAAAAAAATTGTTACATGAATGGTTCCTCATAATTATAGTTAATAATTTTAAAAAAAAAGTAAAAAAAAAATGATGGGCACCATTAAATAAAATTAGTGCAATTACCCAGAGAAAACTGTATCATTATTAAAAAAGGTTTTACATTTTAATGAAGGGAAAATTGGATAATGATTGGAAAGATTGGAAAATAGCTGCAAAGTCTCTTATGCTCATCAAGGCTGCATTTATTTGTTATTTAATTAATTTTCTATTTTAATATACTTTAAAAAGATGCAAAGCCATTACTCCAGTCTTCAGTTTCCCATGATCCTTCAGAAATCATTCTAATGCTGATTTGATATAATGCTCAGTTGATGGACCCCAATGACTTCCATAGAAGGAAAAAAAAAATACTATGGAAGTCAATGGGGTCCATCAACCGTTTGGCTCATTCTTCAAAATATATTCCTTTGTTTTCAACAGAGGAGAGAAATTCATATAGGTTTGAAACAACTTGAAACTTTTGTAAATGATGACAAAATTTTCATTTTGAATTGAACTATATTCCTTTATGTGATTAATTTACCCCCAAAACAAAAGATGACATGTATCATAATAATTAAAAATAATATTATTTTTGTCTTCCATTTCATAATGAACGCAGACAAGCTCAGTGCAGACTCGTTTTTCATCAGTTCTTTTTTTATGATTTGGAATGTGTGCAAAGGATTGTGGGTGATTAAAGGATGCGAAGGATACACTTGATGCATCCTTCAGAATGAGCTGAATAAAGGAGGTGAAATGAAGGCAGCCTCCCAAAGATCCTTCTAATTGAGACTTGATGACGTGGCAGCCAGGGGACGCAGCCTCAACAAGTGCTGAACTTTTATGTGTGTGTGTGTGTGTGTGTGTGTGTGTGTGTGTGTGTGTGTGTATGTATATATATATATATATATATACACACACACAAATTCTGTTTGTTTGGACGGTGAAAAAAAAAAAGCAAATAGATATGTCTACTGAAAATATATTAATGTGTAAGTCATATAAACATTTCAATTTTGCATGTCTTCCTTTGATCTGTTAAACGTGTTTCACAGAAACAGATTAGTCAGTTTTGACCATTTATCTTTCAAAAACTACATTTAAAGTAAATTTTCTTACAGCGCTCCTAACTTTCATTTTTGCTTTATTAATTTAAATAACATTTAAAAGTCAAAAAAGATTTTTTTTTTCTCATAAAAAACTTTTTTTTTTTTTTTTGCATAGTTATTTGGACAGGTTTGATGAATAGGCTGAGAATGTTTTACCTTTCCATTCAGCACAGACAGGTTATCTGCTCCTACTATGTGGAGATCTGGAGTTGACTGGTCATTCTGGTCGGAAAACAAGATGAACAAGTCAAATATTATTAGTATTATATTTCTTGTTTCATGTAAAAAACTAAAATGAAAATGAAAATACAAAAATACAACATTTAGTACATATTTACTAGGACCAATGTGTCATGGAAATATTTGTATTATCTACTTTCAAAGAGCCAAGCCTTGACATTACATCAAGTTATTTAGATACTATTATTATTTAATGAGTGGATGAATAAGTGGATGCTTTCCAGACAAAGTGATTTAGCACACAATAAATAAAAGTTCTCCTAGATCGGCCTGTGTTTAACAATCATAGACTTTAGTTAAAAAATGTCAGCAATGCTGAGAAAAAATTGCCTTCAAAGATGATATGGGAAATCAACTGACAAACACGGAGCATGACAAATATAAAGTCATGACGCCCTCTGTTGACTAAATACATACAATGCAGTCAACATTCATCAACAACAATCACATTTTATTAGTCAGAAATGAAGCAAAACTGGAGAGAAACTAGGCCTTTTGCGATACTTGAGTGACCTGCAGCCATATTATTAGTTCTCAATTAATGTAAAAACAACATGTAAAATAAGACCAGGAAAGTGTACTAAGAAAATATACACTACTGTTCAAAGGTTTGGGATATGATTTTTTTCCCTAAAAGTAATTAATACTTTTATTCAGCAAGGACACGTTTAATTGATCAAAAGTGATAGTAAAGACATTTTAAAAAATGTTACAAAATATTTCTATTTCTGAATTTCCATTAAAATAAATTCTGGAAAAAAAAGTATTTTGGTTTCCACAAAAATATTAAGCAGCAGCACAACTGTTTTCATGTGACACTGACGACTGAAATAATGGCAGCTTTGCCATTACAGGAATAAATGACATTTCAAAATATATTAAAATAGAAAACAGTTATTTTAACTTGTGATAATATTTCACAATTTTACTGTTTTTACAAAGAACCTTTGGTGAGCATGAGCATGAAAGACTTCTTTCATGAAATTAATTTAATCTTACCAACCCCAAACTTTTAAATGCTGGTTAGTTTAGCTTTTGTTTTATGCCTGGCTTCACACAGCAATTCGCATGCATGAAGTAGATGATTCATTAGCACTGTGAAGCCATGCTGAGATAATCAGAAACAAAGTGGCATTTGTAAAAGTAAATGGTTGCATCTGTGTGCATGTGTGTGAAAGAAACTTGTGATTCATCATATGATCCAAGCAGTTTCGTGGCTGTTTTAGCATATAAAACGTTTAGGAAAATCACTTTATATTTGCTAAGTACTCAAATTCAGTAGAAAATGGAAAAGCAGGATCAAGAACACTAAACTCCAAGTGTGCTCACCAGGTAGCTCTTGAGACGTATGAAGTCCACCCTCATGGGAAGGGTCTTGTTGGAGTTTCGGCACAGGACTTTGATGCAGTCGACCAGGTCAGCACAGAACTGAAAACCTCCCTTCAGCACACACAACACCACGATATCATGATCGCCAAGATCTTCCAAGATATTTCTTGCCAGTCTCTCGGTCCTGGAAGAAACCCATGACAGCACAACAAAGCCTAATTTTTGATCCAAAAATGTTAGGTTTTCATATTGAATCCTCAGAAGAAAAAAAAAACATTAAAGCCTATGTCTATATGCTTCACAAGGCAAATATTCCTGGTCAAATAATCCTTAAGGATTTGAAATGTATCCTCATAATTTAGAACCATACCTTTGTTAGTTCACAACATGACTATTACCAATAAATCCCCTGACTGCTGATTTACAAACTATAACATATAATTTTCGGTGAGATTTTCATAGAACAAGTATTAGACCAAACAGCACTCAAATACGATTTTTTTTAATACAGCAGGATCTTACATACTTCTTATTCTTATCTTATATAATTATGATCCTTTAAGATAAGGTTAGGGTTATTCTGATAGGAATCCTGCACAAATTCCTTTGGAATTTAAAAAGCTGGATGTAAAAAGCTGATTTTTCATTTCATTTCATCAAAGCTAACAAGCCTGTAATACAAATGCTTATCCAAAGTCACTGATAATTGAAGAGTAATTGCAAAATGAACCCACGTGCAAGTTAATTGTCATTAACCTCACAAAAGGAAAGGCAGCAATTCATTGCATCGTTCACATGTAGCCATTTCCCACGCAATTTTAGCAAACATTTGCTAACATAAAAATAAAAAGATGTTAATCTGAAAATACCTTCGTATGACATTAAGAAACACTGATTTCAGAATAAATTAGTAGTCAAATTGATTAATCGCATCTAACATAGAAATTTGTAAATATGTGTGTATGCATATATATATATATATATATTATATATAAACACACATACTGTATATATAAACAAACTTTTGTTAAATGTGATTAATTAATTTGACAGCACAATGATAAACTTAAACACAGAAGTATTATGCTGTAAATCACTGTAGTTCTAAATACTGCAAATAAAGGCATTTGAAATCTCAAAAAAGTTGCATTGCTGAAATGTTTTAAAATGTAATATGAAGTTAAATCTATTAAAATATAAAGCTAGCTTATATTAAAAATATTGTTTCATTTGTTTATATGCAGTAGGTTCCAAAGGTCTAAAAATATTTGGAAAAATTAAAAAACAAATAGGCTGTCTGGTCTGCATGGTGGACGTCATCGGCAAGTGTCTAAATGGCGCCTTAATTACATTTACAGTACCTGTCCATGATAACTCCATGTGGGATGTAGACACAGTCCAGATCCTCAGAGTAATGCTCGGGGTAGGTGAAGAGATCCAGCGGGTGCCCGGGCCAGTCATCTGGGATCTATAAAGCACAGTTGAGCTGAGGCACATGCATTTTATTTTCACGTGTTACAAAGTTTCAGCACTGTGTTAGCTACTTTACAGTATGATTACAAAGTTTCCAATGAAGTGAAATCCGTCAGGTTCGGATGGTTTCACACTAAAATGAGTACACTAGATGAGTTACGTAATTTCTTTTGCAATGCTTTTAGTTTTTGCGCACAAACCACAATTCCTTTATCCGTGTCTGTTTGTTTGCGTTCCCATCCTGCCATGTTGGATTCCTGCAGCTCGTTGAATTGAACTCTTCTCGCGTCCCGACCACATCGGTATTGTTGATGACGTCATCGGTAGCGCACAGTGTGGGTGTCACCGGTGACGGAGCTTGGCGTATCGGTATGTGAGTGCAAGTGAGAAAGTTTGGGTTTCGTGCAATCCCTGTCTTTTGTAATTACATATTTATCTGAAGTTATTAATTATGTATTATTTATATTTATCTTACGTTGTTGCCTGTGTCAGCTTCACTGTTCAGTTGCCCTCATGAAAAGCTGTGCAGTGTGCATCACCAGTGGGGTAGCCTACGTCAGTGTCATTAGTGGAAATCAGCCAATGAGAATGAGGTGAATTGAATGCAGCGGTCCACTTTAAAACCTTACATAGTATACATATAGCCTACTATCCGTTATAGCCAACCGTGCTGATTGCTGATGGTGCTTTTTACCTATTGCTTGTCTGCTTTTCACTGAATAACGCATTCAAATTTGTCCTCACAAACGTGGCTGGAATAGCCGAACCTGTTAATTAGGCTACAAGGGAGTGTACACATACTTTTTGGCCATCATTTCTATAATGATAATAATAATAAATCGTTAAAAAATATAGCCTAACTATTATTAAAAAATATTAAAAAATAATAATCAAATAATTAAATTTTAAATAATAAAAATCCTACTTTAAGTAATATGATAACATGTTAAAACTACATGATTACAAAACATTGTTAATGTCGATATATGCTCTTTATGCTCTGATTATGTTGTGGTTTGCAATACAATTCTTGATGAAATGCCATGGTGAAAACCTCCATGCTTCACAGTTGCATGAGGTTCTTTTTCTCAAATGCAGTGTTTGTTTTTTTGCCAAACATGAGGTTTTGTGGCCACATTAAACCAGACGGCCTGTTCTTCCTGAAGACCTTGGAACTACATTGCCTTGACATTTATTTATTTTTACAAATTTTTGAGAACCTTTTTCCATGCTGACATTCAGACCAGATATGTACAGGTGGGTCTTAAATAGCTTAAAATGGGCTATAAATAATTGGCTTTAACCTTGGCATGATGGTGCCATCATGGATTGTGGTACTTCAATGCTTATGATGAAATCAGACCAATTCACTGAGGTTTACAATATAGCCTTTCGCTTTACTCATGATTTCTTTTAATTCAAATCTTATGCACTTCATGTAGTGATAAATGTAGGGATGTACTAATTTTTTTCACACAAGAAATTTCTATTCCTGTTTATTTATGGTGTACAAAACATTATAGTGCCATTTGTTAAGTTATGCTGCCATTTAGCATTGCTGAAATGAGCCTAAAATCGGTATATGTCATAATGTTGCACTTTAGACAGGGGTGTACAGATTCCCAATATTGTATACTGTAGGTAGATTATATATGACTTTCTATTGCCTTTATTCTGAGGCAATTGATGAATCCTGGCAATAGGTGATTTCAAATTTTACTGCCCTTGTGGGTATATTTTGATGTCCCTCAATATAATCATAACAGCCACAGGATGCTGCAGGTCATTGTATTTTAACCACATAGGCAAAATCTATAGGCAAAATCAAAAGCCACACTATCTCTCTCTCTCTCTCTCTCTCTCTCACACACACACACACACACACACACACACACACACACACACACACACACACGCTATTATAATTTCAATTTATTGTAATTGAAAAGGAGCATAGCACAATTAATGCCAAGGTCATGAGCTCTGTGCAGGGGATGCATCAAATATACATGCAATGCAAGTTGCTTTGAAATTTAAATAATAAATGGATTTTATAAAAATTAATATGCATCTAATTGTACCGTCTAACTAAAAAAAAAGAAAAAAAAGTTACAACATAATTTTCTGAAATGTAGACATTTTCTGCATGAAATATAAGGTAATTCACTCATTTGTATTGTACTTTACAGTAAAATTGTCAGGTAACTTAAATAAAAAAAAATTACTGTACAATTTTTACATTAAAATGACATTGTACATCTTTTTTTTTTTACTGTGCAGGTTCAAAAGGTTTAAAGTCGTTTGAGAATTGATTGGATGGTTGTGGTTTGCTATTGCTGTGATGTCATGCGAGTGTGTTTGTCCCGCCCTCACGCCAATAAACACGTCAGAGAAGAGAAGTCTCTGCAAGCGGGAGGGGAAGTTGTTTTGATTAAAGATTAAGAGGGCACATGAATTAAAAAATAATGATGTGCATGGATAAATCATTTATAATAAATAATGCAATATTCCATTAAAAAAATAAGAATTGTCATCATTATATAATTATAATTATTATATATAATTATATATATATATAATAATGTAACATGCAACATATTCCCATGAGAACATCCCGTACCAACATTCCTTGTCTCTCTTCACCCCACCCAAGTGCACAAGATTGGCAGGGGCGAACGAAGACCATTCTCAAGTCTCCAGTAACGAGGGAAAGAGGCTTTTGGAAACAATCAGCCCCCCGCCAGCTCCGAGCGAGCATTCGTTACTGATGGTAGTAGTGAACGCTATAGTAACCCACAGCAGAAACGATGCTGTAGATATTTGCCACAGTCGATTGCACTTAAATCTACACGCATGAGGCTTGACGCGTTCGATCCACAGAATGCCCGTTTATCTACAGACGTGGGTGGAGTGGTCGGTGTGTGTATTTGTCTGATTGAAGCATTAGAGTTGAGTAACTTTTGAGAATGCGCGTCTGTTTACGTTGAGCTGAGGAATGGGCGCACTCATGAAGTGAATGTCAATGGAGAATGTTCACGGTCCTTGTTGGCGTCGAGGAATGGATGCATTCCTGTTCTACCTTCTTCTGCTGTTGGGAAATGCGAAGGGATCAAATTATGGCTACGTGGAATGGTCTGAGAGCGATAAAGATCCTGAAATCAAGGCTAAATATCCGATTTACAGCACCGGGGAGACGATGCACCAGCAGACGACCATCTCCAACCCCTTTAGCACCGAGCGAGCGGCGGTGGCGCACAAGCTCGAGGAGGATCTGCCGCGGGTGGTCACCGCTTTCCTGCACACGGGGGACTCATCCATCCTGGAGCATGTCAGTTGTTCACGGCGGTACGAGCTGAGCAGTCTCCGCGGTGGAGCTCACGCCGCCTCGCACTCCTCCCTCCACGGCATCCTCGACACCATGGCGCACGCCACCAACTTCCTAAACATGCTCCTGCAGTCCAACACATCGAGGGAGCAGTATCTGAGGAGGGATATCCAGTGGTACCACGCGCTGGTGACGAGTATGTTGGAAGGGAATCCTAAAATCCACCGGGCAGTGGTCACATTTCACACGGATTCTCCAGAGGCGCCTGGTCCGCAGGTGTTCCTCCAGGCGACCAGAGGCCAGGAGCGCATAGTGCTTCAAGATCTGTCCACCTCCGCGCGCCATCGTCTTAAAAACAGGACGTCTGAGTCCGACTGGTACAACGAGTTTCGGGACCGAAAGAGACCTCAGAGGCTGGCCAAAGGTCGAGGCTTTCCAGCAGCCCAGGGCGGATATTTTCTGGACAGAAGTCATGTCAAGTGGTCTGCGCCCTATCTGGAGTGCAAGCACGGCAGTTTTGTGCCGCACTGGCTCTTAACTCTCTCCGCAGGTTTCTATGGCTTGAAGAATAACACGGCGCCAGAGTTTAGGTAAGACAATGTTATGTTGCTATTGATTTAAACTTTGTATTATTATTATTAATAATAATAATGAGACTCAACTCATCCTAGAGCTTTAAAGATACAACCACCAAACTCGTGTCAGACCTTTAGACTGATCGGACTTACGGTTTTCTAAAAAATGACAATCAAAACTAACTAACTAACTAACTGACTGACTGACTGACTGACTGACTGACTGAATAAATAAATAAATAAATAAATAAATACATACATACATACATACATACATACATAGTACTTACATTGATGAATGTTCAAATTACCTATTTAATCTATCATTTAATTATGTCTAAGATTTATTTTTCTATCTATCTATCTATCTATCTATCTGTCTATCTGTCTGTCTGTCTATCTATCTGTCTGTCCGTCTGTCTCTGTCTGATAGCAACCTTCAAACTTTAAACATACTTCAAACTCAAGCATTTAAAACTACTGCAAACTTTCTGGTCAGGTTTTCTTTCTTAAGCCAACATCAAAGTTTGTCTTGACTAACTTTTTTAATTGTAGCAGTTATTCACCTTATTTTCGAACGCGGAAGTAAACATGGGTCCAGTATCCGGTTTTTGTGCGGCACTTCCGTTTCCTCGCTTCCCTGGGCTAACTAACGATATCAATCGCAAAGGATTAAATGCAGAATTGACAGAAAAATGTTACACATAACGTAACAGATGAATACAACAAAGATCTAAAGCCCCGCCTCACCCAGTTCGGGTACCGGACCTGGTTGAAAACACTCATGCATCTAGCTGGCAGAGTGCCAACTTCGCCGGCGCCTTCAGCACCGCCCTAAACACGGCCGAGCCAGCGCTGGACTAATATATCTATGGAGGTATTTTTGTCATGTCGAATGTATTAATAATGCCATCAGAATGCAACCAAAGCACAGGACAGCAATAAGTAGATGTCTATAAATAATTGTAAATCATACAAAATAAACGCCATGATGACTAGATTTTATACAGAGCTCACTATGATTTTGTTTCTCCTTAGAGTTTTTTATTGAGACTTCATAGCCCAGCCACTTTTCTGGTATCGGGTGGTCTTCTGTAGGTCTTGTGTTCACGAAATGAAAAGAACAAACATACGGTCGTTTCGGTGGTTATGATATATGTCACCAAGCAGCAGCAGCGCCGCGTCAGACACGTTTGGTGTGCAGAGATATAGAAAACGCCACGCAACAGAAACGCCAAGTAAATCTTTCTTTTGTACCAGTTATTATGACAACCTCTAACTGCACAAACAATCCCGGTCTTCCTTGAAGCCATAACGATGAGTTAGTTGTTATGAATACTTGTTTGATTAACCGCTACGGTGAGCTCGCCAGTAACCGGAAGTGCCTGACCGGAAGTCTCGCACAAAATACCGTCAACTGGCTGCGTCCGTATTTCCGTTAAAAATAAGGTGAATACATCAACACAGACTGAACCACAAATTCAGATTTTGTAACTCACAAACTCCAACTTCATGTTTATGTAAGACAATAATGTTTAGATCAGTTATTCACATGATATGAATGTTGAGGAGAACGGGGTAATTTCTCAGAATTGGTTTATTAAGTAACTTTGGTACATAACCAGAACCTAAATATTTCTATAAGAAAAAAGATTATACTAGTTCACTGAACACGTGTTGACGTATTATGTGGGTGCCACAATGGTAATACCATTTAGTCAAAAACTCAACAACAACAAAAAAAAGCTCTTTGGCTGAACATGATTCAGTCATGGACTGTGGTTCCATGTGATTTAAATTAGTAAACCCCAATAGAATCAACCATACAACTAACTAATTAGAATCAATAGTGTTAATTTAACATGAATGAATGGTTTTAGTTTAATTTAAAGAAATGGTTTTCATTTAAATGTAATTTAAATAATCCTACAATTAATGCTTCTTGTTTAGTCCTGTGATTTATATAACATTTCTTATGTGTTCAGTGTTGGCAGTCCAGATGTGATACTGGTTTCATCCAGAGCACTACCATAGTGTTTTTATTTATTTATTTATTATTTATTATTATTTATTATTTATTTAAATTGTTGTTAGCAGGTCCTCAATTAAGCACAAAGCTCAACACTTCACCACAATGGTAACCACCAAAACCACTAACATAACAGAAACATTTAAATGCCATCATAATAGAAAGTTAAATATTAACAAGTCTCAGCATTTTCTCATCTTGCCAAAAATGCATAAAATAACACTTTATTTCAACATTTACTCTCCCAGTTCAGCCCCTTTGCAAAGCATGATGAGAAGTGAAAGTCCTGTTTGATTGGGTTTTACAGTACAAAACTGTACAAGTGTTGAAAATGGGCTGTTAATTAGCAGAAATTGCTTACCATGCAAAATATTGCTCAGAATGCATTGTTTTCAGTAGGCCCTACATCACTGTTTTAAAGGGGTGGTATAATGCCCTTTTCACAAGATGTAAAATAAGTCTTTGATGTCCCCAGAGTGTGTATGTGAAGTTTTAGCTCAAAATACCCCACAGATATTTTTATATAGCATGTTAAAATTGTCAATTTTTGAGGGTGAGCAAAAACGCACCATTTTGTGCCTGTTCCTTTAAATGCAAATGAGCTGTTGCTTCCGGCACAGAGGGTGGAGCTACAACAGCTTGCACTCACACAGACATGCACTAAAAATTTCAAAAACTTTTAGCCTTTTATGTTCAAACCGGATTCAGACAATGATGGAGAGACTCAAGAAGAAGTGACAATATGTAGAAAGCAACAGGACATTTCTGTATGGTTAGTTGATGAATTTATGTAGCTTATATGTAGTTATCTTCTAGTCATTGATTAGCATATTCTGTCTTGATAATCTATTGATAGTGTTCAGGGGGTGGGGTTTATGTAAATTCTATGGTTGGTGATGTCACTAACCCGGGAGGAATGTCCTGTAGTCCCAACCAGCCGTTTGTTGTAGTCCTTAAAAAGTGATTTATTTAAAAGCAAATATCTCCCTTTGCTTTGAACTTTGAGCATTGTAACTTTGCAGATGTTGTTTATGCTCAAACAGCAATATTACACACTAACGTAAGTTAAATAGTGAAATCATAATCAACCAATTTAATAGAAAAACAGCATGTTGCTGGCCGTTTTTTATAGCAATTTTTTACAATGTGGGGAAACCAGGAGTATGACGTAAGAGGGAATCCGTAATTGAATCAAACATCTAATAAATAAAGCAAGACAACAGAATGCAATATTACCGAAGTATTCATCAAATGCCATGTTAATTATTTACAGCAATAATCTGACAAAAATTCGATCTCAAACCAATTAACTCTACTTATAAAGTTATTGTGACGTTTATATTGTTGATCCAATGTGTTTTGAATTACGGATGTACGATAAACTTTCTGGAAGCAGTCATGACTAGCTAGTTGGTTTCTCCAACGATGTGGTACAAAAGTTGAATAGCATATTAAGGGAACCCGTTACGCACCCCAGGTTTGGAACAACATGAAAGCTAGAAAAATGTTCATTTTTCAAGAGGTCCTTGCTGCAGCCTGTATAGCACGATGACGTGGATCAGATCCGACACGTACTGGACGCGCATGCGCGACGTTGTGTTTTGGTCTGTACAAATAATTAAAAAAAAAAACCCTGTTAATTTAAGTTAAATATAAATGATCACTTGAGTGACAACTGCGTGATCTGACTGCTGTGATCAGTTTGCATATTAAACTCAAATTCAGTTTTTTTTTTTTATGTATGTACATCATGGCATCATGGCATCATGTACATAAAACTCCGTCGCTATAGAAACAGAGACGCTAAAATGCAATCATGCAATGAGCTTCTCTACTACTTATTGTGAAATTGATTTCTTTATATTTGATATTAGAATTATCCATACTGCAAAATCCTTATGTTTTTATTCAACTATGTGTGGGCCTAATGAAAAATACGGGACAAATCCCGTCCCTTATTGATTTGATACGGGACGCATCATCTTACTTGTAAATTCGGGACGATTCCGTATTTTAAGGGACGGGTGGCAAGAGGAACCTTATGTACAGATCACTGTGGAAAAAATAGTATAGCCATTAAAAAAGGAACTCTTACCAGGCAAAATATCATTAAGCACTTTTTTTTTCTGACAAGATTTAGTTTCTTGATGCTGTTATTATTTTTGCATTTTCCCTTGAATGTGTACTGGTATTTTAAGTTGTTTACAGACCGTATTGTATTGTAGGCCTAACGTTACCTCTAGGATTAAAATTACAGAGACAATTACTTGACTCATTTTTGCTTCCACTCAACAGCAAATATGACCTGAATAAAATAAAATGTTCTGTATATACACGCATTAAATCCATCACATTTAGGTTTAAAATCATGTTATTTAAAATGTTGTAAAATTAACTATTTTGCATGTATGTAGAGAGAAACTAGGAAAGCATCACATTTATGTAAATAATTACTTATTCATCAATAATTATTTATTACTATTTATCAGTAGGCCACTACTACTACACAGGTTAGAACATCATCTCAATACAATATTGAGCACATGTCACTTAAGACCAGCGCATGCGAATGCAAATTATAACCCAAACACACCTCCATCCAGTACGTATTGGATCATCCAGCTACGTCATCGTGCTACAAGCTGCAGCGAGGGGAGTCTCGAAGTACCTGTTTAATTTTCATAATGCATTTTAGCTCATATTCAGTTTCATTCATTTGTTTCATTTGTTCACATTACATAACTTGTTACAGAGACAACAAAGCAAATTAATCTTTCTCAATGGGTTTTAATTAAGGTCTGTATAGCCTACTTTAGTCTTATAAAGTGTGTGTTTTTAATAGTCTGTTACATAAATTGGCATGGTTCGGTGATGGATATTTCAGGGTAGTGCCAGACATGTGTTTAATACTGTCTATCAAACTGAAAACAAACTAACTCATTCTCACAGCTAGATTTTATTTTGTCTCAGTCTAGATAAAAAACTCTTCCTTTGTAAGAAAGCAACCTGCCCCTCGTGAAACAAAACTTTCAGCTGAAAAATGCATGCATCTGTTTGCCAAAAGCTTAAATGTGAACTATTAAGACAAGAACTTACGTAAATAAACTTTTCCTCTCTGCTCTGCTCTTATGGTTGTTGAAGTAATTGTGAATGATATTAAAAACATTGCAAGGTGAATATGCCTACTCTTGTAACAAAATTTTATGCTGACAATGTAGTGTAGCTAAAATGGACTTTTATGTCTTATTTTATGATGGATTGTAATCTACAATTAAATGCACTGTAAAATCTGTGAGGATTTTCAATCAGCCAGCCATCAGGATGTTCAAACCTCTTCTCCGAAATGAAAAAAGCTAAAGGTAACTGGAGGTATTAACACATTAGGCTGGCGATGCTTTGTTTGTTTGATGTAATGAATAGCTACAGTTTTCAATGAAAGTCACAATAGTGGTGTAAATTGTAAGCATAATGGTGTTATTTGCAGCTTACTGTCACGACAGATATTGATTTGCCACGGCATTTGAGTGTGAAACTTTATGATTACCTTTCTCATTTTTTTCTTGCAGTATGTTATTTTTATCCTTGTGTAAGTTGTTTAAACCCTTGATCATCAAGACATTGTTATATGGTTTGAGAAAAGGATTCTGAATATTGTTAACACCCCTCAACTTGAAAGAGGAGTGCACTGAGCCAGATAATTCTCACATTTCTCTGTCTCATTTATCGGCGGCTCTCTCTCTCCCGCTCATGCTCCATTTTCTTTGCCTAAAGATAAGAGAGAGTGCTGTCAGCTCAAGCTATCTGCAGGTGTTTGTTTCACATCTCAGCTGACAGATGGCTTCTGCCTTGTGGGCCTTCACTGGATTTGGATGGGTAGAAATGAGGAGGGAGGAATGATTTGAGGGCTCATGCATATAACAATCAGTGTCACTCCAATGAAAAGAAAATCAAAGAGAAAAAGACAAAAGAGATATTTACTTGAACTTGGGCCCTATCTTACACCCGGGGCAATGCAGCGCCAAGCGCATGCAAGTGTTTTTTGCTAATTTCAGTCCGAAGCAGTTATCATTTTCACGTCCTGCGCCACGTTGTTTAAATAGCAAATGCATTTGCACCCATTTGTGCGCCCATGGGCGTGCTGGTCTGAAAACAAGGTGTGTTCTGGCGCATTGTTGGCGCGTTGCTATTTTGAGGCAACAGAAATAGACTGCGCCATTGACCAACTGAAACCTGGTCTAAAGTCAATGGCGCAATATATATATTTTTTGTTATTTAAAGAGCGCATTAGTAATCTGCCATGGAGCGAGCGCAACTGGCATTTAAAGGGAATGGGAGATGAGACTCTGATTGGTTTAACGCACGTAAATCCCAAAACACACCCATTACTCATTAAGAGAATAGGGACAACCCTTTTAGTCGTTAAACTAGCAAAAGTGGATTCGACACGTCCTGAGTGAACTTGCGCCCTGCGCTTTAGACCATGTGCTTAGATCGTTAAAATAGGGCCCTTAGTCTTATAATAAAATGTATTTTTTGATTAAAAGCAATATTAACATGATGTATCCATTCTTAGGATATATTTATATGGGCTGAACGATCGAAATTATCGAAATATCGCAAATGTGAATTACGATTACGATAACTGAATGATTTTAATACTTCAAAAGATTACGAAAAGTCTAAATTTTAGATCGACGCAGACAGTAGAAAATAGACTGCAGATGACTGTTACATACGTATGACTTGCTTAATGTTATCGGGCGCAATAAGCGAAGTACTCGTGCGTAATTTATGTATACTTGGATAGCGCATGATCCCATGTACAGTAGCCTATGTAGTTCTCTTCCGCAGCTTATATGGCCAAAAACACACAAAATTGCCAAAATGCCCATCTTGGTGAGTATAGCCTATTCACGTAAACACAGTCAGTCTTAAGCCGGGTTCACACTGTACGACAAATGTAGAAAATCCTAAAAAATCCCCCTGAAATCTTTGCTCGCTCGTTTGACTTGTTCGCCGACAACCAATTAAGGACCTTTGCGATAATTTTTTTTTACGAAGTTCTGACGGTGTCAGAAGATTTGACGCACAGTCCTGCAGTGTGGCTTCTTCTTTGATAACCTTCAAATTAAAAACCGATAGGGGTGCAGACAGAACCTTATGACGTAATTAGGTTCACGGACCCTCCACAAACGTCTTCGTTTGTTTTTTCATTTTTCTTTTCAAGACAAGCCATGATCAAAATGAATGCTAGATATTGTGTTTGCTAGCCACCATTTCTATCCCGTATGTAAATGCTGCTTATATATAGTTTTAACTGTGGTTATCATGATCTAAATATATGCTACTATGGAAGTATAATGGTTAATTTTAACAAAACTCAAAACAGTCAGAATATTTAAATTTTACCATATAAAAATTAGGCTGTTTAAATATTTACATATGTTACTGTTTTTGTTGATGGTACAATATGTATTTTTTCGCCGCTAGGGGTCGCTAACCTCTTCAAAACAATAACAAAGGCGTAGATTGATGACAGTGAATGAGCTTGGAATCATGGAACATGTCGTCATGCCGATGGTCTAATAATGTTTATGGATGAGTGAATACATTCATGTTTTTTAACATGACTGTGGTATGAAGCAGGGCGCGATTGCTAATGAGAGACAGATCAGCGCCACACTCGCGAGTCCCAGGGGATATAAAGGAATGAGGACATTTCATTCTACCGAACTACCTGCAAGTGCTGAATTACTACTCATACAGATCAGTTTATTTAATGAATTAAAATTATAAGGTAATGCAGTGCTGTTTCACTTAGTCTACACTATCATACTAAACTGCATTTGAGTGTGTTGAAAGTTATAATGTTATTCTATGTGTTAGTTTGTTGGCTATATGAGACTAGAAGTAAGCTAGATCAACATTAGAATACTGATCATATTCTAACATTTCATCATGTTGAGCTATATAACACTGATTCATTTTATGTACATTTGCTCACCTGTCTAATAAAGCACATGTCAAGTCGAAGTTTGCTGCGAAGCTCTTGGCACACCGCCACGCCGATATTGATCCTCGTTTTATTTCTCCTTTTGTCCCAAAGGCTGCTTGCCATGGTCCATAATGTTTGAACGAAACAACAACACCGTGCCGCTAGACGTTACACAGTTGTCCACATCTGTTGCCATGGTTACTATGGCAGTACGAGCGGAAACCAGGGATAACGCAGATATTACGTCATTGACAGGCGACAAGGGACGGGCACTATTTAAAATTGTGAATTTCTCTAAATTTACAAATTCTTGGAAACATTTAGGATAATGTAAGTATACAATTGAACAAAATATATAACACTGTGTAAGTGGTTTTTGGATATTTTAATACAAAAGTCTTACATATTGCACCTTTAATGAACATAAATTTACAGCTGCATCCTAACTCAAGCTACAACTACTGTCAACTCAAGCTACTGGCAAATGTGCATTTCTAAGAGACAAAACATGTAATATTATTAATATTGCAGCCTGATCTGCTAACTGTGCTGAAGATACATATCATCAAAGTCAGACAACACAAACCTGTTTCATGACTTGAAACAATTTTACCCGTTACCACATGCAGAAACTAAGAAATTATTTTTTCTGTTAAAGCTACACTGTGTAATTTTTTAAGTTGATTCTTAGCAAAAAACACTTTGTTCTTTCAAAATGATATGTGCTCATTAATGTGTAATTACTTCTACCAACTAATCAAGTATTCTCGTAAGCGTAGAATCTGCCATTCAGAATACATACGAGCCAGTCGCTCGAATGGCGGCAGCATGTTGCGCCTCCATCTTGAAAATACATTAGCCAAAAAGGGACATACCTGGAAATTCAAGCTTCGCCTTTCGCGTTTTTACACTCAGTGGCACCGTGACGAATGCGAGGGGGAGATTACTCGCGACTGCCGGCAGATTTGAAATAATACGGCCACCGTAGGAGTTAAAACGCCCTCGGAATGGGAGGGGCTAGAAAGTAATATTCAGTTGGTAGTCATAAACAATTGCACCGCTAGATGGGAGAAAATCCTACACAGTGTAGCTTTAAGATATTTATTTTAAGGGAAAATAACTACAATTAACCACAATTAAGGGTCTGGTTTATACAACTTTCACAATATCGACTGATATGAAAAAGTTTATCGTGAATTTTTTTTTTTTGCCATATCGCCCATCCCTACATGGCTTACAGCAGGGATCATGTTCGTACAGTCTGACAAGCAACAGTTGTAAAGGATTATTATTGTCACGTCTTGTTTTGGTCATGTCTCATGTCTTTGTCATGTTTCCTGTTGTCATGTGATTCTTTGTTATAGTCATGTGATCCTGCCATGTGTTCCCTTGTCTGATGTCTCATGTTGTCATTGGTTCATTGTTTCACTGTTGGCAGGACTGGTGTCCCTTGTCTAGTCATTAGTTCTTGTGTATTTGAGCCCTCATGTTTGCCATGTGTCCTTGTCAAGTATTGTTTCCTGTAACCGCTGTTGGTAAGCTCCATGTCATGCCTATGTTCTTGTTTTGTGTTTCACATTTTTGTAAATAAACTGCATTTGCCTTCAGTGGACAATCATTACAATTAAAAATCGTACAGTGTGCACCTGGCTTTAAACAGTTGAGAAAGAAAGTGCACGTGTAACAATATATTGGATCCGTGCAGCTCTAATAAACTTGCTTCCATCTGTGTGATTAATGTCAATCAAACAACAAAAGACAAAGAGAAAATCACTCACTGCTCTTGACTGAATAAATTTTGTAGCTTTAATAAGAATCAGTGTATATTTAATTAATACAGTAAAGACTAAGCTGTGTTTAATTTTTAAATTGGATTCAGTTTCTGTTGTTAAATAAACCACCGGTTATACTTACAGTAAAATGACACTTGCTACAGTAAAACAAGTTGTAGGGATGCTTCTAGAATGTGAAACAAGTATATTGATTATAACTTTTTCAGTTTCAAAAAATGTCAAAAAAAAAAAATATTTAAATATTATTTAAGTGTATTTTACACACTTAAAGCATGATGCTATCGGATATTGAATATCGCATTATTTAACGAGTTATCGCATATAGCATTTTCTTCAATATCATGCAGCCCTATATATATATATATAAAGGTTTTGGGGATAAATACGATTATTTTAATTTAAAAAAAGTAGCTTATGCTCACCAGGGCTGCATTTATTTGATCAAAAATACAGTATAATAAGTAATATTGTGAACAATGGTAATATTGTACACAACCTTGTATATTATAATGTAATGTATATAATGTAACATTTTAATCAAGTCAAGGGTAACGCAAAAGTATAATGGATTGTGAATAGTCTGTGAATAGTAAACCTTTTCAGTCAATACATTTGTTCCCTTTTTAATAGATTACAGAAGACCGGTACATTTTTTCATTCATGTACATGAAATTCATGCGTTTGTTAGATTCTTTTATCCTGAAAGCATTGGTTTTACCAGTATGCGTTCCCTGGGAATCAAATCCACTTTGGCGTTGCTAGCACCACACGATACTGTTCAGGCAGCAGAAATGTTTCCTACTGTCTCTTTAGGTCTAATCCCTCATGCTGTTGTCAGGCAGGGAATGGAAAGGAGAGGTTCATTTATAGCAATGCATTTATTTCAGAGTTAGTTGAATTAGATGGTGAAGACTGATGTGGTTCTTCATTAGCATCAACAGGGACATAGTAAGTATGTTAGTTTTATGTTACAGTGTGCCTTAATAACAGACACTATAATCTTTGTGATACTGAAAAAGTAGTAAAGATTGTGAGAGAACATTGAGTCAACATTGAAACAGCATGGTCCGCAGGTCTCATATAACATTCCTTATGGAACAGTGAAAGAGAAGCCCCTCTAATGGCCTTCTATCTGGAGTAAAAGGCAACAACTCTTATTTTCACATAATGAACCGGAGAGCTGCCTTCCCCCTTCTAGTTAGAAAGTGACTTGCTTCATACAACCAGCAGCATTTGCAAATCAGATTGAATGTTCCCATGCAGAGGTGAAAAAACATTTTTCTTTTTCCAGTCTGAGTGTTGGATTCTGTGTTCTAGATCTCTAATGAGATCTCATCTCATTCCCTGGGGAAGAACAATTGAAATGCCCTTGCAAAGTAGCATCCAACTCATAATGAGACGAGTATTTTTCACCAGTGAAAAGTAAAACTGCAGAAACTATTGGATGCATCAAGGTTCCTTTTGTATCTGTCCATTCTGCATTCTTTTAAAGGAATTGCATTAGTTTTACTTTGAGGAATGATTTCATGCAGTCTGTTCAAGAGCACATGCTTCATGTGTGGGTCATTCTAGAACTACAATACTTTGCAATCCCAGAATTAAAGAATTGACATTGTTTTTCTTTGATTTATTAAGTAGTTGAACAAATACTTTGAAAGAGTGACATGACATATTACAAGATTTTTATGATTTTTATTTATTGTATTTGAATGTCCCCACACAGCAGTTTTTACAGTTAATTATTATTAAATAAATAATATATATTGTACAATGGGGCTAAAGGCACACCTTAAGAAAAAAAATAGCTTTTCGCTACTTCCATAGTGTATGATTGCAGAAAGAAAATAAATGTTTGTATTGAACATTTATGGAGCAACATATTTTGTGTGAAAATAAATCATAAAAGTGGTTAGTTTGTTTAAAAATCGTATAAATGTATGAAGTGGCAAGGCTCACCAGCATTAGGCAAAAAGCACACATTATTGAAACAAATAGCCTACATTAGCTAAAATAATGTTTTAATAATGCCTTAGTTAATACTTGTTCAAAACAATCACTTTAGCAAAGTTTGTACTATTTTCTGTTTTTTTTTTTTTAATAAATATACTGTTATTAAAATGTTAATATAAAAAATATATTTTAAAAATACACACTGTAAAAAATGATTTGTTAGTTTGACTAAAAAAAGTAAGTTACCTGGTTGCCTTAAAATTTTGAGTTCATTGAAACTAAAAATGTGAGTTTTTACAACAAGTGATTTTGTTGTTTCAACTATTATTTTGTTATTTGAATCAAAGATTATTTTTTAACTTAACGTTGTTTTGTTGTCATAACTTAGGATTAAATATTGTATCAACTTATTCAAGCAATCAAAGGGATTAAGTTAACTTACAAATTTAAGTTCACTCAACTTAATTTAATATTATATGAACAAACTATTTTAAGTTAACTCAACGTAATCTTAACTACATATAGTTTGTTGTAACAATTAACTAAGAAGTTTACACGGTTGCCTTAAAATTATGAGTTAAGTCAACTTCAACACAACTTAACATGACAAAAGTTTTTTTGTTAAAACAAATTCTGGAATAACAGAGCACAAATAAACCATAACTTTAACATTTATTATAACATTCACAAAAATATCAATTCATTGAATTGTCTGACAAGTATATCTTAGTATAAATGAGTAGGCCTATGACAGAATTAACTGCTGTTTGAAAAAAAAAACATTACAACAACAGGATACAAGCTGCTGCTATAAATAAAGCATGTGTGAGAATAAACAAATGTCAGTGTGATGACATTAACATCAGCTTGAATTAAGTGCAATAGAATTAAAAACAAAAAACCCATTTAATGAACATTACACATGAAAATCATTTGCTCAAAACAATATTTTGTCTGTTCAATAAAACAAAACAAGTATGGAGTATGCGAGTATGCACAACCTCATAAAGTGAATGAAATGAGAAAACTGTTGACAAGCAAACCACAAAATATCAGGCCACTATTCATAACAAAAATCAACGAATATTAAAAAGCATTTCTCAAACAGCATTTAAAGGGTTAGTTCAGCCAAAAATGAAATTTGTCATAACTCACCCTCATGTCGTTCCAAACCTGTAAGACATTAATTCGTCTTTGGAACACAAATTAAGATATTTTTAATGAAATTTGAGAGCTTTTTGTCCATCCATTGACAGCCTATGCAACTACCACTTTCAAGCCCCAGAAATGTAATAAAGACATCATTGAAGTAATCCATGTGACCCCAGTGGTTTAACCTCAAGTTTATGAAGCGATGTGAGTGCTAGTGCAAAAATAAAAATATTTACAAAATATTAATCTATCAATCAAACGGTTTTTTTTTGTGCAAAGAAAGCACTCACTTCATAAACTTGAGGTTAATCCACTGGAGTCTAATTGAACTCCAGCTTAATTGAAAAGATTATTATTGCAGCTTCCATAGACATCAGTTTATGGAATTTGCAAACTATAAAGGTGTTTTGTCTTTATGTACTTAATTTAAATTGAAACCTAAAATAAACATTATGTTGCTGAAAACTCTGAATAGTTGATCTTTTGCTCCCTTGTGGCGTCAGGCCTGACTGCTAACTCTCACCTTTCTGTCTCTCTCTCTCTCTCTGTCTCTGTCGCTCTCTGTCTCTCTGTCTCTCTCTGTCCGTCTGTAGAGGAGTTGTACGTGTAGATGTTAATCTACAGGATGTGGACATTGACCAGTGCTCCAGCAGTGGCTGGTTTGCAGGAACTCACCGCTGTAACTTGACAACTATGGAGGTGAGTGTGAAATCTCATCCATAACAGGATCAGATGAGAATATAAGCATCACAAAAACAATCAAAGGCCCGGTTCCACACACAGGGCTTAGATTAAGCCAGGATTAGGCCATTTAAGTTCAATTAAGACATAGCTTTCATAAACATCCCTTAGAACAAAAACATCATCTTGAGACAAAACAGTGGCACTGACATATTTTAAGATATCTTCGTGCAAGTTGCTTTCAGTGAAAACAGCTCAATAATGCATTATAGTCTGGGACTATCTTAAGCCTTGTCTGTGAAACTGGGGGAATGTGTTTGGCTCAGGACCCAGATTCGCATTAGTCAGAAGTAAATAAGTAAACAAAAATGAAATGTATTATTAATATCATAATTATTATTCATTAAGCCAGTAATTCACAAACATGCAAAATGGTCAACACAAATCATATCAATATATTCTAGATGATATTTTGGTGCAGAAATGAAAGTAATTTGGTATTTATGTGTGCATTAAATCACAGATAACAAAATGTGAATGTGTTGTGAGCATACAAAACATTGTGTAATATATGTGAGCATTTTGTTGGATGCAATGTTTGCATTTAACATTGTTTTTCCCTACTGTGTGTGACCTTATCAGAACACACCTATGCTTAAAGCTTTTTAATTTCATATTGTCCCTGATGTAAGACTTTCCGGCATCAATTCTCCTTTCTAATTAATTGGACAGAGTGCAATGATATTTGTGTTTGCTCAAGTGGGATTGTTTTCATTGTTCTTTTTTTTTTTTTTCACTGCGAAATATAAATGTGGGATTTATCACATCCTTCTATAGTAATCTGTGTTGGAAGTTGCTCTGCAAGAGCTAATTAGACTATCCGAGCTGTTCTGCCTGGGTGCCAGTGAGAGTCTGGGCCGGCTTGGATGTTTCTGGAAGTTGCACTTGTACGCTAAATCACATCATTGTGTGGGTTTATGCATTATGTCATTGCACAAGTGCTGAACATAAAGTGGTGTGAAAAGCACAAATACTGGACCACAAAACCAGTCACATGGGTCAATTTTTTGAAATTGAGATGTATACATCATCTGAAAGCTGAATAAATGAGCTTTCCATTGATGTATGGTTTGTTAGAATAGGACAATATTTGGCTGAGATACAACTATTGAAAATCTGGAATCTGAGGGTGCAAAAAAATCGAAACATTGAGAAAATCTCCTTTAAAGTTGTCCATTTATGTTTGCGATTGTGCTGCATTCACTCACAAAAATAAATGTTTTATATATTTATGGTAGGAAATTTACAAAGTATCTTCATGGAACATGATCTTTACTTATTATCCTAATGATTTTTGGCATAAAAGAAAAATCGATAATTTTGACCCAATACAATGTATTGTTGGCTATTGCCACAAATAAACCCGTGCGACTTATGAATGTTTTTTTGATCCAGGGTCACATATGGCATAGTCTCATTTTCAAGTAGCCTATACACAAATGTAACAAAATCCTTCTGTTTCTTTGAAACGTGCCATTTAAACCTTACCTAAACGAAACACTTAGTTTTCAGAAGCAGTAGCTCTTTCACAGTCCATACAATGGAAGTCAGTGGGGTTCATCAACTGTTTGGTTACCGACATCCTTCAAAATATCTTTTTCTGTGTTCAACAGAAGAAAGAAACTCATACAGGTTTGCAACAACATGAGGATGAGTAAATGATGACAGATTTTGCATTTTTAAGTGAACTATCCCTTTGATTTGTTTGAGACATGCCCTGCTTTGTATTTTTTGCATTACTCAAGTTATTTGTGTCACTTTCACACATAAAACTTATATAGCATCAATAAATAGATTTAAATAAATCTTTATTTTTCAACAAATGGTCAGAGTAAGGTACGTTTTAGAAAATGCTGATCTTCAATCTTAACTGATTTATTTTATTTTATAATAAAAATTAAACACATTTCAATAAGAAATAAATATTATTATTTTAAAAACCATAATGGGTAACAAATTTGGATGGCCAATTTAACATAAATGAATGTTATTCAGTAGGCGCTAGCTAGTTTTGTGACTAAATGGTTGTTTTTTAATTCATAAACTATGAAAATATTGCAGTTTCAAACTTCAGCTTCAAAATCTGCGCCAAACATTCCAAAAGAAATGCTTATACTGCATATATTCATGTAGTACTATCACAAATGTATGGTTCTTCTTCATGAGGTTTTAAGAACTTTGACACACTTCAAATAGTTAATTGTGATAGAAGATTTTAATATATGTAGCTGTAAGATGTCTACGTACACTGATTGTTCGATTTTTGTTCGATTTAAGATTTTGTCAGGCTACATTTTTTTCTTTAGTTATAATGAAGTAATATGTAGTTAGTAAGGTATATATTTTAAACTGATAAAGAAAAAGTACTGGTATCGAATTGGCATCGGTATTGACAGATACACATGATTGCGGTATTGGAATCAGCATCGGACATAGAAAGTGGTACTGAGCTATTACTAACAACAACAACAACAACAACAAAATCTTAAAAGTGATTGTACATAATAGTGTTTATTGTAACATGAAATATAAACAATCCACCTTTTTATGTAACCGTTACATCAAAAAAAAAAAAAAAAAGTGTTGAAAATGTTAAATAGCTCAAACCATGAGAAAATACAGCAGTCCATTACGGTACAAGGCTGTTCACACAGAACGTGTTCTCAGTCCATTTGTTTTTAATTATTATCTTATGTAAACGTGCTAAACTGGTCTCTTTACCAGCTGCGGTGCATCTCGCTGTCTTTTCAGCATCTTCTGGCATGCCAATTGTTAGATTTTGGTGTATTTGGCCGAGCAGTCATTTGGGTGGCTCGCCAATGTATTAGATTTATCCAATACATAAAATAAGTAAGCTTGACCAGAGTTCTTGTGGGGAGAATAATTTATTGAAGGTTTGTAGTGTAGCAGTCCTTCAGCAGCGATGTTAGCATGTCTCCCTTCAACAATCTTAACCCAAAGTTCTGTGTCTTGAGACAGAACTTTATACATGAAGACAAAAGGGCTACAAACACAGGGAAACTGTTAGGACCTCCCACAGGAGATCGGTCTATACTGACACTGTTTTCAGTTGATTAAATCTAAGTCACAATGTAGATGAATCTGATGACTGAAAATACAAAATCTTTCAATCCCTCATCTGATCATATTTGATCACATAAAAAAAGAAAAATAAAGAACATAAAACAAATAGATATCATGTATACAGCATGTTGCATACAGGCTCCAGTACTTAAAATGACAGGATAAGAGTTCATGGTGAAACTTTGCATCCTCTTGAATGCTTGAATCCTCTGGAAGATTTTATTTTGGAGTTGTGATCTTTTGGAGGTGGCGGAGAGTGTTGTGTTCTGTGTTTATTCATGAGTTTTCATCTTGGTGGCCAATGCAGTGCAGTCTAAACGTTGGATGTCTTTGCTCATCCTCTGGCACATTGGAACACCTGCAATCACACAAAAGACAAAAGGGAAACGTATCTTGCCAAGGAAAATATTTTAAACACATAATTCCTAACTGCCTGAAAAACTGTCCCTATTTAATATTGGCAGGGCACTACTGTGTTTATCAGTGGCTGTATGTTTATGTCTTCGTCCTCAGGCGACAAGCTAGAGCCTAAAAACCCTAGTCCTGCCATATCTGGACTCTGATAAACACTACTGCCGTCTATCCCTCATCTCTAGGCAGATGTTTCAAATCCCAATGGCTCACGTCGGTCCACTCATCTTTTCTCTGCACCTTAACTGCTTCATCAGTTACCATGAGATCATGAAGGCTTTCCCTCCTGGATTCTAATGGTGAAAATTGATTCTTGGCATTGTGTCCTACCAGGCTGAGTCTTTCATCAGTTTGGGCAAGGCTGTCAGATGTTAGGTTTTCATTGGACATGGGCCGGCCTGTGACATGTTCAAAAGGGCATAGCCCAATTTCCTTGTGGTCATCCTTACTGCATTGCTTGTCATTTTTGGATGCTTCATTTTGAATCAGTTTACATGGCAACATTAATTTACTAACTCAGCTTAGTTTTCAATCCTACATTCAAAACAAAACATTCACGTTTAGTCTAAGTTTCTTTGTTTCATTTCTAGAAAAGAAAACTCCTGATTGATAAGACTTGTTCAGTTCTTTCTGTGTCCTAACCTGAATTGGTTTAAATTAGTCCCTTAGACATTAGACTTTCAATCTTTCTGCATCTTTCATCAGAAGGCAAATAAACTTCTAGTTTCTAACACAATTAGAATGTTTAATTCAAATCTAAAATATTGGTTACTGAATTAGCACCCAGTCAAGAATTACCAATTCTTGCAGCAACATCAGTCCCAAACCTTATACAGTTTCTACAGTCTCTGGATGAACGGACTAAATTGTTTCTTTAACAATTCCTACAGATTCCAAAGAAAGGACCAAACTTATACTTTATTTCAATAGCTCCTACAATCCCATGAGAACGGACCAAACCTCTTTCTTAAATGATTCTTAGAGACTCAAGAGAACAGGGCCAAGTTATAAAACTTATTTCTATAGCTCCTACAGTTTCAGGAGAATTAACTAAATCATTTAACAGGTTCCTACAGACTCATGAAAAAGGCCCAAGCCTAAAATTCTCAACAATACACAGTATGTGTGACTACACTACAAATCTTTACTGGTCTATTATTATTCTTTTCAGAAGATGTTCTTTTAGAGAGCTGATAAGTTTCACTCACCAAATTAGGATATTTGAGACCGGATCCAGTTGATTCAAATAAATTGTGTCCACAGATGCAGTCTTTTGAACTTCAGATACTCGAAAACTATTCTGTTTACTTATTGTTGCAGCTGGTGAGTTCTTGGTTTACTCCTTGTTGCAGTTGGTGAGTTCTCTTCTTGTCAGTCTCTCCTGGCTGGCTCACCAAATTGTTAGATTTTGGTGTATTTGGCCGAGCAGTCGTTTGGGTGGCTCGCCAATGTATTAGATTTATCTGAAGATTTAACCTTATTTGAAGGTTTGTAGTGTAGCAGTCCTTCAGCAGCGATGTTAACATGTCTCCCTTCAACAATCTTAACCCAAAGTTCTGTGTCTTGAGACAGAACTTTATACGTGAAGACAAAAGGGCTACAAACACAGGGAAACTGTTAGGACCTCCCACAGGAGATCGATCTATACTGACACTGTTTTCAGTTGATTAAATCTAAGTCACAATGTAGATGAATCTGATGACTGAAAATACAAAATCTTTCACTATAATGTTATGTCATACATAAAAGAGCGTGTTTAAGAACCCTTTTGTTCCATTGCTCCAAATCTTGTTCCAAAGATTTGTTCCATTGCGTTTTACTCAGCAAAACTGTGTTTAAAAAAGATATTGGGATACCAAAGTGTTCCCTACTTGAGGATACATCGGTCGGTCAATTATATGATGGAAAATTGTGTGGACTGGACTGGGTTTGCAAGGCCCAATTGTTGTCTTGTGTAGAGGAGAATTTCCCAGTAAGATGTGATCCATTATATATGCAGTATAATGGATTTTCCTGGGCTTGCTAAATTATTGACCATGCTCCATGTCTGCGTGGTCCCACTCATGGGAAAACTGGAGGAAAAGCAGCAAGGAAATGCACAGCAGGTTTCACAAGCACAACACTTGCTCCCAACCACAGCAACTGAAGCAAAGTGATATTTGGAAGGCTTTCCTGTGTTTTTTTGAGAGAGAAGAAATACTTGTGTGCTGCCATCTGAGAAAGAGGCGAAAAGCAGCATGTGTGTGTGTGTGTGTGTGTGTGTGTGTGTGTGTTTGCGGAGAATCTATTTATAGCCTCATGTCTTCCTAAGACAGCAGGACCATGCCTCTTAAAATCTGTCCTGTCATTCAAGTTGAGCAACATCAGCTCGGGGCTTGACATTCGAAGGAGCGCATCCCCGAATGATATGCACTCAATGTCCCGCAATGACTTTCCTGAGGTGGATTAACCTGAGTAATGTTTTGAGTGGATGTTAGACTCTGTCAGTCTCTCTGTTACAGCTAGAGAATAAAGCTCTGGAGACTTGAGACAGAACATGTTTCCCAATTTCCTTTTTCTACTTCTTTGCTATTTCTTCCGCTACATTAGTTGTAATGGTAATGCTGTGCAGCACATATTATTTTATGTTTTTTTATAATTACTTTAAATATGTATTTTGTTTAAGTTGCTCTGATGTGTTTTTGTTAGTGGCTTTGTAGTATAGCTAATTTATCGGTAACACTTTACAACAAGGTTCAATTTGTAAACATTAGTTAACTACATAACATTAGTTAACATGAACATTAACTAATGGGACCTTATTTTAAAGTGTTGCCAATTTATCAAAAGAATAGTATGAGTAGTTTATCTACTTTTAAGTTATTTGAAGATTGTAGCTTGGCAAACTAAAGGATTAAAACACCATATTTTTAAAGTCACAGTAACTTCATAAAATAGTATTGTTCCATGAAATACAAAAAATACAACCTTATCATATAAAATTAAGATTATAAAACATCTTTCTGTCTTTTCAGCATCATGTGCCATGAGTGCTTCACTTTAAGATGTCATGTTACATTATAAGAGTGTTTTTCAACTGTGTTCTGTTTCATTTAGTTTTGCTCAGTTGTGACTGTCAGAAATGAACAATGCTTTAACTTTGTATTCGTGTATTCATTATGCAATGGCCAGTTGGCCCTAGAATAATTCAGGAAGCTCTGCATGGATGCACTGTGTAATTCAATACAATAGCAATTGCAAATTAAGTTGGCCGAACCCCTGGACATAATTGCTGATTCATCAAAACGGATGAATTTTGCACAATTCCTCTTTATAAAACTGAATATAAAGAAGTATTCTGGGGATGTCTGTTGAGAATATTTTCTTCCAAAGTGTCTAAGGTTAAGGTCGAGCTACTCCAGAAGGCGTATTTTGTTCTGATAAGACCATTGTGGTGTTGATTCACTCTCATGCTTTGGATCGATGTCCTTTTGCATCACACAACTTCTGTTGAGCTACAGATGGCCTTATATTTTCTGGTAAAATGTCCTGCTAAATCATATTTTATCACCAATTTATGCAGAAATCGAAATCCTGCAACCAGACTAGTGGTTCTCACCATGGGGCCGGCCGGGAATGACTTAAAATGATTTAAAACAAGACAAAACAAACATTAAAATGAGCTAAAACAACCAAAAATCATGAATATTTCTTATTTGTTTCAATTTAAAATGAATATTTATTTTGTGTAAATATCCCAAGCACTAAGCTATTTTATCGGGTGTAAATTAGTAAGTAAAAGTGAGTGAAAATATTCTTAAACGTCATTATCCTTAATCCTTATCCAGTAAATAATGAACAACTGCCAGTGCACAGTAAAATAATATTTTCATGATTTATCACAACTTTTTATATTTTGTCAAATCAACTTAGATAATTAATATGGTTCAGATAGCATAATATTTTGAGTTTTTATTTATTAAACCAATCTCCTTCATTGTATTAACTTAAAAAAATATATTTCAATGAACTCAAAATTTTAAGGCAAAATTTAGAAGTTTTTACAGTGTGGAAATGTCATGTAAATTCATTGGTTAAAAATAGTGAGAACATTCAGCTCTTAAAATTTAGGGAGTCCTGCGATTTAGTTTGTGGACAAGGGGGGGGCCTTGGAGTCAAAAAGGTTGAGAATTACTGTGTTAGACCACTGGTTCTAAAGCCAATGCTATGTTTACAAATGTTAAGAAAAAGCTGAAATGTCATGAGAAGCAGTTAATGGGTAGCTGAGAAACACTGAAACTCATCACAGCAATGCTGGATGAAGTGAACTGAAGGTGCACTGTCACACATATCCAAATATATCCTGCAGCAGGTGTTATGTCTGCAGGTCTTCAGTGACAGAATGATCTTCTAACTCTGCTGATGCTGACACTTCTCACTCCTGAAGATTTCCAAGCATAGTCATGTTTTCAAATGTGTCAGGTCGCCCACATTTATCTGCACTGTAAAGCAGCAAGGTTTGCATTAATAAATCATAGTCATATAGAGAGTTTTCTCAGAGAGGAACAGCTGATATATTGAAAATCCTGTTCTGTTGCGTAGGATAGAGAGAGCTATTAAACCACAGGTGTGTATAAATCAACATATAACCCTCTTTAAAGTTTTGCCCTCTGGCATTAAAGGAACACGCCGACTTTTTGGGACTTTAGCTTATCCCCCAGAGTTAGATAAGTCCATATATACCCTTCTCATCTCCGTGCATGCCGTAACTCTCTCTGACGCACCACCGTTAGCCTAGCTTAGCACAAAGACTGGAGGTAAACGGCTCCAGCTAGCGTACTGCTCCCAATAAGTGACAAAATAACGCCAACATTTTCCTATTTACATGTTGTGATTTGTATAGTCACGGCGTGTACAAATAACAAGGTCACATGAGACACAGCCATCTTCTAACCGTATACATACTGGGAACTATATTCTCAGAAGGCGAAGCACTGCTATTTCTGCAGAGTGATTTACTCCAACTCTGAGCGAACATTCTGCTCCTCACTACGGGGCTTCTCAGGTGCTGCGACTCTGCGAGCAAATCACTTTTGATGGATATCTCTGGGGGATACGGTGAATAAGCTAAAGTCCCAAAAAGTCGGCGTGTTCCTTTAAAGTTTGTGTGAATCTTGTCTTGCGTAGCCAGACCTTTAGTCTGACGGCAGCTTTCATTGGCCAAGGGCCGCGCAATAAAATGTCTGACCGACATGTAAAACAACCAATCACAGTTTGTTTTGTTCAGTGTCAAAATGTAAAATCGATGTCCCCACAATAACAGGTCAGTGTGCATTCATTCAAGAATGTTGTGCAGGTTTACTTCAACAGTGGCGCAACAATGGTGTAAACTTCACATACTTTTGAAAATGTAGCATTTATTTGATCCCGATAAGCGCTTATTGTCACAGTTGTAAACACGACGACTTTCTCCTTCCATAACGGGGTTTGGCATCGCAACGGCTTTTTTTTAATAGGCGGACCGTTCTCCTGTAGAATTCAACCAATCAGATAACGACTTCGAAACTACCAAAGTGTTGTTTACATAAGTGTTGTCTACATAGAGACAGAGCGTATTTAGGCCATGCCCACACCGGGGGTGGGGGGGGGGGCAATCCAACGGTCTCCATTGACTTTGCATTGTAAGAGGCTGCCTCCTTGTCATTTATGACTTATAACAAAAAACAAAACAATGTCTAAAAGCTTCTATGTGACAAGGTGTACAGCAAACAAGCTAAATAACCCATAAATAAATTTTTATAAGCTGTCGACCCCAAAAAACGGTCGTTTCAGGACATAAAAGTGGATCAATTGAGACAGAGCGCAACTAGTTCTCGAACTACTCTGAGAACTACGCCCACTGGAACGCGACATGATATTGTAAAAGATGCTACAGCTTAGCTTACATAAATATAATATATAAAACTGACATTTGGATATTTGACTTACCAGTGATAAAATGTTTACTGCACACGTAGACATACTGAGTGTCAGGATCCCACAATTTACCCATTCTTCCTGCTGATGCTTCACATCTTATTGCCTGTATCCACTTTTGTCTCCTTAAAGGCTGGCTTTTACGGTTCGGAAGCTTATAAAAATGTATTTATGGGTTATTTAGCTTGTTTGCTGTACACCTTGTCACACAGCAGCTTTTAGGCATTTTTCTGTCTTTTGTTATAAGTCATAAATGACAAGGAGGCAGCCTCTCACAATGCAAAGTCAATGGAGACCGTTGGATTGTTCCCCCCCCCCCCCGGTGGGCGTGGTCTTCAGATTATGACGCATTGCGCTCTGTCTCTATGAGACACCATTATGTGTGTCTTATGTATCAGACGTTCAGCCAACGAGTTCTAAGGATGAGACTAGGGTGAATAGGATGGGAGGGGACATCTTGGCATTTGATCTGTAGTGTTATTATGAAAAAGCAACACATCATTTTTTTTATTTTTTTTTTGAATATAGCATAGAACATAGAATATAGCACTTGATGCACCATTTTCTTCCCAAAGATTTTTTAACCAAAGCTAAAGTGAATAAATCTAAAATGGAGGTAATTACCTCCAGCAAGACTTGTTCACATTGAATCCTTCATGCTGAAATAAAGGTGACAAAACTGTGACTTATTTAGCAGAAACATTTATCTGAGACCTGAGATCCTCACTTCATTATGTTTCGTCTGGGCTTCATGGTGCTTCTGGGTTATTTATAGAGCCTTGTGAACTTGGTGTGACTTTTTTCTAGTTCACAGTAAAACTTTCTTGAATACTGTAGACTAAAAAGTTTAAGTTGGCAAAGTCTTCTTTACACTTGAAACAGGAACAAAATGGCACAGTGTGAAATGCACATCTTGAGCACAACTTTCTTGTACAATATGTATCGTTCTATATGTAAACAGTTTTTATTTCAAGCTTGGCAGTCATTTCAAAGGGCCTTTAAAGAGCAAGCTGCTGTGAGCCCGTCAGTTTACATGCCCATGTTGGCTTTACCGTAATGTTGCCAGAATGTGAGTAAAAATAAATTGCTGCACATATATCGACTGTCATAACTCATAAAACCGACTTTTTCATATCTGAAAATCTGATAAATGACTGACACCACTGTCACAGATGGTCTATTAGCAGAGCTGTTTTCCTCAGGAAGTTCCTTGTTCATGCTGTGACTGTATTGAACAAATATATATCATTTCTAGTGTCAGTTCAGATTTCAGCATTTTAAATGAAGAAAGTGGTACTGGAACTAGGACTTAAAGCTTCTATCTTAAGATCCAAGGTTAAATATTTACATGAATTGTGTTTTCTGTACTTTTAATAATGAAGTCCAGTTCTAAAACTAAACTCGTTCTTTTCCAGTGTGAACCAATTGTGGGCCATGGATTTGTGCTGGACAAGTACAAGTGCCAATGCAAGAGAGGTTTCTACCACCCAAGCCGAGTGGTGCTCAATGGCTTCTCAAGTAAGTACAAACCTGAACTGGCGAGACTTTAGATTTATTATATTACTTGTTTTTTAAGGTGAACTATAGGAACCTCTATACCATCCATACTGTAATCTCTTATAGTATTTTGATAATTATTCATACTTAATTATGATAAGATTTATTTTAAACAGTCTGAACAGTTAGATATGAACTGTAGATATGTCTTGGGTTCATCTGTAAATCAAAGAGATTATTTCACCTGTTTAATTGTTTGTCAAATGAAAATGGAATGTAAAATGTATGGAAATAAAGTAATTGTTATGGTGATGCAGAGGAGATGAACCCAAATGCAGACAGTATGCAATATACACAGTTTATTGATACAACTAGACAGAATAAACAGGAAAACAAAACCCACGAGGGGGCAAAACAAGACAGGATAGACTAATTTGGACTGACAAGACTAGACTAAGACTCAGACAAAAAACGAACAACTAAGACAGGATCAAACTCTTCTTTCTAGACAAGACTTTCAACAGGTTACTCACGGATTTTTTCACACAATGAACCGGCACAGAACCGCAAACACAAGGGGATTAAATAGGGAGAAACTAATGAGGGAAACAGGTGACAAGGGTAAAGCAATGATGACTAAACAAGGATAACAAGGGGGCGGGGCGAGGAACGAGACAACACAAGCACATGGCCCAGCAAAAGGCCATGGCTGCGTTCAGCCCCGACAAAACGTTGCACAACGTTTTTTAAACAGAAACGGTGATGCGTTGAACACACTGTTCTGATGACGCAAGAGTTGCAACTATGGCAGCTGAGAAGGCCATTCTTTGTGTTCTTTGTGAAGAATTTTCGGAGCCTGATGAAGTCGGTATAAATATGTGTTTAATACTACAAAATATGCCCGATGTTACAGTAACTGCACTTGCCGCCCAGAACAAAAGAGAACATAATCGAGTGAAGGGATTGCTGAAACTGAAATGGAAGCACACACCTAATTCAGACTAAAACACATCTATTTAGCCTCACATACTGACTTTATTTGTAGTTCATACTGTTTTAATACCCTGTATTTTCTTTCTCATTTTTAGGAAAAACACTTAGTTACCATTGTTTATTTCTATACTTGCAATGAAGCTAAAAATATAAACAACTACATCATTATGTTGATATCCTATATTTTTTACAATAAAACTTTCGACAAACATGTCTTCTAATATCCTCAGTTGTTGCGTATACCGAACTGCATCAAACAAATTTGTAAATTACTTTCCTTGAACCCATTTTGCGAGTTCACTTTAATACCACTTGCTTTATATACATGTTGCTGCTGATTGGACTTTAGTTCTGACACACCCACCAAACAAGAGAAAACGTATCTCAAACCCCGTTGCACACCGGTGCACGCCGTTTCCAGGAAACATGACGTTCAACCCGGAAACCGTAGCAAAACGTTGCGCACCGTTTTGAACTTGAACATGCCCCATGTGTGTGAACATAAAACATGGGTCTGTCATGATCCTGCCTCAAGACAGGGGAAATCAAAGACTAGAAGGCAGAATCATGACAGTAATTGGTCAGATATTGTTTGAACAGAACTAGCCTGCACTGAATTTTTCTTTCTGACAGAAACAGATACACAAGCATAGAGTTACTTCCTTCCACCAGATAATTCATGATCTCAAACTAGGCACGAAAACCCCAAAGACAAGTTTATTTTTATTTCATGTGGAGAGTCCTAGTTGTTAAGAGCAATATTCCTCTCACGTGCACTCACATATTAACTTATGCAAAAATAGCGCCATTTAAATGAGTCGCCACTACTTTTAAATAAATTAACATTAACATGGAGACAGTATTGGCTAATTTACATACAGGCCACATAAATGTGGACTAATTACAAAAAGCTGCAGTTCTGTCCAAACACGTGGCAGATGCACGCATTCACCTTATTTCATATTTGATAAACCAAGGCTTGTTCATAATTCAAAAAGCCTTGGACTCTTTGAAAATCATCCAATCTGAGGTTAGTGAATTTTGTTGTGTTGTCTTGTCTTGCTGGGGCTTGCAAATTGTCCTCTGCAGTTATAGTCTGTTATCTGTTCTCTGTCATTATGTGTGTGCTCTGCATTATTAGATTACTATTGTGCTTTTAAGCCTGCTTCAACTTGACTTCACTCCCTCAGGAGAAATCACTTCAGATTAAAAAGGTTCCTCCACCCAAGTTGAAGCTAGTGCAATAGTGTTCTTTATCTGAAGAACCACATTAACTTCAGCAGAGGTCTGCTTCCATTTTTGAATACTTATGGACCAATAAGTCCAAGATTGAACAGCAACTATGCACATTTTTGCAGGAAGTCTCCTAATTCACTCACATCTACCTAATTCAGAGGAAAAGACCCTTGATCTCACAGAGATCTCAAAAAAAGCTATACTTCCATTCAAAGTTGCAAATTTAACTTGTGCGCAAAGTTGGAATATGGCATAAAACATTTGTGAATAATGCACCGTTACCGTCCAATGTGTCATTTCCATCCAGAGTTTTTTCTATGCGATATCCCAACATTTTTCTCCTACTGTATAGTAGGGAATATGAGATTTCGGATGCAGCCAATGTCACATCGTTGTCATAGTATGGTTCCTTGTCGTCCACCTGTTGTTAGAATCAGACCGGGAAACATACTCTGATGAATCCTGGGAATTGTCCGGGAGGTGTTTGCCCTGCCGAGAAGGCTGTCAGTTCTGCAGGGATGACACACCGTGTCTGGCTCAGGAGGACACTGCCCTCCGTCTTGCCATGGTCTCCATTCAGGGGTTCTGTATGCTCCTGGACTTCATCAGCATGGTGGTTGTCTACCACTTTCGTCGCAACAAGGTAAGTACGTTTACAGCCCGTCATCTCATCTGGAAAGGCTTTGTACTCTATTCTGCTTTTATTCTGCTAGAGTTACCTGAGCCAAAGAAAAACTAGAGCTTGATTTCAGCTTGGGCAGGTTCATTGGCCTGAAGGGCAAATACTGCTTTTCAAAATGTCATAGTTTATTCGTTCTCTCCTATTACTTCTCTCAACCTTATTTTTCAGAGGATCAAAGCATCTGGTCTTATACTTATTGAAGCGATACTTTCAGGATCTGTACTTCTCTACTTCCCTGTAAGTACCAAGACTTTATTTCAACTCCTCTGTCAAAATGAATCCTATGAATCCCTTTCATCCTATGTCACTATTTAAGATCAACATGAAACGTGTAAATACCATTTTACTTCAATAATCTGGCATATTTCTAAGTGAAAGGGCATGTTCAATTAGGAAAGAGAAATTTATTCTTTTTTTCATCTGTTAAGTTCCGTTTTTTGTGATCTGATCACAAGTGGTCAGCGCTAAATACAGGTGGAAACGTTTTGTGATCTGATCAATGTGAGAAGGTGCACTAAGTAATGGGATTCAACTTTGCTGCATTGTACCAAAAGACATGGATTACGAAAAAAAACACAGTTGTGTATCTTTTCATTTGCTTCTTTTCTCATTTGCTCGTAAGCTGGGTTCCTGAGAAAGTGATGTTTGGTCTGATGAAATAAGATCTCTTTTAATTCAAATGGTCACAGATGATGTTAACACCAGATGGAAACATTGCATCTTGGCTGTGCACTTGGGATTGGATCACTATAAGCATCTAATACAAAAACAGACCAGGGACCGTTTTAATTTCATGCTATATTTAAAGGACCAGGCATCCAGGATGCAGCTGTAAAGATCCATTATGATTTTCTTGGTTTTATCCTCAGTTGGCTGATTTGTACAGTTTGCACCTGAGGCTCTTTGAAATGCAATGGTCTGCTTTTCATTTGGCTGGTCTAGTGTATTGCGTAAGCCTGTTCAATGTTGAAAGAGTCACATTATTTATGTCAGTTTAAGTGAAAGCTAAGTATTTGTTGCCCAGCTTTCAGTCACATTTATCATTTCAAATGCATATTAAGGTCTCATTTTTGTCGCATTTCCATGTTTAGCTGCTTCTGTGAAACCCCATCAGAACGTCTTGATTCTTCAACTAGATAACTCGTTGTGAATGAAAACTTGATCAAACACAATAGAAGATGCCCTATATTTTATCACTTCTCATTTGAGAATGCTTGTGTAAATTTAAAATTGAATCTGTCAAAAATGAATTCCTCAACGGAGTTGTGTAAACTCTTAGATTCTGTGTTCTTGTTTGATTAAAAACAGGCACGTCATCTGTTGTGCTCCTGTCTCTTGGTATTTTTCTCTGTTCTTAAGCTGAGCACACCTCCCGGACCATCTGTGTCAACAGCTCTTGCATTATATGAGAGATAGAGGGAGGATGAAACAGAGTAAGGATAGTAAGGGTGGTTTATTTGCACAGGCTGTTTGTCATTTTAGCTCTGGAATATGAAAACCAGGTAATGACACAAACAGTTTTTAAAAAACCTATAATGAATGCAGTTTGCACGCTGTTCTGAGAGTAAGGTTATGGAGCACTTTACCACTCTCATTCAGACACCTGAAACAGCTGTTTAAAATGCAGAAAGTGAGCTTGACTACACCAAACCTGTGGTGATGTTTGGTTATAGCGGATTTATGCTGCCATTGGAAATTTCCCACTTCCCACTTCTAAAGTTGTGATTACAAGCTCGTCGCATTTAAGTGCTTTGTTGTCAGAAAGAACAAGAATCTTGGAGGACTCTAGGTTTATTCTTGCCTGTTTATTGGGAAAATCTTACTAAAGTAAAAATGATATTTAGCATCACATTTCAGTCAAATACAGGCTATTATTATTTATAATAAAGTTAAACTTAAAATGATTATTCATACAAGTAAATATGCACTACTTTAACAACAAGACAAGGCAATAGCTGTTGTGAAAAAAACTAAAGAATATCAGTAAGAGCAGCAACCGTTCTCCCCTCCGCCATGTTTAAAGTTTGTGGCCTGCCTAACTCGGGAACTTGGGTATCAAAATTATCTCTGAGATTCCCAATGGTAAATCCAACTTGATAGGGCGTTCATGTCCAATTTTTAACAAGGAAACTCATATTTACGTCAATTCCGATAGCATGTGAAGGCAGTTTTAAATACAACATAGCTACAAGATAGCTCTGGCTATCTATCCATCAAAGCGTCCTTGTCCTGAAAAAGGTTGAAGACCACTAGTTTAGTGAATTCATCCCTAAATGTTACAAAAATGGCAATAAGCAGTAATAACTAAAAATGAAGCAAGGCCTCTTTATTTTCTTTGTAAGCCAATAATGGCACGGTTCAATAAAAAGCATCCACAGCACCATAAATGTTTAATGAAAATCATCTGTCATCCTCTTAAAGTCAACATGATATCAAAACTGACCCTATTCACTTTCTTAATTCACATTTTTGATCTTCAGTGCATATATCGCCTCTAAAACAACCTCTTGTTTTTTCAATCTCTCCCTTCCAACCAGCTGGCTCAATTCTGGTATTTAACAGCCACTTTTCACAATCCAATAAAAATATTGACACATGATGTTGAATGTTCTGTTTCATGCCACATTATGTAAGTAAAATGCATTGTGAAAGGTGTTTCATGGTCACTTTTTTCTAACAAATTCAGTTTTCATGGCACAGCAAACTGAATTCTGATGTGATTTTAAGCTCTGAATAGAACAGATGACAGTCGTCAGTGATCAAACATGTGCATGCACTCAGATGCACTACGGCTGCGTATATTTTCTATCGTGACATGCTGCTGTTCTGCTGTGCAGCGCTATGCATTATTAATGAGTCCATCAAGTTCTAGCGCAACTTGTTATAAATAAATCCTCTGATTAATTAATGGCAGAGTGTTGGAGGCAAAAGGGGCCACCTATTTGTCTCCAGTCTGATGTTACAAATATGTCACTATATTTCTTTTGTTGTCATTGACTCCCTGCCCTACAGCACTGAAGGTACAAGATTTGGACCAGTTTACAGTGGAATTGAACAACTTAGGCTATTTGACTACCAAGATCTGTTATGTCAGTTTCATGAAGAGTTTCAAGCCTTTCGTTTCTAGTGCCTCGCTGGACATTTATAGTGTGAATTGACTTGCGCATTGTGCCGACAAAGGACCATGTGACATTGTCAATTATTTAATAAGTAAAACCTGTCAAAAACATTTATTTCTCATGACCTTAACTCTTCCCCCGCCGTTGTCGGAATTTTCCGGCAATCCATGTTTTCACTGTTGTACGGTAGGGGACGTTACTACGCATCTTCTGAAAGAGTACAGAATCTGCGGTTCGAAACAGAGGGGAAAAAGAAGCATAAACAAGCAATATAATCATTTCTTATACACATGTAAGCTAGCGCGATCATCGGACATTAAACCAAATCAAACCAATGTTACTGAATGAAATGTTGACCCAGGACAAGGTATAGGACTGTTCATGCTTTGGGGGTGTTGATGGATTCGATCTACTCCATCTATGTTTTGATCATCATTCTGAATTCGATCCGGACATAGTCTTTGACAAAAACGCGATTTTTTGTTAAAAATGTTGCTTTTTTATGAAACTTTTCCACATTCAAGTGTTTATAACAAAAGATTGAATGAAGCTAGAATTTTCTCTTTCTTTCAGATTTTGGGGAAAATATCAATACGTAATACGTAAAACCAACAAGATGTCAATGCATTCACTCCAAACAAGCCTAAAATAACATAATATATACTCTATCTAGAAATGTTAAAGGCTCAGTGAAGGAGGAGGCGGGAACCTACGAACGTTAAACATAAACTTTAATCTGAAAATAAACAAACAACAAAACAAGTAAAGTGGCAGCCCCTCATGGACGACTGCCGCACATAAACATAATAAAACACAACATAAATGTCCCGGGCCTGGTACTCTCTCGTTCTTCACTGTCGTCACACCTCCTTTTATCCTTCCAGAGCTCCTCGGTGGGACTCAAGAACGGTGTGGCGCGCAGGCGATTAACTTTCCACATACCCCCATCATCCTTCGCAGGCCGGGGGACACCTACGAGACTGCACTCTACACCGAAACACGTTTTTTTCTTCTCATTCTTTTTCCTCTCTTCCGTCTATCGCCTCTATCCCTCCTCATCCTTCCATCTCCTTCTCTCGCCTCGCCTGTCCGTAATTTCATATAGCAATTACAATAACTGGGTTATAACTAGGTACTAACCCCGAACCTACCCCTAAACCTAACCTAACTTTAACCCTTGTAGTTATATTACAGTACTTTCTTGGGTAAGTACACCGTAAGTACGCATACTGTGAAATAGGGTGTTACCGGGGGGGGTTTGTTGCCTGCGCACTGAGTGCATTTGAAACATTGCTGCTTTTACATGAAGATGAGCTTAATGAACGTATAGCACGGTTGTTCAGAGCCATATGTTTTGCTACAAATCAGCATGATGCCTCATCAAGTTAGACATAATTTCTAGCATGCATCTGGTGAGGTTTACCGTTGAACATTTCTGTGCATCTCAAATGAGCCTTGTATAAAGCAGGCAGAACCAAGACAACAGCCATAACCTGTAGCCCAAGACTGGTTGCCCACTGAAGCTAAGCAGGGTTGAGCCTGGTCAGTGGGAGACCTCCTGGGGAAACTAGGTTGCTGCTGGAAGAGGTGTTAGTGAGGCCAGCAGGGGGCGCTCACCCTGTGGTCTGTGTGGGTACAAACTCCCCAGTATAGTGAAGTGGACACTACTGTCAAAGAGCACCGTCTTTCAGATGAGACGTTAAACCGAGGTCCTGACTCTCTGTGGTCATTAAAAATCCCAGGATGTCCTTCGGAAAAAGTGTAGGGGTTTAACCCCGGAATCCTGGCCAAATTTGCCCATTGGCCTCTGTCCATCATGGCCTCCTAATCATCCCCATATACTGATTGGCTTCATCACTGTCTCCTCTCCAAAAATAAGCTGGTGTGTGGTGGGCGTCCTGGCGCACTATGGCTGGCGTCGCATCATCCAGGTGCTGCTGCACATTGGCAGTGGTTGAGGTGATTCCACCCTTCTATATGTAAAGCACTCTGAGTACCTAGAAAAGCGCTATATAAATGTAACAAATTATTATTATTATACCAAAGGTGTTTTTTTCCCCCCAATTTGGTTTTGATGTGTGGACAAGTCAGTATATCTAACCAAAATGTGAAATGACTGACTTACATTAAGATTTTCACTATCCTGATGAGTGTAAAAGGCATGTGCTCATTTATTTCTCTGAGAGGAGAAGTGCTGCTAATTGGGTCTTCCTCGTGGTTAGAAGCTACACATGGCAAAGCTCTTTGATTACACTGAAGGGACCATTTTGCTGTTTGCACATTTAAGAGGACAACTGTGGATTGGAAAGCTGTACTGGTGACTCTCCTAGGGGAGATAAGAACAGATGCATCATTCCATCAGTCTGTGCTGATATTTATTGAATTCTGCTGCTTTAAATAAGACCGGCACAGAACAAAAGGGACAGCGGGCTTGTCAGATAATAAACACTTCACAGGCTTAGGAGGATAAAGAGCCAGGATTAAACAAAGACAATCTGGAAAGTTTGTACTCGTACTTCATTCACACACATTATAACATGAGTATATTTGTGTGTTTAAGAGAGTTTTTTAAGTTTTGAAGGATCTCTCACCGTGTTTCCTAGTAATGAGCTGCACAGGTTTTATATGGGAAAACACATACAAGGTTTTGATATTTTACAACTACATCGGGATAAATCTCATGAAAACATGCCCTGCTCACTCAAAATAAAATATATATATTTTGCATCGAGTTTAAGGCCACCAAGACAATAATAATGTTACAATGTTTGCATTGTGAAATTGTGACAATTAGACACATTTTCACCTCCCAATATCTCAGTATTGTTTTTCTCATTTTTTCTCATCATGAAAGGCAGTACAACAAATAATACCATGATACATACAAATTTGTAATATAAATCATGCATGGATCCAGTGCAATGCATGGATCAGTACACTGATACTGATACAAATGCTTTGTCTTTCTCGACTGTTTACGTTCACTTAAGACATAACCGACCATGTTTGCTAGGATACTCGGCAAGACGGGCATGTTGACATGACAATTTGTCCGTTCAAGCGCAAGACTTGAAAGAGAACTCAATAATTGCATGCTTCGGATGAGTGCACACACACATCTTTTTACAGCTATTAACACCCGGGTGATGACGGCGTAAATTACTTGTCATATGAGCATACGTCACTCGGATTGAACAAAGTTTAGGGGAAGCCAGAATGCATGTATCAATCAACAGAAACATACATTAGCCTCTGTCTACACCCCTAGTCCTGAACTAAACTTTTTTTTAATATAAAAAATACATATTTGTCATGGTTATGGACTCTTATTTTGATATTCCGTTTTGTTTTGTTTAGCTCTTGTTTCCTGCGTTTCTGTTTATATCCTTGTTTGTTTCTATAGTTACCAATTATTCCCAACGGTGTCTTGTAGTTCTCCCTGTTTGGTTATGTGTTTTGTCGGTTATCGTGCTTAATTTATGTGTGTAGTTTGCTGTTGATTCTCCTGAGTGTTCTCCTGTGTTATTCTCTGTGTTCATAAAAGACTTTGTTATTTTTTGCATCCTGCGTTTGGTTTATTACCACACTCTATTACAATATTTTACAATATAATTTGGACTCTAAAATTGCCAGAAAATCAAAGCCATGACTAGCCAAGTTGTGTTCCATATTGTTTCCATGGTAATGCAATATCCAATGTCGGTTTTTTGAATGATCCCTAATTTATGATGATTCCTAAAATATGTCGTAAGAAAAAAGGCAATAATAAGCATGCAAAATATATTTTCTTATTTCTGTCTTTTGATTTTGAATGTGAAATATAACTGAGACATAGTCTTAACAGATTTCATCAGATTAAGCCAGCTACCTTATGTTTTCTGAAGAGCATCAGTGAAATTCTGATGACTTTACATAATTACAGCCACAATATATGAAGAAATAAATGCCAAAAGCACCCAGTGATTCATGAATTTCATTACTCCCTATTTTTATATTGTCTCATCAGGTTATGATACAATATTTTAATCCAAGTGTTATCCGGTGTATTCTCCTGAGATGGGCCCGTTTGCTTGGCTTTGCCATCGTTTATGGAACAGTGATTCTCAAATTGTACAGGTAAAAATAATGCTGCCAACTTCACTATAAGAAACTGAATGATCAGAGATAATAGTTTCAAAGTAAAATTATATAGAAATATTGTCATTTTGAATTGAATGTAAATTTAATACATTAACAATCACATATGATAAGTTAACATTAGGTAACAGTTAACAGAATTTCAATTTAGTTAAAATTACTAAAAACATTTATACTTAGTGGCTGAACAGAAGAGGGAAAGGATCAGTAAACAATTAAGAAAATAAATTCATAATATTTTACTGTAAACGTAGATATTATCCATCTAACAATTATGCTCTTGCTGAAATTTACATGAGTGTTGCTTTAATTTATCTTATGTTTGTGTCTTGTCCTTCCTTTTCATACCAAGGGTTTTAAAAGTGTTCCTGTCACGCACTGCCCAGCGGATCCCGTACATGACCAGCTGGAGGGTTCTGCGTCTGCTTGCTGTGATTTTGCTGGTGGTTGTGTGGTTCCTAGTGGCCTGGACCTCAGCCGTATGCCAGAACCCCGACACCCATCACGCCCTCATTGACATCGGTGTCACCCCAGAGGGCCTACAGTTCAGCATGTGTCTATTGGACAGCTGGGACTACATGATGGCTGCTGGTCAGTTCTTATGCTTATATTAATTCTACTTGAACCAGTATCAGAGAGCAAAATTCATACAGCAGCCCAAAAATGTAAACTGATTTCCATTGTAACCAACGCAATCTACCAAGAGCAGTGCTAATTATAATGCGGCCTGGCAAACAATCGGGTAAATCGGGTTCGGGTAAATCGGGTAAATCGGGTTAACAGATAACTGTGTCCACTCCTTTTCATTGTTAATGTTTCACTGCATGTCTTTATTAAATCATGACAGTAGTTTAACGCCAAAAGAGGGTCTGTGCTGGCGCAAACATTTAGTAGATCTGACCCTCAAACCATGAAAAAATGTATTAATATCATTAAATGAGATGCAGATATTAAATATTAAATATATTCTTCAGTTGTGCTACAAACAGCCTCAGACAAGGGAAAATGAGGCAAGAATGGCAAACTCTCAGGGTCACGGATGCAGCTTTGACAGAAGAGATGTGAGATGTATAATCTGATCATTTGAGTGTGGCCAGACAGCATTTAAGGCATGAGGGTGTGAGACGTGGCCAGTGATGCATAGACAGTTCTCTCTGACAGCTCGAGTACCTTCTGCTTACAGCATGAAGCACAGGAGGAACTGGAAACTGCCCTCAAAACTCATTAAATATTTTCATGCAAACGCACAAAGACATCCTGGCTTGTATCATTAATGTACAAGATTTGAATGGAGAAAATAGAGATACAGGCTATATTTATTGTACTTTTTTGTCCTTCTTGAAGATACTGAAGATACTTTGAAGATATTTCTCTCATTCCTTATTCATCTCCTTTTGTTAGGCAAAAACATTTTAAATTTTGAATGAACTATTACTTTAGCACAGGGTTATAATAGTTAACTAAGACTAAAAGCATAAAAACATTTTCATTACTTGAAATAAAATTAAGGTTAACTTAAATATAATAAGGGTGGGTAGCATAAGTGGGTAGAAGTACAAGTTCTGGTTGAGTCAGGAGGCCCTTCTGTTCTTCCTGTGTTGCTGTGGGCTTCCTTTGAGTGCTCCGTTTTCCCCCAGATGCTGCGTTTGATATTGACGCTACGGGGAATGCCATCAGTGTGACCTGTGTCTGAGGCACGTGTAAACAAAAGGCAAAATTCGTTGGCGGACGGCAGTCCATGACGTCACACACAGAGCGCACATGAGTAAAAAAGGACACCCGAGTTACACGTCATCAACTCTTTTGTCTGAGGGAGACGCGCAGGCAGGTCCAAGGTGTGGCAATGAGACACAGCATCTCGTTCCCCTTCTCAGGGAACCAGGTTGCATACACAACCTAAGACGTTCCCTTTCGAAATTGAACTTCGATGCTGCATTTGGCATTGACGCTATGGGGAATCAATACCTACTACGCCATGCTGAGTGAAGACCTGCCTCACTAGGCTTTGAATAAACATAGTGGGCATAGCGTAAATTGACTAATTGAGTCTGACTCAATAAATTGACATAAATTGAGTGACAACCCCATGGGCACAACCCATGTGACAATCATCACAGCTGCTTATCATTTAGTTCATTATCTCTGTCTATTTAAGTTCCTCTGTTTGTATCACTCATGGTCCGGGATTGTTTGTGCGCAAATGGATTATGCAGCGAAATTCGCTGCCCTAGCCCGAGAAGAACTTCCTCCAATGAACTTTGCCCTTCAATTCAGTCAGCTTACTTTAAAGACAGCCCTCAATGATGAGACTTTAAAGCTTCTGGATCAGGGCTAACTACTACCATCCAGTAGACTTCCCAGACACCACAGAACTTGATTGAAAGGAGGCCATCATCCGCAGCCAGACCCAGAGCCCAGCCCACCACCACCCCTAACCCACCTCTGCTGGATGCCTGCAGCCCTGCACCTTCCCCTTGAAGCGACGTGAAGCCTCAGGTCCTTCTACCACCAGCTTTGCCTGAGTGAGGGGATCCTTTGGCTCCGCCTCTGGCCTCTGATTCCTTCGCTCCACCTTTGCTTGTCGGCCTGTCAGCTGTGCCTTGCCTTCTCCCACCCTTGGCTCCACCAGAGACCCTCAGCCTTGCGGCTCCACCAGGCTCCCTCGTCCCTCCAGCTCCTCCTCGGTCAGTCATCAGCCTGTTTGCGTCATGGACTTACGAGCCATCCACCGCTTTGCTCCAGCAGGCTCCGCCCTCTCCCGGATCCACCTTGGTCCTCGAGCACACCGGCTCCGCCTAAGTCCTCTGGTACTCTGGCTCCACCTCGAGCGCTTGTCGCCGCACTCTGCCTTGGTCTCCTGAGCCAGCGGTGTCACTCAAGCCCATCAGCTTTCCGTCTGCAACCTGGGATCCCCTCACATCGGCTCTGTCTCTGTCAATCATTTTGCGGATGTCGTCAGCCATGTCAACACCTTGGCTCCTCCCTCCATCAACTCCACCGTGGGCTATCGTTCATGGCTGAGCTCTGGGTCATCATCACCCGGCTTCTCCATCCATCATCTCCTCCTTGTCATGATACAAAACTGGAAGCAATTGCGGGTGAACAATATATTTATTGGAACTTCAACACAGAATAAGACAATTCAGGAAAGAAGGTTCCTCTCAAGGCGTGGTCGCGATCTCGCGAGTAAACAGCAGCTCCGGACGGTCCACACAGGGGAAGACGCTCAGACTCGGACACACAGGGACTTCGATGGTCAGTGCTCGGTGCTGAGTGCAGGTGCTCGGTGGTCTGTGCTCGGGTGCGGTGAAACAACAGGGATCCACTGTAGACACGACAACCCGGAAGACGACACGAACATACAAGCAGGAACAGGCAAACAACGGATGGACACTGGAATGGAAAGGTGAGTGAGTATAAATAGGGAACGGTAATGTGAATCAGCTGAGGTGGAGAATGAGAAGATTGCGAGCAGCTGGAGCACTGAACAAACACGTGAGCGGGACAACGCCCACTCACGCAAACTCACAGACATGTAAACAACAATGACACGAGACACAGAGGAAACAATGAATTCACAACCGTGACAGTACCCCCTCTCCTAGGAATGCCTCACGGCATTCCCAGAACTCCTTACCTGTCGATTGTAATCATCGATAAGGGAGTGATCCAGGATGTCACGAGCAGGAACCCAACTTCTCTCCTCCGGACCGTAACCTTCCCAATCCACCAAGTACTGAAATCCGCGTCCCCTCCGCCTGGAATCCAGAATACGACGAACCGAATAGGATGGTTCCCCATCTACGAGACGCGGCGGGGGGGGAACCGGGGCTGGCGGATTAATGCGTGCAAAAAAGACGGGCTTAATTTTGGACACATGGAAAACGGGATGAATCCTCCTGTACACTGGAGGAAGATTGAGGCGGACTGTCACCGGACTAACGATCTTAGTGACAGAAAACGGGCCAATGAATTTGGGTGCCAACTTATTGGAAACGGAGCGGAGCGGAATGTCCTTAGTAGAAAGCCACACTTTGGAACCGACGACGTATACGGGAGGCCTTGACCGGTGGCGATCGGCCTTGGCCTTGGTGCGTTCCCGCACTTGGAGGAGAGTCTCACGGGCCCTCGTCCAAGTACGGTGACACCTCTGGATGAAGGCGTGGGCGGAGGAGACCGCGACTTCGGACTCAGCACTAGGAAAAACAGGTGGTTGGTACCCTACACTACACTTAAACGGAGATAGGCCCGTGGATGACACTGGTAACGTATTGTGGGCGTACTCCACCATGGAAAGTTGTTGACTCCAGGAGGAGGGATTCTTGGAGACCAAACATCGTAATGATCTTTCCAAATCTTGGTTGGCTCTCTCAGTTTGGCCATTGCTCTGGGGATGAAACCCAGAGGACAGACTGACCGTCGCCCCCAGTAACTTACAAAACTCTCGCCAAAATCTGGACACAAACTGGGGTCCCCTGTCAGAAACCACGTCTGTCGGGAGGCCATGTAACCGAAAGACGTGATCAACGACTGCCACCGCTGTCTCCTTGGCTGAAGGTAATTTGGGCAAGGGAATAAAGTGGGCTGCCTTCGAGAATCGGTCCACCACGGTCAAAACTACCGTGTTACCCTGGGAGGGTGGGAGGGCGGTGATAAAATCTAGAGCGATGTGGGACCAAGGTCTCGAAGGCACCGACAGCGGTTGAAGTAACCCAGCTGGGGGTCGATTGGACGACTTACCAATGGCACAACTAGAGCAAGCCAAAACAAAATTGTGAACATCACGAGCCATCAGGGGCCACCAGAATCGCTGCTTAACTAGAAATATGGTACGACTCACCCCTGGATGACAAGCTAGACTGGAACTATGACCCCACTGGACGACTTCTGATCGTAATTCCTCCGGCACAAATAAGCGGTTAGGTGGGCACCGGATCGGAGGCGTTACCCCTTCTAAGGCCCTCTTGACCTTCGATTCGACCTCCCAAGTGAGCGAAGAGATAATCAGGTTCTCAGGAAAAATGCGCTCAGGAGTAGCTTCGTGTTCGGGACGATCAAAAATACGCGACAAAGAATCGGGTTTGACGTTTTTGGAACCCGGACGATAGGAAAGTGTAAAATCGAAACGACCGAAAAAAAGTGCCCACCGAGCCTGCCTGGAGTTCAATCTTTTAGCGGTTCTAATGTACTCCAAATTCTTGTGATCAGTCCAGACTGTAAAGGGTACCCCTGAACCCTCTAACCAGTGACGCCATTCCTCCAAAGCTAACTTGACTGCCAACAACTCCCGGTTACCAATGTCATAGTTTCGTTCGGCAGGAGATAATCGATGTGACAAAAACGCGCAGGGATGCATTCTGTCGTCTGAAGGTGAACGTTGTGAAAGCACTGCACCTACCCCCACCTCCGACGCATCGACCTCTACCACGAACTGACGTGAAGCATCAGGGGCTATGAGAATGGGAGCTGAAACAAAGCGGCTCTTGAGTTTGGCAAACGCAGCCTCAGCTGCGTCTGACCACCTGAACGCAGTTCTGGGAGAGGTCAAGGCGGTCAGAGGTGCGGCTAGTTGGCTGAAATTGCGAATAAAACGCCGATAGAAGTTGGCGAATCCCAGAAACCGCTGCAGGGCCTTGCGGGAATCTGGGATTGGCCACTCTACCACAGCCTTAACCTTGTCAGGGTCCATAAGCATACCTTCAGACGACACGATGTGTCCCAGGAAAGGAACTGACTGTGCATGGAAAACGCATTTCTCCGCCTTGACAAAAAGCCCATTCTCTAGCAACCTCTGAAGTACTAGTCGTACGTGTTGCACATGTTCCTGGAGAGACGAAGAAAAAATCAATATGTCATCCAGGTAAACATATATGAACTGATCGATCATGTCTCGCAACACATCATTGACTAGTGCCTGGAAGACTGCGGGACTATTGGAAAGCCCAAAAGGCATAACCAAATATTCAAAATGCCCCCTGGGGGTGTTAAAAGCAGTCTTCCATTCGTCCCCCTCCCTGATGCGGACCAAATGATAAGCATTACGCAAGTCCAATTTAGTGAAGAGAGACGCTCCCTGCAACCTCTCGAAGGCTGAAGACATCAACGGCAAAGGATAAGTATTCTTTACCGTGATGTTATTCAGCCCTCGGTAATCAATGCAAGGTCGCAGAGAACCGTCCTTCTTCCCCACAAAAAAGAACCCCGCCCCCGCTGGAGAAGAGGAAGGGCGGATGAACCCGGTTGCTAGAGAATCAGAAATATATTTCTCCATAACCTCTCTCTCAGGAACTGAAAGTGAATAAATCTTGCCCTTAGGCGGAGACTTACCTGGCAATAAATCTATAGCACAGTCATAGGGACGATGCGGAGGGAGAGAAGCAGCTCTAGACTTACTGAACACTTCACTCAGGTCACGGTACTCCTCGGGCACGTTTGATAAATCCACCGCTTCCTCCTGTAACACAGGAACAGAAACAGCAGAACAAGCAGACACAAGACACGAACTGTGACACTCAGTGCTCCAAGCTGAGATGGTACGTCTCTTCCAATCGATGCGGGGGTTGTGTAAACTGAGCCAAGGGTGTCCTAAAACTATGGGTGTGAGTTGAGAGTCAGTGATGTAAAATGATATGGTTTCAGCATGATTTCCAGAAGTGATGAGTGTAAGTTTCTCGGTGACCAAGGAGATGGGGGGTAAAGTCTGTCCGTTCAATGCGTTGACTGTGATCTTCTGGGAAAGTGTATGAAGGGGAATCTGTAATTGAAGTGCAAACTGATGATCCAAAAAGTTACCTTCTGCCCCAGAGTCAATGAGTGCAGTGCAGTGGTGATCCAGAGTTGACCATCTCAGTCTTACCGGGAGGATGGTGGAAGTGGATGAGGTCTTACCTGCGGAGATCCCACCCGATAGTAGCCTCAAACTTACTATCGGGCTGGGCCTTTTACTGGACAGCTGTAGGCATAATGTCCGTTGCCACCACAATAGAGACAAAGGCCCTGGGATCTCCGCCTTTCTTTCTCCTCCCGGGAAAGCCGAGCTCGCCCCACCTGCATGGGCTCGGGATCGTGGGAGCCGAACGTGTCCAGGCCGCTGGACCGCTGGTTCTCACTCCTACTCGGAACTGGGTTGGTGGCTGTTCTCTGCCCTATCCTGGACAGACGGGCGTCCACTCTCAGGGCCAGGTCTATGAGTCCATTGAGCGTTGAAGGAAGGTCCAGGGCGTAGATTTCTCTCTGGACACGTTCGGCCAGCCCATGCAGGAAATGGTCCCACTGCGCCTCCTCGTTCCAGCGACACCCGGCCGCCAGGGTCTTAAACTCGATGGAATAATCTGACACCGATCGGTCTCCTTGACGTAGGTCAGTCAAGACCCTGGCAGCCTCCTTCCCCTCGACGGCTCGATCGAAGACCCGTCTCATCTCCGCCGAGAGGGCTTGGAACGAGGAGCAGCACTGGTCTCGATTCTCCCACACTGCAGTTCCCCAAAGCGCCGCTCTCCCAGTCAATAGCGTCAGCACGAAGGCTACTTTCGCCTCCTCCTTTTCGAAAGTTCTGGGCTGTAATGAGAAATGCATACTGCAACGTGTCAGAAATGGACGGCAGAAATTCGGCTCACCAGAGTATAATTCAGGCGTGGGCAGTCTGGGTTCCGACTGGGAGAGAGGCACGGGTGGTGTGGGGGGAACTGCAAGTGCTGCTGGAGGTGCTGGCGCAGTGGGGGGTTGTAGCTGATGGAATCGCTGGGTGAGCTCGGACACCTGTGTGACCAGAGTCTGGATGGCGCGTCCTGTCTCCCCCTGGCTGCGCTCCTGTGCATCCATCCGGCCGATGCACACTCGAATGAAATCCTCTAAGGAAGCCGATGAATCACCCGCTGCTCCCATCGTTTGGTCCATCCGTTCTGTCATGATACAAAACTGGAAGCAATTGCGGGTGAACAATATATTTATTGGAACTTCAACACAGAATAAGACAATTCAGGAAAGAAGGTTCCTCTCAAGGCGTGGTCGCGATCTCGCGAGTAAACAGCAGCTCCGGACGGTCCACACAGGGGAAGACGCTCAGACTCGGACACACAGGGACTTCGATGGTCAGTGCTCGGTGCTGAGTGCAGGTGCTCGGTGGTCTGTGCTCGGGTGCGGTGAAACAACAGGGATCCACTGTAGACACGACAACCCGGAAGACGACACGAACATACAAGCAGGAACAGGCAAACAACGGATGGACACTGGAATGGAAAGGTGAGTGAGTATAAATAGGGAACGGTAATGTGAATCAGCTGAGGTGGAGGATGAGAAGATTGCGAGCAGCTGGAGCACTGAACAAACACGTGAGCGGGACAACGCCCACTCACGCAAACTCACAGACATGTAAACAACAATGACACGAGACACAGAGGAAACAATGAATTCACAACCGTGACACTCCTTGGCTTCTTCCTCCATCATCACCTCCTTGGTCTGTCCTGCCTGCTTTTCCAGCCCTTCACCATCTCCTCTCATCAGCCCTTCATCGGCTCCTCGTCCACCCCCCCAAGCCCCCACCTTTCCTCCCTGACCACATCTGTTACGGCGCAAGGTCACACCTTCCGGGAGGGGGGCGTAATGTCACGGATCTGTTCAGTTAGTTTCATTTTCATGGACTTTTTTGTTTGTTTTTTAAGTCACATGTTCTCCTTTGGCTTATAGTTTCCCATCAGTCATTTCTATGGACACTGATTAATCATTACAGCTGCTTATCATTTAGTTCATTATCTCTGTCTGTTTAAGTTCCTCTGTTTGTGTCACTCATGGTCAGGTATTGTATGTGCATAGCACACTGTTTCATGTTGTTTGCTTGCGTTGAATAAATCTAGCTGTTACCGGGAAATACTTATTCTGCCGCCTACATCTTTGAACTGGGATTGTTACAGACACTAAAATTTTCACTGTTTTTTAGGTTTAACTGTTTAAGGAGGTAATCTTATTCGAATGCAGACAATTTGTGAGATTTTTTTTTTTTGACAATCCATTAAAATGAACGTTTGGAGATCCATGTTAGCATGCAACCATTGAGTTGTGTCTATTTATAGTCATTCTCTCTCATTATATTCACGTCAAACTGTAAATTCCACAAATCAGCTAAAACCAAATATTATGCTGTAGATTCAGCAGTGATGCAGGAAACATTGTCATAGTATTCTTGTATGTTCTTCAGGCCATGTAGGTGGAAGAATGCAAACGTTGAGGAATGGAGATAAATGTTATAAAAATAGTTTTGTTTTTTTGTTTTTTTTATGTAACTGATTCTGAATAAGAAAGGGTTCTGGATTCCTGAACCTACTGCATACTTAAAATGGGGAAAAAATAATATCAACTTCATTCAAATACTAAAACATATTTTGTTTTAGGTTGTTGCTGTTGTCTCAAACGTTATTTTTAAGATGTTCATGCACCATTGACTTGTTACTTTGAGTGATGTGGCAAAAGAGGGAGGGAGGGGAAACAGCCTTTCAGGCTGTGTGAAATCACATCTTTTCAGCTGGCATTCCCAGACTTGACACTAAATAATTAGTGACTGCACTGTGTTGTGTCTTCTTGTGTTCCTGTTCTAGCGGAGTTCCTGTTCCTGCTGTGGGGCATCTACTTGTGCTATGCTGTAAGGACCGTCCCCTCCGCTTTCCACGAGCCTCGCTACTTGGCAGTCGCCATTTATAATGAACTCCTCATCTCTGCAATATTTCACATCATTAGGTGAGCAATGTGCATTAGTTATGAGTAGCAATAGCAGAAGCATGATTAAGATGACATGCTTTCCATGTTTATTTATGAGACAGGATGCATTATGAGCGGTATGCAACACCATACTTGAGGAATAACATGAGAGCTGAAATGCAAATGAAAAACTGATTTTTTAAAAGGTTTTTCATGTGCAAATAGTTCTATTATACTCTGTATAGCATCAGTGGCGCAAAGGGCCCATATGCAAAAAATGTTTAATGAGCCCCAAACAACAAGTGCAACGAATAAGTGTTTATGCAGTGTATCAGAACAATACCATACCAAAACACATTGCTTCACAAAGGACATTTATATCTCATTGTTTTCATGTGAATAGCCTGATAAATTCATAATCTCTTTAAAGTAACCAGCCATCCAGATCCAACACAAGAGTATCAATAATTATAAAAAAAATGTCTATAAATAAATTTGAAACTTATAAATGTGTTGAATTACTTCAGAAAACAGTGATGCTTCCACTTCATTGCTAAGAAATGTAATGTAGCATTTCAGTAGTGAAGCTATTTTAGTAATAAAAGTCACAGGCAGCACTGACAAAAGGTTTCTGTGCTACTAAACCTTGCATATTATGCTTAACAATTTAAAGTGTAACTTGCAGGTTAACCACCACAACCAATTAATGTGTAAATTAAAGTGCTCAATATGTATATATGTAAACATTTCTGTCTTAAAATGCGTTAAAATAACATTTATTGGGGTTTCTTCAAAGGTAGCGCGTTTTTACAGCAACTGGGTGATGACGTCATAAAAGGAAGTTGCAACCATACTCTACTTTTCAGTCTAGCTGCTGCCAGTCACGATATGATGACATGATGAAATTCATCTCCAGAGCCACTCTGAGTCATTTTACCGTTTCATTTGAGAAAAACTATCGTCATATCATACACGCACAGAAACGCAAAGGTCTTCACGGCAACCCGTCAAAATAAAAGTTCCGTTTAACTTTGCGTGCATGCTGCCTGAACCCGTTTGTTTTGCGAATAGCTTACTCTCATTTCAGGCAGGATCACGGTCCTCTTGAAGCCAGCACACATGATTCTGTTTACAATTAAGTTATTTCAATATAACTGCTAGCCTACTTGCCATTAGACTACAGTAACTCTAGGCTTGGAGTTCCTTTTATGACGTCACGCCCAGCCTAGTGGAAGGGAGAGGGAGTGCTTAAAACCACTAAAAAGTACCAACTTTTCATATTATATTCAGCATTTTGGTATGAAAAACATACAAAACAGTGGTGGGCGGTTCTTATCTTTATGTTTATTGCATTTTCTTCGTGAAAAATGTAACCTGCAAGTTACACTTTAAGGCTGGAATACACTATTTTACTCTTGCTGACTTTGTAACTGGTTACAGAGAAAAACTGGCCATCACACTAAACGACCGAGGATCAATGATTTTTCAAGTCATTCCGAACACAACAAACGCACGCGTAAACGTGCTTTGTTTCTAAAAATGCAAAATGAAAACAATGTGTTCTAAATATGTGCTCAAAATATCAAACATGTTTGAAATCTGTGTCCATCATACACTACAGGATTTTCTGTAAAATCTGTCAACTTTGATCGCCCAAAATCTGCAGACTTTCAGCAACTAGTGTCAAGACATACAGACTGAAAATCAGGGCAGAAGTCATGTAGTGTATTCCGGTCGTTATCATACTATAGCGTTAACTAGTTAAGAACAGCACTTTTGTCTGTTTAGAGCAAGACATTTGGATAACACTCTTGTTTTTGATCAGGCATTGAGGAAGCAGGATAGGATTCTGCAAGGATAGGATACACAACAACACAACAACACAACAATCTAAGAGCAGAGGCTAACTGCTAAATCTAATCAGCCTTGAAATTCAACAAAACACTTTCAAACATATCACCAGCTAAAATTTATGTTGTTTAATTTAACAAGTTAATTTAACAAGTATCGCTTTGTCCTTTCCTTCTAGTTGTTTCAGTAAGGTTTTAAAGTGATTCTCTAATCTCTACAGCATGCCATTTCATTCCCTCAAGAGTGTCTAAATGTCAGTTACTACACCCACAAGAAACAGATCACCTGTTTTCTTTTTTAGAGAATGACAGTATAATACCCACATCTTATGAAACTCCAACCCACATCCACTTATATTTACCACAGCAGTCTTAAGAAAGCTTCTTGAAGGAATGTTCAGTATTCAAAACACTAGACACAAGGTTTATTGACGTTATTTGTGACAGAATGTAATGATTATTACTAACTGTAATTTAATGTCTTCTACATTTTTAGTAGTGCACTTTAGTAGTCCAGGCTAACATACCAGAGGGTTTAAAAGCAGAAATGTGAAGCTTGTATTTTTGTTTAAGCACTGATATTAATTATTCAGTAAAAACCTGTTCATTATTTGAGCTGTTGAAATACTTAGATGGTTGCACTACTTGATGAGTACTCCATGTAAACAGTTTTTTTATGGAGAGTTTCAGAGTCTGTTTTTCATGTTTTGTATTCTGTTTGATTTATGTTCTAGTGTTTGTTGTTAGTTTGTTAAATGGTTCTGTTCTCCTCCCTTCCCTGCCTGTTTGTTTCCCTGGTTACTAATTAATTGAGTAGTCTGTTCAGGTGTGTCTAGTTAATTACCTCATTAGCTCTTTTGTTTGCCCTGTGTATTTAACCCCTCAGTTTCAATTACAGTACTTCCTTGTCCTGTATTGTTTAAATGTCAATGTTTATCATCTAGGTGTATGTGGTTGTGTTTTTATTCTGGTTAGCCTTTCTTTCGTGTGCTTCATTAAAGCCACCAACCTGTGACAGGTAGTTAGCCCATGTGCATTTGTAGTGTACTTTTTCAAATCTTAAAGGTATATATATATTTGTATTTGTAAATAATTACAAATATATTTAAATACATGACATACAAGTTTCAATTTTAGTTTACCTTAAATGCTCATAAATAAAACATAATTATGAAATTACATAGTGTCCTATTTAAGTGATCAAAAAAGCACTCTCAAGTTCAGCTAATTGCATTTAATATATTTTTAAACTATATAATATATTTTATGAAGTTGCCGTTAACATGCAATTAAGTGTCCTAAAGCATTACTTTACAAAGTATATTATTTCCATAATAAGTACTCACCTCTTAAAATTATGCTAAAGTGTACTATTTTCACAAGGGACGTCACATCAGTTTTGGCCGTTAGCATGCTAAAGTTAACGGGTTTATTAGTGGCTCTATGTAGACACGCATATCTCCAGTTTTTCTGCAACCGTCATTCAGTGTGACACTGAATTGCAAATTTGTTTAAAATGAATTGTAGGAGTTTTGTGTAACCATTCCCCCTAAAAATGACTGAAAGTTGTCTGGGGCCTAATTAGAATGTAAAACTTGAGTCACATCAGCAGAACTTTGCACTAAACTTGTAAAAAGAAGGTGAAGACAGCTGGCCTCAGCTGAACGACAAGAATCGTGAATACAGCACTGATAAGCCACTTGAGAGAAGGCTCATAAAATATGTCTGCTGTAGACAGCTTGCGCATAAAACTACTAAGGCTTAAAATAAACCCATTCACCCTGTTCCTGTCTTCTCTGCCATCTTTCAGAATGCTCTGTTGCACCTTAATTTCACTCTCTTTGACCACACTTTCCTCGAGCTGTGGTTCTCAACTAGTAGGTCACACCCCAAAAATAGGTCACATGTTGTGTTCAGGTGTCAGAATGAATGTACACTCACCTAAAGGATTATTAGGAACACCTGTTCAATTTCTCATTAATGCAATTATCTAATCAACCAATCACATGGCAGTTGCTTCAATGCATTTAGGGGTGTGGTCCTGGTCAAGACAATCTCCTGAACTCCAAACTGAATGTCAGAATGGGAAAGAAAGGTGATTTAAGCAATTTTGAGCGTGGCATGGTTGTTGGTGCCAAACGGGCCGGTCTGAGTATTTCACAATCTGCTCAGTTACTGGGATTTTCACGCACAACCATTTCTAGGGTTTACAAAGAATGGTGTGAAAAGGGAAAAACATCCAGTATGCGGCAGTCCTGTGGGCGAAAATGCCTTGTTGATGCTAGAGGTCAGAGGAGAATGGGCCGACTGATTCAAGCTGATAGAAGAGCAACTTTGACTGAAATAACCACTCGTTACAACCGAGGTATGCAGCAAAGCATTTGTGAAGCCACAACACGCACAACCTTGAGGCGGATGGGCTACAACAGCAGAAGACCCCACCGGGTACCACTCATCTCCACTACAAATAGGAAAAAGAGGCTACAATTTGCACGAGCTCACCACAATTGGACAGTTGAAGACTGGAAAAATGTTGCCTGGTCTGATGAGTCTCGATTTCTGTTGAGACATTCAGATGGTAGAGTCAGAATTTGGCGTAAACAGAATGAGAACATGGATCCATCATGCCTTGTTACCACTGTGCAGGCTGGTGGTGGTGGTGTAATGGTGTGGGGGATGTTTTCTTGGCACACTTTAGGCCCCTTAGTGCCAATTGGGCATCGTTTAAATGCCACGGCCTACCTGAGCATTGTTTCTGACCATGTCCATCCCTTTATGACCACCATGTACCCATCCTCTGATGGCTACTTCCAGCAGGATAATGCACCATGTCACAAAGCTCAAATCATTTCAAATTGGTTTCTTGAACATGACAATGAGTTCACTGTACTAAAATGGCCCCCACAGTCACCAGATCTCAACCCAATAGAGCATCTTTGGGATGTGGTGGAACGGGAGTTTCGTGCCCTGGATGTGCATCCCACAAATCTCCATCAACTGCAAGATGCTATCCTGTCAATATGGGCCAACATTTCTAAAGAATGCTTTCAGCACCTTGTTGAATCAATGCCATGTAGAATTAAGGCAGTTCTGAAGGCGAAAGGGGGTCAAACACAGTGTTAGTATGGTGTTCCTAATAATCCTTTAGGTGAGTGTATATGGGTTGAGTGCACATAAACACCATCATGAAGTCGTAATTACCAGTTCCTTAATCTTTAATGTGCCCATCAAGTGGAGTTGGAATTATTGTAATAATTACGAGATCCGAAGCAGAAACACTTATCTATAATGTAGATAATATATCTATAATCTATATAGAGATCCGTGAGCAAAAAGCAATTTTGTAGTGAATTATGAATTATTTTTGCAAGTCAGTCACTCAACTTTCAAGTTTTGCATTATGTAAGACATTTAATTTTGAGACCATGAATAAATAAGTTATAGGAATTAATAATTGTCATTATTTTGAATTTAGGTGTAGTTATTGTGTGATTTATAATGAATGCCTGACTCATTGAAGTTTTAACTTTTTGAGCATTTGAAATAAAGAATTATTGACAAAATCAAATTGGTATTCTTTATAATAAAATGTAATTGTGAATGTTGATGCTATAATTCAATTTGTAGTCTTTTTGTATACCAAGTAAGAATAATATTGAAGCTTTCCAGCGAATTCTGCTCATTGAACTGATTTATGAGGAAACAGACTTGTACAACCAACTGCATTTCCCATTTTTCTCTGTGGCAGCATGAGAATGATAAAATACACAGATAAAGCATCAATTACCCACCTAATGTGCATTCTTTGCTTTTGATTTGGTTTCGTTAGGTTACAGATAAAATGTTTCTTGCTTTGATAAGAAGTTAAATAGAAAGAAGGGAATTTGTGTGTAATTTGAAAGCACAACAGTGGTAATGATAATTTCTTCATAAGTATGAACTTTCCAGGAGAACTTGAATGCAGCATTAGGTCTGCTCTGATAGGGCCACAGTCAACAGGGAAACAATGATTAAAAAAACAATGCTAAATGCAAATCTAAAAATACAAATAGCCATATACATGTGAATAGTTACAACAGAAAAATGTATAAGCTCAACAATGTTTAAAAATCGATATGCACTGTGCATTTCTCATATTCAGCATCTTCAGTTGTAGTTTGTCGAACACAATATGCTTTTTCATTGAATTATTAGCTGCCAACAGCATAAAACCATCAATAAACACTGCAGTGATATGTTAATGTGCTAAATGACTGTCCACTTCTCATGCTCAGAACCTTAATAACATATTTGGCTCAGTTTTTGTTGTTTTATGCATTAGTCTGTTAAAATGTGTATCCATTTACAAAAATGTAAATATTCAGCATATGTCGTGTTAATAATATTGCATATTTGTTGGTTCTATGCTGTTAATACTTTTTTTAATATTTGATTTTAAGGAATTTTTTTGTTTTCATTTGTACAATAAAAAAATGTTGGTAGAGCGCTGGGCTGCCTCTTGAAGCATGTGAAATCTGGGTTCTGAAGCAAAACGAGTCAAAACCTTTGCACTAGAGTATACTTGTAGATTAAAAATACACTGCCATTATTTATGATGGAGGTATCATAGCGCCTAGCCATTTTAATAGAATATGTTTCTCCTCACTCTCATTCTTTGCCGATGTCTGCAACCCCTGCTGGTTTTAGCAGATAAGCTCTGTTTGTCTGAAAAGTGGTGATGCACTGTTTTGATGCTTTGCCAAAGCAGACCTTGAAAGGCGGTGGGATTAATGAGCCTGAATTTCATTACTCTTTGCGTAACGGAGGAGCGGTGACCTCCATTACCCCTACAACATCACCAGGATACTTAACCCTGTTGACTAAACAGCGTTTAAATAAACCGAACAAAACCTTAGATGCCACGCCACATTCAATTACATTTGCCCTCATTATACTGTTTGAAGCTCTTTTTTGTGATATTTGCTCCAGATCCTAAAATGTTTCTCCATCATTTAGATTTGATCTGCCATAAATAAAAATGTAAAAATAAAAAATGACAGGGGAACAGCCTAGGTATTGTTGGAGTTGAAGTGAAAATCAAGAAATGTCATGAAAAATCATTTTTGGCACCTTTAACAAGCATTTGTCTCATCTACAGGTTCTCTCTTGGCACTGGGCTGCATCCTGACTGGATGCTAATATTATTTTTCGTCCATACGCACCTGACAGTGACAGTTACTCTGGGATTACTTCTCATTCCAAAGGTGATTATTATCCTTGTCCTTAAATCTATAGAATATAGAATAGAAATCTATTGAACTGCTTATGGTTATGTTTTTAATGAAATATTCATAGTTTGTTTCATCCTTCACTGCAGTTCTTGTTCACTGGAACTCATACCCGGGAGGATATAGCCACAGAGGCTTATGAAGAAGAGCTGGATATGGGTCACTCAGGCTCCTGCCTGAACAGCAGCATTACATCAGCCTGGAGTGAGCACAGTCTGGACCCTGAAGACATTAGGGTAAGACCTGTTTACTGGCCCTTGATCATTTACACACACATGTTGGGTTTCCATGTTTTATGGGAACTTTCAAGTATGGTTGGAGCCGATAGTGTCGTGATTAGTGCCCTGACACACAGCGTAGTTGCGCTTTGGGTGACTGGAGTTCGAACCCCAGCTCTTGGCCCTTTCCAATCCTGTTTTCCTCTTTACTTCCTGTCCACTTTCTACTATACTATCTAATAAAGGCAAAAACACCCAAATAAAATCTTAAGAAAATGATGTTTTTCACTTAAAGGGATAGTTCACATAAAAATGAAAATTATCCCATGATTTACTCACCCTCAAGCCATAGGTGTATATGACTGTCTTCTTTCAGACGAACCCAGTCGTAGTTATATTTAAAAATATCATTGCTCTTCCAAGCTTTATAATGGTAGTGAATGGCGGTCCTGATTTTGAAGTCCAAAAAAGTGCATCTGTCCATCATAAAAGTAATCCATACAACTCCAGGGGGTTAAAAATCCAAAAATGCAGCGGGTCCACCAGACCCACGAACACTGGCTGAATAACAAAAATATGAACACCACACAAGGGTTTATAAAGGCCTTCTGAAGCAAAAATATCCATATTTAAAACTTTATAGACTAAAATAACTAGCTTCTGGCAGACAGCCTACGCAAGTTGACTTACGCCAAAAGAGTAACCCCTGACGTGATGTATGAAGTAGGATGTAGGAGTATCGTAAGTTCTGACGCCATTTGCGGTTTAAAGAAATGGGTCTGGGCAAAAAACTCAAGATCCTCTTCTCTTATATCGAAATCCTCAGACAAAAATTCTTGTTTTAGACTAATTTGTAACCGTGTTTTATTTTGCACTATCGTCTGCGCTTTTGTTTTTTGTCAAAACGTCATGCGTCAGGTCAGGGGTTACTCTTTCGTCATAAATCGATGCATATGGCTGTCTGTCGGAAGCTAGTTATTTTAGTTTTAAAATGTTTTAAATATGGATTTTTTTTTTTTTACACAAACGCATCGCTTTGCAACAAAAATGCCTTTATTAACCCCCGAAGCCGTGTGGAGTACTTTTATGATGGATGGATGCACTTGGGCATCTAAATCTTGTCTCCCATTCACTGCCATTATAAAGCTTGGAAGAGCCAGGATATTTTTTAATATATCTCCGATTGTAATCGTCTGAAAGAAGAAAATTATATACACCTAGCATGGCTTGAGGGTGAGTAAATCATGGGGTAATTTTCATTTTTGGGTGAACTCTCCCTTTAATACATATTTTAATTAAGTTGTTTTTCTACAAGTGATACAAATAGGAAAATCTTGATTATGTAGTTTTTGTGTGTGTGTGTTCTTTGCCTTTGTCAGGAGGAGCTCAAGAAACTCTATTCCCAACTGGAGATCTATAAAAGAAAGAAGATGCTGGCTAATAACCCTCACTTACAGAAAAAACGCAGTTCCAAGAGGGGACTTGGACGGACACTTATGCGCCGTATTACAGAAATACCTGAGACAGTGAGTCGCCAGTACAGCCGAGAAGATCGAGATGGAAGTGACCATGGGAGTAACAGAAGCACCCTGAGGAGAAACCCCTTTGACCCGTCTCACTCTGGGAAGTCAAGGGAAGAATCCCTGAAGAGCAAGATGTTCTCACTGAAGAGATCTCATAGCTATGACCATACACATGACCAAGGTGGGGAAACCAATGGGGTGCCTGAAGATAAAATGGAGAACTCTTCTACTGAGGCTTCTCTGCTTGACACCTTGATGGGCCGGAGGTCCAACAAGAAGAACCATGAGGCGCCAAAGGTTGAGTTAGCTGAATCTACTGAGTCAGTGCCCTTAGTGTGCAAGTCCGCCAGTGCACATAATTTAGCACCAGAAAAAAAGTCTGCACATCTTCGGACCTCTATGTTACAGAAGTCACTGTCTGTCATTACTAACGCCAAAGAAAGGACACTGGGCATTGCGGGGAAGACTCACAGTGTGGAAGATGCCAGTAAAAAGGGTCTTAAAGCAAGGGATAGCACAGCGCTTTCAGAAGTCACTGAATCCCCTGAGTGTTTTCCAAAAATGATCATCAGCCAGTCGGTTGAGTACACCAAAACGCCTAGTAAGATGGGCATCATGAAGCAGCAGGTGAGCGGCAGTCAGCCCTCCATTTGTTCTGAACCAGGGAAGAGCAAGGACCTGTACGACCTCTCTGAGGTGTGCCCCTGGGAAGTGGAGGAGTTACCCACTCCATCGGAGGGGAGGGCCCAAAAGCATGTTTCCATTGCCCCCTCTGAAACCACCACGATCCATGGAAGCAGTGCAAAAACTGGACACAAGTCTCAACACAAACAAAAAGGTTTGGGCCAATCTCCGTCAAATCGTCGTCGCTCCAGAGATAAGACTGGGGACAGGGATGAAGGGAGGAAGCCTAAATCACCTCTCAACCTCACTGCCCACAAAGACGCTAGTCCATGGAACTTCGAAGATCCATCTGGCCAACAAATGGAGCCTGTAGGACTGTCCCCTGAGAGAACAAGACGCAAGAAAAGTGTCACACCCACAGATGGAAAGCCCAGGATGGTCCTCTCAGATATCTCAAAGTCCACAGGAAGCCTTTTGCAGCCTCCAGCTCTCATGGTGGATATCTGCCCTTGGGATTATGATCCCCCTCTGTCCCCCAACAAGGACAAGACTTCCAGCCCCACGCACCATTCAAAGAGAAGAGATTCTTGCTCGAAAAGAAAAGGATCCTGCTCTTCCAAAGAGAAAGCTAAGGATAAAGAGGATGATAAACGAAGTTCCAAGAGCAAGGAGCGGAGAAGCTCCTCAAGCAAACCTTCTGAGAAACGACGCACAAGCCAATCATCAGAGGGAGACCAAGCTGCTATGGTGGCATCTGGCAGGAGAAGGAGCTCTACTAGAGACACCACCATCAGCAGCAGTAAACGTCCTGAGGTTTGCCCATGGGAGACAGAGCCATTGCCAAGTGTTACCTCAAATGATAAACACACTCCAACAACTGAGAACCACACAACACAAACACCGTCCTCTTACCTCAACATGGCTGAAGTTTGTCCATGGGACTTTGATGAGAAGTTGTCAGGGAAGAGTGCCTGATACAATACTCACAAAACTAGACCACTCCAGTAGGATTTCTGAAATGGCAGATTCCATATTTGAAAGGCCTGTTCACACCAAGAAAGTTAACTGTAACAATAATTGGCTTCCACACCAACACCTAATGATAACATTCTGTATAATATAAGCGAGTGCTGATCATGTCGTCTGATGCTTTAAATACTCAAGCTCCTTAAAGTCGGGTGGATTCTGACAATTTTTTATTGTTCATCAGCCGGGGAAAAAATTGTTCTTAAAGTGATTCCAATGATATCATTCCTCTGTCGTTAAAGTTATAGCTGTGGTGTGGTCTTTGATATTCTTATAGAATTTGAACAATGATTCAAACTTTACAGTTATCATTGTAGTTATTGTTCTTGGTGTGCACAGGCCTTTAGCCTTATGTTTGCACTTATTTACTTAAAGTTTTCAATGCTTGTTAATGTAAAATTTCATCTACAAAAAAAATTATTTGCAAATGGTTTTCAATTGAAATTAAACTACAGTGCCTTGCAAAAGTGTTCAAACCCCTTTCATTTTCAGTTTCAAGCTTGATATTTTTATGTATTCATTTATATCAATAATTTTTATGTGACTTTTATTTCATTCTATTTTAGCGTTTCCAGATTTTTTCCCCCCAGAAGGACAGTTTAAAAAAGAAAAGGTGTTTTTTTTATAATACAATGGATGTATACAATGGATACACTTTTTGTTCAGTTATCAAGAAGTGGAAACTACACTTCCAGACTACTGAGACACTGTGTAGAAAAGTTCAGCCCCTAAATAATGCCATCAATCTCTTTGAAGGATGTTTTTTCAGTAAGGACTTGAGTGTCATGTGAAAACAGACTAAATAATGATATATATTAAATGAAAAACTATTTCATGGTTCTCTCTATTCTTTCTAATAATAATAATTTTAAATAATAATTTTAAAATGCAGATGTAAATTAGCCTATGGCTAACTCTGGTACAATGCATCAAATGGTAACATTTATGTTGGAAATTGTACATGGTCCTTAATAAAGAAAAAAAAAAAAAGAAAAAACTACAGGAGCTTTGTAATTCAGCAAATGACAGAATTTGTTTTTAGGGTTTGAATACCTTCACAAGGCACAGTCAGAAAGAGTGGGGTAAGATGAGACACCTCCTGTATCTAGGAAACTGCAATTTTTATGCAGTATATTTTAAGGTATAATATTTGGCTTTTCGTGATGGAATTGAGCACACAATCATAACCCTAGGTGTCACCCTTTTTACTCCAGTAAATAATTCTCAGGGCAGGCTTATTATTCATCAATTTTGAAGGTCAGTGTGTAGTTATAATTATTGTATAGACAACATTGTATAGGCTTCATGGTATATCTCCATTGTCATTGCCCAGGAAAAAGATGGTTCAAATAACTTAATACGGTTTTGAACTATAGGTCTTTGAAACCAACATTTTACCAGAAAACAAGCATTTGAGTAACTGATTTAAAATCTAGCCCTTGCAATGTTACCATGTGGCGACAAGCCCCAGTCTCTGCTGCATATCATACATGTTGTGGACTTGGTTAAATATTAACATAATTAACATTATTAACATTGAAATACTTACTACTTTGTGGGGAGAAATTGCTTTAAGGCAAGTTGAGCTTGAACAAGATCATATTTCAATGGCCCTATGTTAAAAATGCTCTCATAATATCAATTAATATTAGATGTCCTGATGTATGAAAACTGGCTCGTCTTACCCCACTCTTGCCTATGTTTTAAAATTTATTGTAAATTTCTAAAATATACAAAACATTTATTTACAACTTTTATGAATAACAATATTCACCTAGTGCCCACTTGAAGTGAGAGTGATGGACAATTATAAGATCTGTCTTATAAAAATGCCCTACAATGTTTTAAACAATCCTTTATTTTATAAAATATACCCAATGAATGGTAAAGACCAGACAACTGTACACCAGCAGTTTGTGATTTAAATCAGTTGTTTCATCATCCTCTGTAAAGCATTTTCTTCAGTAAACTGCATGAATGCAAGTAAAACCTTTTAAATCTATGTTGAATATTGACAGCGAACTACAGTTCAAAGCATTTGTTTGATCATTGCATGGGCACACCTATCTGTTGCATTGTTGTCGGTACAGAATTGTTTTTCCATTTTACAGAAACCTTCTTCTATTCTGTTGTGATTTGTATCAGTATCAACTATTAAGTGATGTCACCCTATTGGTGATTGTTGCATCAGTGTTTACAAAATCACATGCTCTTGCATGACAGTAAGTAGGTCTGTCTTTTTACTGCACATGAAATTCCTAATCAGCAGGAGTGTTGTGAGTCTATTGAATATCTCAAAGCAAAGATATATTCATAACTTCAGTATTATGCAGTTGTTATGCTCAATAGTGATCCACCCTGGAACATTTCTACTGTAAATATATATTGTGTGCTTCTTTGTGATAGCATGTACATACAATACTTCCTGCAATAAACATATCGTGTTCTGATTTTACTGGTTGGCCTCATGATCCTCACCATACGCTTATATTATGTTTTTAATCGTATATCTTTTTTAACTTTATAGTGAGTTTATAATGTTGCTGTTTGAGCATAAACATCTGCAAAGTTAAGACACTCAAGTTCAAATCAAAGCATATTTTATTTTACAGAAATCACTTTTTAAGGACTAACACAAATGGCTGGTATGACTACAATGTGCTTCTTCACGGGTTAGTGATCACTTACCCTAAAATGTATATTTAACCCCGCCTCCGGGAACGCGATTTTTAGATTATCATGACAGAATATGCTAATCAACTATTAGAAGATAGTTAACTACACATCAGCTACATAAATTCATCAACTAACCATTCAGAAATGTCCAGTTGCATTCTACGTTGTCACTTCTTGAGTCTCTCCATCTTTGTCTGAATCCGGTTTGAACATAAAAGGCTAAAAGTTTTTGAAATTTTCAGTGCATGTCTGTGTGAGGTAATCGGAGCTGCTAACACACACAAGCTGTTGAAGCTCCGCCCTCTGTGCCGGGAGCAGCAACTCATTTGCATTTAAAGGGACACAAAAAAACGGTGCGTTTTTGTTCGCCCTCAAAAAGTGACCATTCGATAAAAAAATAAAAAAAAGTGACCAAGCTATAAAAATATCTGTGGGGTATGTTGAGCTAAAACTTCACATACACACTCTGGGGACATCAGAGACTTATTTTACATCTTGTGAAAAGGGCATTATAGGATCTCTTAAAACAATTAAGACAACAAGTTAAGTAAAAATATAATGAATATGTAATAGGCCTATAGTGCACAAATCTTTGTTCTAACTCTGATTGGTTGATTGCAAATTTGAATCTTGTCTTTTTGTATTTAAATATGTTTACTCCATTTGCAATTGTGTGTGCCAAAATAGATTTCTTTCAGCTTCATATTTTGACTCTTATATTTCTCCATTCCTCAGGTGCTGCTGGTTTTGTTTTTGTGCCCATCAGTTTGCTCTACTGGTCTTAAAACGGGCTATATCAAGGGAAATCATTTCCATTAAAAAAAGCTTATTTCTAGGATCCATAAAAAGCTATATCATCTCTAATGTAAAAAATTCCACTCAAAAGCAGCCTTTCTCCATATTACAAAAAGAAAATGATCAAGAGTATATCAAAAGAAGAATATCAAAAGAAAATGATCAAGAGTATAGCATCCCGAACCTCAGAATCTTCTGATAAACACAACACATTACACATATCAGCTAGTTGTTTTTTATTGGTCAACATTAGCCAGTTCATACTATGAACCCTAATACACTCGTGCATGCATGGAAATGTGCAACAGAAGACATTATGGGCAAACGCATGAAATCCTTTGTTGATAAACTGAGGGGTGTGAACAACATGATTTAAGCACATTTTGTTTCGAGTTAAAACAAAAAGTAACGCTGCCTCCTTGTGGACGAACTCCTACAGCTCTTCAACAGTTTACGGTGTGGCATGACTGAGAAAGAAGTGCAATTATGAAATGCTATGTTACATATAAATGCTAGGAAACAAGATGGTCAACAGTCTATTAAAAATGTTCAACTAATTAGTTCATTAAATGTGAGGACATGTTTTGCCAATACATTTACATTAGTCATTCAGCACAGCTGTGATGAAGAACATCACAAAGAATTGACAAAATCTGTGTGTGTGTGTGTGTGTGTGTGTGTGTGTGTGTGTGTGTGTGTGTGTGTGTGTGTGTGTGTGTGTGTGTGTGGAACTTGATGTATTATGATATGAGTACTAAGAGCTGGTAGTTTCCATATTCACTGGTTTATATACCATATTTGTGTGTGTTTTTTTTTTAAATGTGAGGACATGTTTTGCCAATACATTTACATTAGTCATTCAGCACAGCTGTGATGAAGAACATCACAAAGAATTGACAAAATCTGTGTGTGTGTGTGTGTGTGTGGAACTTGATGTATTATGATATGAGTACTAAGAGCTGGTAGTTTCCATATTCACTGGTTTATATACCATATTTGTGTGGGTTTTTTTTTTTTTTCAGTTTATAATTCATTATATAAAGACAGACACGTTTATTAAGTCATACCATAAGAATGATGATGAAAATGATAACAAAAGCCACATTATGGTCATTATCATGTCAAGAGATTTATTTTATTTATTATTTTATTATAAGAGATTTAGGTGTTATCGATGTTACATTTGAGAATTACATTTTGTAAATGAATAAATATAACAGTAACAGTAACAGTACAAATTGCAATGATTTTTGTTGTAGCATTTAAAACATTTAATTGACACAACACAACCATGCTATACAGTGGAGAAAATAAGTGAAGGGAGGGTCTATGATTTTTATGGTGATCTAGGTTTATTTTAACGGATAGAGACAGAATATCAACCAAAAAATCCAGAAAAAAACACATTATATATAGGTTATAAATTGATTAGCATTTGATCGAGTGAAATAAGTATTTGATCCCCTACCAACCAGCAAGAATTCTGCCTCCCACAGATTGGTTATGTGCCCATAATAGTCCTGTCACTTTAAGAAAATACTCCTAATGTCCTAATGTCAGTGGACACCTGTCCACATAATCTGTATCTTCCATTCCAACCACTCCACCTCCATGGGCAAGAGCAAAGAGCTGTCAAAGGACATCAGGCACCAGTTTGTAGACCTGCACAAGGCTGGAATGGGCTACAAGACCATCAGCAAGAAGCTTGGTGAGAAGGAGACAACTGTTGGTGCAATTATTCGTAAATGGAAGAAATACAAAATAACCTTCAGTCGCCCTCGGTCTGTAGCTCCATGCAAGATCTCGCCTCATGGGGTACGGATGATCATGAGAAAGGTGAGGGATCAGCCCAGAACACGGGAGGAGCTTGTTAATGATCTCAAGGCAGTTGTAACCACAGTCACCAAGCAAACTATTGGTAAAATACTATGCCGCAATGGACTGAAATCCTGCAGCACCTGTAAGGTCCCCCTGCTCAAGAAGGCTCATGTAGAAGCCCATCTGAAGTTTACCAATGAACATCTAATGATTCATAGAAGGCTTGGGAGAAAGTGCTGTGGCCAGATGTGACCAAAATTAAGCTCTTTGGCATCAAACTCAACTCGTCGTATTTAGAGGAAGAGAAATGCTGACTATGACCCCAAGAACACCATCCCTGCAGTCAAGCACGGAGGTGGAAACATTATGCTCTGGGGCTGTTTCTCTGCTAAGGGTACAGGACATCTTCACTGTATTGAGGGGCTGATGGATGGGGTCATGTACCGTAAAATCTTCAGCCACAACCCTGAAGATGGGTCTTGGATGGGTCTTCTGGCATGACAATGACCCAAAAAATATTGCCAAGGCAACAAAGGAGTGGCTCAAGAAGAAGCACATTAAAGTCTTGGAGTGGCCTAGCCAGTCTCCAGACCATAATCCTATATATAATCTGTGGTGGAGGGAGCTGAAACTTTGAGTTGCAAAGCGACAGCCAAGAAACCTTTAGGATTTAGAGAGTATCTGTAAAGAGGAGTGGACCAAAATCCCTGCTGAGATGTGTGCAAACCTACTGACCAACTACAAGAATTGTCTTACCTTTGTGCTTGCCAACAAAGGTTTCTCCACCAAGTTCTAAATGATGTTTTGCTTGGGGATCAAATACTTATTTCACTCACTGAAATGCAAATCAATTTATAACTTATATTATAATGTGTTTTTTGGTTGATGTTGTAAGGCCCGCTATATTGGTCCAATCTCGGTTCGCCAATACACGGGGAAGGTATCACGTTCACGTTATGTCACGTTATGTCCTCACTCATGCAAAGTATTGGTTGGTTAAATTTGTAATACATTGTTCATATGTATTTACTCGTTACTTCATCTGACTCCATAAATGAAAGGTTTTAATAACATCTGTGCCTCACTAAAAGTGAGCGAATGTATGACTATTCCTTTTAACCATTAAATGAACAATGTCAAAATCAGTTAGAATAATCACATGTAATAATTTAATATTTCAGATATCAGAGATCAATTCCACAATCAATTCAAATATCTAGAACATGGTTACACCAAATAATCTTACCCAGCTTAGCCTACCTGAGAGAGAGAGAGAGAGAGAGAGAGAGAGAGAGAGAGAGAGAGAGAGAATTGAATTTGAAAAATAACTTTATTTCACAATCATCTTAATACACACAAATTAACAAGCTAACCACAGAAAACAAAAATTAAGGGGAAAAAATTAATTCATCTTCAAAAATGGTACAAAAAACTCCCTTACAACACCAAATCTTCTCAAAAGTAAACAAATCATTCATAGTTTTATAAAACTTATAATCAATCAGTACTCTTGATTTCACCAATGTTAAAAAAGTCTCAATGATGTTTTGACCAGGTTTCTGTTCAATTTTATCCCTTCTACTATACATTGCCATTTTTGCTTGACCAATAATAAAATTCAGTAACTGACAAATATATTTATTTTTTTTTGACTATACTTAAAACCCAAAATAAATACAGTTTCAGTAAATGATTCATTAAAACCACAAAAACATTTTTCTAAAAAAAAATCAACGATTTCAATCTAGCACATTGTACAAATGCATGAAAAATTGTTTCTCTTTGCAAACAAAAGGGACAATCATCATTAACTTCCACATTTAAAACAGAAACAAAATAATTAACAGCTATAATATCATGAAGAATTCTCCACTGCAAATCCCCAACCTTTTTTGATAATGGCGGTTTATATAGAACTCTCCATTCTGGTTTTACATTTTCCTTTAAGCCAAAAAAATTCCTCCACGGTGTATTCGCTTTTTTTGCCAGATGATTCTTATTAAAACCCATTACACAAGCTCCATACAATATCTTTCCTTTAGTAGATAATACATCCAACCACTGCGAGTCCCAAGTTTTAAAAGGAAAATCCTTAAAACCATCCAATTTTGGTGAAAGCATCAAACAAGGGAAAAAAATCATTTTCATCAGGAACAGTTACTTTAGCAAAATTTTCCTTTACCATTAGACACTCTTCTGTTGTGAGGGTAGACTTTAACTTAGCTAAAAAAAGAGCAACTAGTCGAATAGATCTAGTGCCTAAAAATTCAGCTACTTTTACAGCATTGTCCAATTTCTCTCCAGCAATGTCCCAACAATTGTCTAAAAATAATCACTTTTGATTCTTGCAACTTAAAACCACTATTAAAAAAACCGTTACTTTCATTTACATCCAACCGGGCCCCAAGAATTAAAGGTTCCTCAAGAAGCCAGTAAAGTGAATAAGGATTTTTGGATTTCTGGCAGACAAGACAGACAAGTCCATCTTTAAAGGGTTTAGTAGGAACAGATGTTTGTCTAGTCCGAAGCCTCCAAAATATTGCAAAACAATATGGGCCATTGCCCTCCAGCTGACATCCGCTGCACCATCTAAAAGTCTCTGCAGAAACTGCAAACGAAAAGCGGCAGTTCTGCTCTGTAAATGGATCAGTCCTTGTCCTCCTCCTTCTTTCTGCAAATAAAGAACACTCTGTCGAATCCAGTGCAATTTGTCCCAAAAAAAGTCTACAAGAATCGCTTGTATTTTCATCAGTAGTTGGGGAGGAGGATCAACACACGCCAGCTTATGCCACAGTGAAGACGCGACCAGGTTGTTGATGACAAGAATGCGTCCTCTATATGACATTTTAGGGAGCAGCCACTTCCATTTCTCCAAACGTCCTTTAATTTTTTCAACAACTCCTTCCCAATTCTTTTGTTGATTTGTGTCATCACCTAAAAAAAACTCCCAAATATTTTAAACCACCTTTACCCCAGACCAAACCTTCAGGAATTTTCGGATTACCTTTTTTCCATTTACCAACCAAGAGTGTTTCACATTTCTTCCAATTCACCTTTGCAGAAGATACAAGAGTAAAATCATTAATTATATCAAATAAACTTTGCACATCTTTTTGTCCACTTACAAACACCATTACATCGTCAGCATAAGCAGATAAACATATCTTTTTTGTACAGTTAGGCAAATGTAATCCTTCAATTTTTTCCCTTATTTTTTGTAATAAAGGCTCAATGGCTAAGGCATACAACATTCCAGATAGAGAGCACCCTTGTCTTACACCTCTTTTAACCTGAAATGGAGCACATAAACCGCCATTAATCTTCAAAACACTTTCAATCTCACTATAGAGTACCTGGACCATCATAATAAAATCTTTTTTTAAACCGAACGCTGCTAAAGTTTTCCACAAATAGGGGTGCTCAACCCTATCAAAAGCCTTCTCCTGGTCCAGTGAGATCAATCCAAAATCCAAATCAAGTAACTTTGACACCTCTAAAGCATCCTGAACTAAAGAGATGTTATCAAAAATGGATCTGCTAGGAATACAGTAGGACTGGTCTGGATGTATTACTTGCCTTATTACTTCAGCCAATCTGTTTGCCAACACCTTAGAGAGCAGTTTGTAATCACAACAAAGAAGTGATACAGGGCGCCAATTCTTTATGTCTGTCAAATCTCCTTTCTTTGGTATAAGCGTTATCACTGCCCTCCTGCAGCTCAACGGCAATATACCTTTTGACAGACTCTCACTCAGAACTTGTAACAAGTCCACTCCCAACTCTGCCCAGAAAGACTTGTAAAAGTCAACTGGGAGGCCATCAATCCCAGGAGCTTTTCCCGATTCCATGTCATGAAGGGCCTTACAGTGAGGAAAATAAGTATTTGAACACCCTGCTATTTTGCAAGTTCTCCCACTTAGAAATCATGGAGGGGTCTGAAATTGTCATCGTAGGTGCATGTCCACTGTGAGAGACATAATCTAAAAAAAAAAAAAAACAGAAATCACAATGTATGATTTTTTTAACTATTTATTTGTATGATACAGCTGCAAATAAGTATTTGAACACCTGAGAAAATCAATGTTAATATTTGGTACAGTAGCCTTTGTTTGCAATTACAGAGGTCAAACGTTTCCTGTAGTTTTTCACCAGGTTTGCACACACTGCAGGAGGGATTTTGGCCCACTCCTCCACACAGATCTTCTCTAGATAAGTCAGGTTTCTGGGCTGTCGCTGAGAAAGATTCTCTATTGGGTTTAGGTCTGGAGACTGGCTAGGCCACGCCAGAACCTTGATATGCTTCTTACAGAGCCACTCCTTGGTTATCCTGGCTGTGTGCTTCGGGTCATTGTCATGTTGGAAGACCCAGCCTCGACCCATCTTCAATGCTCTAACTGAGGGAAGGAGGTTGTTCCCCAAAATCTCGCAATACATGGCCCCGGTCATCCTCTCCTTAATACAGTGCAGTCGCCCTGTCCCATGTGCAGAAAAACACCCCCAAAGCATGATGCTACTATCGGTATCGGCTCCGATACTGCCATTTTTGGCGGATCGGGTATCGGTCAGACAAGGCCGATCCAAATCCGATATTGTGCGTATACTATTCAGTGTTATTGTTAAGCCCCACAAAAGATACACAAACATTATAAAGCACCATAAGTTTTCGTGCACAATATTATAAGTGTTCTGAAGCCATTATATAGTATAATGTGAGATATAAATTAATATTTAAGTCGTTAAATTCAAGATCACGTAAACGTTTCCCTCAGCTGCACTGTCAGTCATTCTCCATTCAGTCCCTCCAGGATTTCGCGATTTTTTTGTGTGATTTTTGCGATCAAAATGACTGATTTTGTGGTGGTAATTTCCAGAAATTTGTGAAAAAATTTGCGATTTTTATATTTTATAATTAGGACATCACATTTACCATAATAGTATTATGTCAGATGCACAATAGTCATACATGACACAAATCACAAACAAAAGAATTCTAATCAAATTCTCATCAAATGAAAAACTTTTGAAACAGCCTATATTAAATATTAGAGCAGGTGTAGTAAATATTAAGAGCAGGTGTAGTAATCAGGCATGTGATTGGCGAAGGACAAAAAAGCAGGAAAATATACTGAAATTCAATCAGGCAATCATACATTTCACAATTTTATATTTATATATGAATGTCAAGAATTCAGAAGTGTGAATATTTATATAGCCTACACTACACAGAAATAACATACAATTAAATTATGCTTATTTTAAATGTATTGTGCAGGCTAGGTATACAAAAATACAGGCTTTTAATAATCTTTCAGTGCGCAAAACCATGAAAATATGAAACGCTTCAAAACAGAGCGTACAAAGCGCGTATGCGCATCGCGGGTGCAGAATGATGTGCTCAAAGCAACATGGAGTCACAGTGTGCAGCGCTGCACAAGTGCGCATTTAAAAGTTAACGGCACAAAGCGAAGAAATGTCGAGCGCACAAATCCTAGTGTCTATCTGTCCAACAGTTTATTGATCATTTGTTTCTTCACAGTTTTAATTCCAGTTATTGTGCGTTTGATGTCGATTCATAGTCCTTGTGATGTGTGTGATCTAACAGGCACACGGTAGCGAGTCGTTTAAAAACAGCAACAAACTCCAACAAAATAAAGTCATTTTCATTTTATGCAAATCCACAGCCTTTTCTCTACAGATCAGGCATTATAATGTGAATATCATATTGGAGAGAGTTTTACCGTGCATGTATGCTGCTGTAACCGGAAGAGGCGCGCGCGCTGTTTGAATACTGAATGGAGAAAGATTGACAGCCGCAGAGGAGGGAAAACGAGTTTTCGTAAACTTTAACGATGTAAATAGACTTCTGTCCCTCACATTAAGCTATGAATTTAGGCTTCAGATGAATTTGTCACCCAAACTGACGTGAAAAAAGTGGGAGCCGCCGAAAAGCGCGCTGTTTCATCCCTGTACTTGGAAAGGAAGGAAAAATGCATCTCTTTTAGTGATGGGCGGATCGATCCTGAAGTATCGATACTTCGATACTGACGTGGTATCGAAAAGGATCGATCCTCACATAAAAATATCGATCCAAATGTGTGTTTTTTTACCAGTATTTTTTTATTAATTTAGCACGCAATTCAGTGCGTAAAATAAGCTTCTAAGTGGAAAAATAAGCGAATGTTAGTGGATAATTGTGTAGGATAGAACTTTTTCTCCTAGTAATTTGGATACAAGACGAAACCAATCAATCACAGAGAGCGTTCGATGCTGGTGCTGCGCTGAGTTCACAGGTCCAGTGCGTTTGGGAAACGAAGCCTTGCTTAGATGACAGAGAAACAATCGGGAGTTATTTCGCAATAAACAAACCAAAAGTGTACATAACGGTTCAATCAGTAAGATTTTTTTAATGAAATTAATATTTTTATTCAACAAGGATCGATGCATTTAAATTGATCAAAAGTGACAGTCAAGGGTTTTACACTGTTAAAACAAATCTACTTCATATAAATGGTGTTCTTTCAACTTTGTTCATCAAATAATTCTGCATAAAATGTATCATGGTTTCCACAAAAATATGAAACTGTTTTCAACATTGATAATAATAAGAAATGTTTCCTGAGCAGCAAATCAGCATATTAAAATTAATTATCATCATGACTGGAGTAATGATGCCGAAAATTCAGCTTTGATCACATGAATAAATTACAGTTTACTATGGCATAGAAAACAGATAGCCTATGTTAAATTGTAATATTACAGTTTTTACTGTATTTTTGATCAAATAAATGCAGAAGAGACCTTACAGACCCCAAACTTTTGAACAGTAGGCTAGAACTAGTAGGCTAGTACTATAATTAGGGTAGTTTAGGTAAGTCACTGACTAACTAAAGGCGAGTTGAGAGCACAAATCACAAAATATTTAGGCCTAGTAGTCATGAAAACATATTCAGATTTAGTATATTAATGATGCATTCACCTCATAAATCATGACATACTGCTCTAGCACAGGAAAGTGCATACAAGTTCAAGTGCATGCTTTTAAAATGAAAAAGTATTGGTATCGGTATCGATATCGGCGATACTGGCCCTGTATTTACTTGGTATCGGATCGATACCGAAATTTGCAGTATCGCCCATCACTAATCTCTTTGCCATCTGTAACCATGGTGACGTGCCGCCCGGTGTGGCCCTGTTGCGCCGGGACGGCGATTGTGGTTTAAATGCGTTTTACATTACAGGCTTCAGTAAATCGAGGAAAAGGAGTTTACCCTTTTCCCGCAACATCTGTATCCACGTAAAAATGCATTGAAACTTTAATTAAACTAGAGATATCAAATGGGTGATTATAATTTAATGTGTTGTGAGGTCTTTTTCATTTTTGTGATTATTTTGCGGTTAAATTAGGAATTATGTTGATTTTGCGTTGTATTCAGCGATCGCGGAATCGCGAAAAACTGGAGGGACTGTCCATTCAGCATCAAACAGCGCGTCGCGTTCGGTTACGACAGTTAAAGCTGCCGTCGGCAAGTCTGGCAGATTGAGTGGATTTAGCCAAAATTTTGAATGTTTACAACTCTCATGTATGGCGTTATTTTTTAGTCAAAAGTTATGAGCGTGTAAGACATGCTCACGAGCACATTATGTTATTTCACACGCGCAAAAATGAACCTTCAGTATGGCGTTATTTTTTAGTCAAAAGTTATGAGCGTGTAAGACATGCTCACGAGCACATTATGTTATTTCACACGCGCAAAAATGAACCTTCAGCTGGCATGATAAAAGTACTCGCGCACAAATTCAACAACCGAGAGGTGTACAGGTAGCTGCGAGCGAGCGCCTGGCATACTCTCATAGGTTAACTCTGCTTGTACAGTGGAATCCTGCTCGCGCGCAGCGGGCTTCTGCTCGCGGAATGCTGTTTTGCTCGCGCAGTGGATTTCTGCTCGCTCAGCTGATTTCTGCTCCCTCGAGTCTACATGACTTTTGACAATTTGGGGGCGGAAACCAAGGAGGGCACTGACCCTCTTATGATTGGTCACTTTCATCATGGAAAATCTTGGGAAATCCTAACCCCGCCCACCTTCTGACGCAGCGCGCGTCACTCAGCTCGCTCTGCTACTCCGGTTATCTCTGTGTATATTTTAGGCAACGAAATATGTGATAAAACACCATACTAACTATTTTCGTTTTCATTTAAAGAAATCTTAAACATGATAGCCACACAAATGTGGTTCATGCAACGCGTATTGATTATATTCACTGCACATAACGTTTGCCTATTTATAAAAAAAACAAAATATAAAACACAAACCTGCCTCTTTTCGTTTTAAATATAATATAAAAACATTAAACATTTTAATATGGCCCAGGCAATATGTGCATTTGTACTAAACAACAGATTTTGCAGTAAACAACATTACAGTTTTTAAATTTTTAAATACAATTATTACAATTTAAAATGACAAAACTCACCCAGTCTCTTTGTGTTAAATTTCAGTTTTATCAATATTAGCCATGATAAAAGTATAAGTAAAAGGTATAAGAAGCTATACAAATAAAGCAAACAATTCAGTCAAACATACAAAGTCAGCGCTCTAGTCTAACCGTACAACGATGACCTGGCGCTCGGCGCTCATGTACCCCGCCTGGAACAGCCTTTCCTCGGCTATAGTCGTTCTGACGTTCGCCGCTTTCTCTGGCGTCTCTGTAGTGGTTAAACATGAGATATAATTCGTCTTGTGTATATCTAACGGGCGATTTTTGGTCTCGTGAATCTATAATTTATTCCCTGGCCAATCGTTTTGGCTGAGGGGAAGTTTCATAACTTTATAAGCTATTTAACTTTACCGTTGTATGGTTAGACTAGAGCGCTGACTTTGTGTGTTTGACTGAATTGTTTGCTTTATTTGTATAGCTTCTTGTACCTTTTACTTATACTTTTATAATGGCTAATATTGATAAAACTGAAATTTAACAAAAAGAGACTGGGTTGAGTTTTGTCATTTTAAATTGTAATAATTGTATTTAAAAAATTAAAAACTGTAATGTTGTTTACTGCAAAATCTGTTGTTTAGTACAAATGCACATATTGCCTGGGCCATATTAAAATGTTTAATGTTTTTATATTATATTTAAAACGAAAAGAGGCAGGTTTGTGTTTTATATTTTGTTTGTTTTTATAAATAGCCAAACGTTATGTGCAGTGAATATAATCAATACGCGTTGCCTGAACCACATTTGTGTGGCTATCATGTTTAAGATTTCTTTAAATGAAAACGAAAATAGTTAGTATGGTGTTTTATCACATATTTCGTTGCCTAAAATATACACAGAGATAACCGGAGTAGCAGAGCGAGCTGAGTGACGCGCGCTGCGTCAGAAGGTGGGCGGGGTTAGGATTTCCCAAGATTTTCCATGATGAAAGTGACCAATCATAAGAGGGTCAGTGCCCTCCTTGGTTTCCGCCCCCAAATTGTCAAAAGTCATGTAGACTCGAGGGAGCAGAAATCAGCTGAGCGAGCAGAAATCCACTGCGCGAGCAAAACAGCATTCCGCGAGCAGAAGCCCGCTGCGCGCGAGCAGGATTCCACTGTACAAGCAGAGTTAACCTATGAGAGTATGCCAGGCGCTCGCTCGCAGCTACCTGTACACCTCTCGGTTGTTGAATTTGTGCGCGAGTACTTTTATCATGCCAGCTGAAGGTTCATTTTTGCGCGTGTGAAATAACATAATGTGCTCGTGAGCATGTCTTACACGCTCATAACTTTTGACTAAAAAATAACGCCATATAATTGTCTCTAATTTGTTCCCCACTAAACTTTTTTTTTTTCACAAAATGTTAAAATTTTATACAATTATTGTGCACTCCTGATTTTTCTAGACTAAATTTTACTGCTGAATTATCCACTAATCTAGTTTATAATAGCATTTATGTCAGATTATGATCATATATTTTTTGTTGTTGTTTTTCTTTTTTTCAGTTCTTATTATCAGTTCAACACAGAGTTATAGAAATTCTACTTGATTAAAAAAACTGCGCTGGTATCGGTACGGATCGGTATCGGCCGATACTCAGAATTTTTGGGATCGGATCGGATCGGTTCTGAAAAAATGGTCTCGTTGCATCCCTAGATGCTACCACCCCCATGCTTCACAGTAGGGATGGTGTTCTTGGGATGGTACTCACCATTCTTCTTCCTCCAAACACGTTTAGTGGAATTATGACCAAAAAGTTCTATTTTGGTCTCATCTGACCACATGACTTTCTCCCATGACTCCTCTGGATCATCCAAATGGTCATTGGCAAACTTAAGATGGGCCTTGACATATGCTGGTTTAAGCAGGGGAACCTTCCGTGCCATGCATGATTTCAAACCATGACGTCTTAGTGTATTACCAACAGTAACCTTGGAAACGGTGGTCCCAGCTCTTTTCAGGTCATTGACCAGCTCCTCCCGTGTAGTTCTAGGCTGATTTCTCACCTTTCTTAGGATCATTGAGAGCCCACGAGGTGAGATCTTGCATGGAGCCCCAGTCCGAGGGAGATTGACAGTCATGTTTAGCTTCTTCCATTTTCTAATTATTGCTCCAACAGTGGACCTTTTTTCACCAAGCTGCTTGGCAATTTCCCCGTAGCCCTTTCTAGCCTTGTGGAGGTGTACAATTTTGTCTCTAGTGTCTTTGGACAGCTCTTTGGTCTTGGCCATGTTAGTAGTTGGATTCTTACTGATTGTATGGGGTGGACAGGTGTCTTTATGCAGCTAACGACCTCAAACAGGTGCATCTAATTTAGGATAGTAAATGGAGTGGAGGTGGACATTTTAAAGGCAGACTAACAGGTCTTTGAGGGTCAGAATTCTAGCTGATAGACAGGTGTTCAAATACTTATTTGCAGCTGTATCATACAAATAAATAGTTAAAAAATCATATATTGTGATTTCTGGATTTTTTTTTTTTAGATTATGTCTCTCACAGTGGACATGCACCTACGATGACAATTTCAGACCCCTCCATGATTTCCAAGTGGGAGAACTTGCAAAATAGCAGGGTGTTTAAATACTTATTTTCCTCACTGTATATAGCTCCCCCAGGCTTAGCACACCTGAAAGAGCCACATTACCCTCTTCTGACATCTTTGGTAGGGAGCTCAAGAAAGTGCTGTCTACATCACCCTCTGTTTCATACTCACTTCTAAACAGATTTTTGTAAAAACCAACTGCTCTCTTTCGAATATCGCTGGGGTTCAGCAAGAACTGACCATCTTCCGACCGCAAGGCTTTAATCAATCTCTTCTGCCCATTTTTTTTTCTAAACAGAAAAAGAATTTTGACGGTGCATCCATATGATTTATATTTTGAAATCTTGATCTGACCAATGCGCCCTGTGTTCTGTATTCTAGCAGTTCCGCTAACTGAGCTTTCTTTTTGAAAAATAGTTTGAAATGATTACTTGTCCCAGTTGATTCAGCTATTTTTTGACACTCACAGATTTTTTTGCCTCTATAGTGACATTGTGAGTGTATTGTTGACAAAACTGTCTAATTTTAACTTTACCAATGTCCCACCACTGCTGTATTGATCTAAAATTAGTCTTTGATTTTCTATAATTCTGCCAAAAATACTTAAAAGAGTCTCTAAAAAAACTATCACTCAGTAAAGAAATATTGAAATGCCAATAGGCGCTGCTAGGTTTAATGGAATTTAAAATAAAACTACATTGTACCATGCTATGATCAGAAAACCCTATTGGAAATATAGAACATTTTTTGAAGATATTAAGCTGATGTGAAAACCCATACAATCTATCTAATCTGGCAAGGGATGCCATGTTTTCCCTCATATGAACCCATGTATATTGTCTCACGTTTCCATTTAATTGTCTCCAAATATCACATAGTTCAAACTTCTTAATGAAATGAATGAGACGTTTCTGAGACAGCAAATGGGGTTCAACGTGGTTTCTATCAATCATATTTTCTGTGCAATTAAAATCTCCCCCCAAAAACAAATATTCCTCTTCTGAGCAACTTTGTAAAGTCGTACATAATAAATCTAAAAAAAACAATCTTTCCACAGGGACTGTTGGAGCATAAATACAAATAAAAACCAAAACATAGCTTTCATAGACAGCTCTAATTTTTAGTAATCTTCCTTTCACAACTTCATCAACTACGTAAGAAATTGGACTAAAATTCTTAGAAAATAACACTGCAACTCCTGCACTTATTGAAGTGTTATGGCTTAAAATTGTTAACCCCTCAAATTCTCTTCCCCAGTCTGCTGCATTCCCCCCATCACTATGTGTTTCTTGTAACATTAAAATATCAAGATTCTTCTGTTTCATTAATACACTGTTAGAAAGATCTGTAGAAATTACAGTATTACTGGCAGCTACTTGCCAGTAACTTACTGTAGATTTAAATTGATGTTATTTACTGGCAACAATTTGTTCAAAATTAAATGAACATTAAACATTAACAAGTCTTTATCTTTACAGAATAAAACTAAAATAACAGCCTCATGCAAAGCATTCTGGGAACCAAAATCTGAAGGAAAAAAAACAGAAAAAGGTTGATGAAGATTTCTGGTTCCCAGAATGCTTTGCATTAGATTGTTATTTTATAGTTATATTCTGTAAAGACAAAGACTTGTTAATGTTTAATGTTAATTTAACTTTGAACAAACTGTTGCCAGTAAATAACATAAATTTAAATCTACAGTAAGTTACTGGCAAACAGCTGCATAACTACAGCAAATTTTTTACAGTGTACATTTAACATTCCTCTTTTCTTAATATCTCTAGCACCATTTACATTCAGGGTTGCTAGACTAACTTCACTCATGACCAATAGGAGAAAAACCCACCAAAAAAAACCCACACTCAATGTGGAAAATGAGCTTAACTTATTAAACATCATCCTTAAGTTTCTCACCAACTTTTTTAAACGATAAACTTCTTTATTTGTGAAGCATCCAAATTTCTTGTTTTCTCAACAAACTGTGTTATATTAGGGAAATAGTCTTGTACACATACCCCTCTCTTGTTCTTTGTTGACTTAAGGAACAATTTTATCTCTTCACTATCATAGCTCCGAACAAAGAAGTCACTCAAAGACAACGCCACACTAGAATCTGATGATTCACTATCACTTTCGGTTTCATTATCATTACTACCATCTAAGTCAGCTTTCTTGCAGCCTTTTTATTTTGAGACTTATCAGTCTTTTTTCTTTTTAGAGGTGCTTTGAACATTTCTATTTGTGCCTCCATTTCCATGTCCACACAATCAATTCCACTCTTCTTCTGTACAACCTGTGTTACATTTCCAATAATAACATCTTCTCTTTCTTTTTCAGGATGTTTTGATTGTTTTACCTCAGATACAATATCAACTTGTTCTTTTTTTCCTGTATCTATACCTGTCACAACAACAGATTTTGTTCCGGCTATCTCCCTACAAGTAACCACTTCAGTCTCACTATGATTGTCACCCTGCAACTCTGAGCTCAGTGAAACTATACCAGCTTCTCCACTACTCATACTTGGATTGGAAACCGTATCCCCTTTCTCAGTGACTTTCTTTTCTGGGCAGTTACGAATCAGATGTCCTGCTTTTCCACAACCAAAGCATTTCGTCTTCGCAGTTGTTACAAAAATGACGTAGGCCTAATCAAAATCATCAACTCTAAAACTAAGTGAAAAATCCAATTCCTCATCATCCTGAATAATCATGTATGCAAATCTCCTGAAAGACACAATATGTTTCAACAGGGGAGAGCCTGTGCTAATCGGGATTTTTTTATTGGGTTATTATTTTATTTTTTAATTTTCCATAAGGTGATAAAGCTTCTGTTATTATCTGGTCACTGAGAAAGGGGGGAGGGTTAGATAAGGTGACCCTCTTAGATGGGACCCTCTTATCTTAATTGTAATCGCCACTAATTACAATTCCACTCTCAACTGCTTCATTCACCTTTTCAACGTTACTAAGAAAAATCACAGTAGCGTTATTCATCCTCGATGAGGATAGAATAGATCCATGTCCCACAACTTCGCCGATCGCTAAACAAATATCTTCTATGCTCGCCGCAAACGCGCCACTTTGACCGCATGACGCCGCGTGAGCGTGGACAAACCCTGTGTAGCTGGGGTCGTCATGCTTTCCCCGGTAAAGCCCGGTAGCACGCGTCCCAAACCACACACAAAAACTACCACAAACTAAAACACAAAACACACACGAACAAATAGGCGGAAAAGATAAAGATATTAGACACGGAAAACAACTTCACTCACCGCACTCCACTCGCACTACACCACTCACGCACTGAACACCCGCACCGGAAGTGAGAGAGAAAGAGAAAGAGAAAGAGAAAGAGAAAGAGAGAGAGAGAGAGAGAGAGACCACCTATTCCATTCACGTCCAGCAAAGAAGAGCCCCAGAGAGAGCGAGAACACCTTCCTTTATTCTCTCGACCAGGTGACATGGGGGATGGGGGAAATCACCCTCAAATGGCTTCTATTCAATGAAAGGGGGGTTGCCTTATCTCTAAACCAGTTTTCTCTAAACTTCTCTAAACCTTATTTCCTTTTATTTTATCTATCTGGATATGAGATATCTGTACCACTCACTTTGAGACATTTCAAATGACACCAAAAACATAACAGTCAATGATAAACATTCACATTAAACCATACATTTTCTTGGGTGAATTCAAGTGATCATCTGAGCATGAGAGAGAGAGGGGGTGAGGGGAGAGGGAAAGAGATGTAGATTCGGATGACTCGGAGGTGAGACTTTCGTCTTGATGGTGCATCAGAGCCAGGTCAAATGGTAATCTCCAGAGAGGTCCTTTTGTCCTCTCAGGGTCTGGTCATCCCCCGAAACAGACTGTCTGGAATTTCCTAATTTATCAATTCTTACAATGTTCTGTCTCTATCCATTAAAGTAAACCTACCTTTTGACCCTTCATTTCTTTGTAAGTGGGCAAACTTACAAAATCGGCAGGGGATCAGATAATTCTTTTCTCCACTATAAGTTACATTAAATATTTAAAGGGGACCTAAATGCAAAATTCCCTTTTACGTGGTGTTTGAACATAAATGTGTGTTGGCAGTGTGTGTACACAACCACGATGGTAAAAATCCACCCACTACAGTTTTTTTCATCCCCATGAATCATAAGCAGTGTCTCAGAACAAGATGTTTGCAGATTCTAGCTTTTGTGATGTCACAAACGCTTAGGCCCCGCCCACGACTGCTGGCAGATTCTGCCACATTAAGATCCGTTCACACCAAGAACAGCGTCCACACCCAGACAGCAACATAGTGTCGGCCCAGATCCGGCCCACACATGAGTGTGAATGTATATATACATACACACACACACATGTCTGGTTCGCTATCTTTGTGGGGACTCTCAGTAGATGTAATGGTTTTTATACTGTACAAACTGTATATTCTATCCACTTACTCTAGCCCTACCCCTAAAACTACCCATTACAGAAAAAAAAAAAACCCCAACTCATTCTGTATGACCTTTAGGTCCCCACGGTGACAAACGGCCGGGATTTTCCCTAATAATATATTGAATTTCAATTTGTCTTTTACCAAACGTCATCGTGGGTAAAACCAACAGTGGGTAAATTGTTAATTTTCATTCTTGGGCGAACTAACCCTTAAGTCAAAAAAGGCGCAAAGAAGCGGGAGTTTCTTGACGGCTAATATAATTTTTGTATTCCAATAATAGCTAGCTATTTATTTATTTTTATCCATGATGATATAGCGTTTCCACGACTTCCAAAAATGGGTAAAAATATAGAAATAACAGCTGTAATAGGGTCTATACTAAAATTAATTAAATAGTCTTGATTTTGAATTCAGCGTGTTTTTCAAAATTTCAAGTTTCACTTAATTTTGTAGTAGCCTACATTTGTAATTTATAATTAGTCATATTTCCAAATATTTTCTAATTGTGTTTTGTTTTGTTTAGATGCCTTACAACAGCAGGCAAAAGCAGAGGAAAAAGGAGGCCTCAAAGCCTCAGAGTTTATCTTTTTCTGTTTCGGTACAAAGATGGCTCCATTACGCTCCTGAACGGCTTGGGGGTAGGCCTATCGTGGTGGAAACCCCTGAGTTAATTAGAATTACGGTACGGTATTCTACCCAAGTAGAGGTAAGTGTGCATTTGCCTAACTTTTTCCTATTAGAGCAGCCCCTTCTCTGCCTACGTTTTAATTCTTTTATATACCTATTTTATTTAGTATATTGATTATTTTCTTTGGTTGGTGTTCATTTATATCTGAGTTCTGATTTCTGTTCTGGTTCTTTTGTTTTATGGTTACTCAGCTATGTTGCTCTTATTTTTGTTTTATTTTATCATGCATGTTATATCTTTTTTATATATATATAATGCATGCTATATTGTTTAATGTTGTTCTTCTGTAAAGCACTTTGGTCTGTTCTAAATGTGCTACATAAATAAAATTGAACTTGAAATATTTATCAGAGTAATGTTTCATTCTTTCTTACCGTAGTAACTTACTGCGCTGTTTTTGTCTTTGTCACCACGAAATGCCATTTCTTTTCTGAATGTGAAATTTCATGTTCGGTTTTGGGGACATAAATAAATACATTTGCTTGTAAACTGAAGGATGTAGTTAACTTTGAATGACATTTTGATTAAAAACCATATTTAATTGCAACCCTACATAAAAATGCACAGTACAAGCATGATAAACTAGCAAGCATAGAATCTTGCTGTACATAAAGCAAGATTGATTTTATATTGTTTCTATGTTGATTCAATATTAAATAAGTGATTTAATTATGGTTGAAATAATATGATTTTATGACCATATTGATTGATTTTTCATCGTTGAAATAACATTATTTCAGGGTGCAAACCTGATGAAAAATCAATGTTAAATTTCAACATTGATTCAATGATCTTTTGGTTAATGCATTAACATTGATTCAATGTAGATTCAATGTTGGTCTGCTATCTGGGGAGTCACCATGAGTCTTTGTGGATTCAGTTTGAAGTCCCCACAGAGAAAAACAAGCACACACACACACACACACACACACACACACATATATAAATATATTAGTGCTGTCAAACGATTAAAATATTTAATCGCGATTAATCGCATTAATGTCATAGTTAACTCGCGATTAATCGCAATTAATCGCACATTTTTATCTATTCTAAATGTCTCTTGATTTCTTTTTGTCCCATTATTTTTTCTCATTTTAATGCTCTTATCAACATGGAAAAGTGGATCGGCTTGCTTTGTGCAAATGTTTCTTTTTGAAATCAACATTGGCATACTGTAGTGTTCAATTTCACACTAACATTCTCACTTGGAGCAAATAATCTCTCACACAATGTAACACTGTCCATCAATAAAAGGGTGAAAGAAATACTGAGAGGTCCTAATATTGACGAGGGGGCGGAGAATTCGCATCAGCGAATCAGTGTGCTTGGCCATCAAGTAGTAGGCTATTTCAGACTGGACGTGCTGCAATGATAGCTCAGTTCACAACGACAAAACACACAGATCACTTTGGTTTTGTCAACTGAAACATTTTGGCCACTTTTTTAAAATTAAACTTTCCATTCAGAATCTTATTGGCATCCATTTCGGCGTCTCGCGCTCATCATTCATCCACTCAAAACGTAATGTTAAAGGGGGTCGCACACTGGACGAGAAGCGAAGCGCCTCGCATTTAAAATTCGAACACATTATTCTCTATGAGTGTACACACACCTTTTATTGCTGGCCATAAACTGAGAAAGTACGTGTCCGATGTGCAATACAAGTGAGAAAGTACGTGTCCGATGTGCAATACAAGTTGTCCTAGACGCGGCTTCTCGTCCACTCTTTGGCCGGCTCGCAAGCCCAAACAAGTGTGTGCGGCGTGCCTGTTGTTTTGTTTCCGGTCTAGCTAGATCCGGTGGTGTTGTACTAACGTTACTAGTTGTTGCAAAAGCATGTCAAAAAAAAAAAAACACTACAAAGTTTGCTAGGCGTTAATCGCGCGATCAAAAAATTGACGCCGTTAAAATGGGTTTGCGTTAACGCCGTTAATAACGCGTTTAACTGACAGCCCTAAAATATATACATAAATATATACATACAACCAATTAAAGGCACACTATGCAGTTTCCGATTTTCTCAAACAGCGACCCCTAGAGTCGCTGTGGAGTACTTGTATTTAACGTTACAGTCGTAAATACAACTCATGCAGAGCCGTCTCTGCACTCTTCCGACCGCGCTTTCTTCGTTTTCCTTGTCAACTCTGCCATGATTCATGTTTGAAATGTGTGCTAGTGTCTTCCATAGAGGCTGCTTCATATGTTGTTGATGTATGTGACATTGTGCTGTAAAGAAAGTCGTGATTCTGGCAAGATTTGTCAAGGCGCCACCTCTCAAATCTGCATTGGGTTTCCACCTCTCAACACCCCCTTGCTATCGGGATGATTCGCCCTATGAGTTCTTTTACCATCGAAATGACTTAGAAGCTGTTATATTAAGGTACAAATCTTACATAGTATGCCTTTAATACTAAAATATAAGTGTCGATTACATTACATTGCGTTTATCTATTCTCTGTACTGTAGTACTCTACTGTTATGTTATTTAAATAAAAATGTATTTATTTTTAGATTTATGTATTGGTAATTTATCTTTTTCATTTGTTCTTTTTATATTTTTTACACTGATTTTCTCTACATTTTCTCTGCATCCACGCACCCTTTGTGGCTCCCTGTGATCAGTTCAGGAACAGTATTGAATATTTAGGCCAACTCCAGAATGATATGCCAAAATGTTAGGCCCGCCGTCGCTCAGTAGGGCTATCTCTGGGGTGCCCAATCCTGCTCCTGGCGATCTACTGTCCTGCACAATTCATCTCCAACCCTAATCAAACACAGGAGATGAACTGTGCAGGACAGTCGATCGCCAGGTTAGTTTGTAGCTATTACTCAACTGTAATGTCCCATAAACTAAAGACAAATATTTGTTTGATAATTTTTTTAATAACAGGGTTGAATGGATGAGTGTGACAAGTGCTTTGGCCAAGAGCTCGCTTATGTGTTCGCGTTGTGAATTGTATTCGGTGGTCACATAGTTCTAGTGTTTTCGCTCCTTAATTGGAACACATGCGCAAAGATCTTTGGCCGATGCTTTAATGTTTATAAGCGCTGAATTTTAGGATAGGTTAGTGAAAACGAAACCGCAGTAGGCTATATGAGAAGATCGCTGATGCTGAGGGGAAGCCGCTGACATCTAATGACATCAATTTGTAGTCATTGAGTCTGCCTATCAGTCAGTCACACCAGATGTGAGCGTTTACCCTCGTGAGGGAACTCAGGGAAGACAGACAAAGGGAGCGAAACAGGAATCGCATTTTGATATTATTTTGCAGCTGTGCAATTGGAAAAAATCAAAGACAAACAACTGTGGGCTTATATGACGTTGTCGTGATCTTGTAAGGAGTTTTTTTTTTTAGCTTTTGGAGAAACATGGCTGATGGTGACAACGAAGTGGCATCCCTGCCTCTTAAACCTAGATTCGGGGATTTATTACTTCGAGAGCAGACAAGGCAAAACATTGCCAAGTAAGTGAATGAAATGTCTTTGATATGTTTTAAAACCATTTGAACCAACATACAAAACAAGCATCATTGTAGGATAATTTAGTTTGGACCTTATACAGGCTAGTTAGCCTACTGCCTTGTGACAGTAATGTGTAATCCTATACTGTGACAATTACTCTTCCCTATATTTAAATGAGTTATTAATGGTGTGCAAAAACAGTATTAGTAATAACTCCAGTGTGATGGAGTGCAACCAGTGGTGGAAATGGCTGAAATTCATTGGGGGAACTCAAGTTGGGGTCTTAATTTTTAAACCAAAGATGCCGAAAATCTTTGAGATTTGCATAGCGTTTGGACTGGATTTCCTCCTGGACTCATCTTATTTATAAAATAATTTTATAGATGGAAAACATTCATTTATTTTGTTTAATCAGTCATTCTAATCCATGTGTTTTGCCGCATAGGATGCAGATTGACGTTTCCAGTAAGGATAGTTTCAAAGAACGCCTCCAGTTTTACTTCATCAAAAACCAACGATCGAGTATGTCTGTTTTTTATTTTCCTGTTACAATCACAAATGCTAAAATGAATTCTTTGTTTACATACTCACATAAAAAAATAGATGCTTTGAAAATGAATATATTTTTAAGAACATTAGTCCAGAAAATGCGTTTCGAATTTCATACTGGTTTAAAATTAAATGTAGTTCTACTTATTAGTTTAAAATGTGTGATATGTTCCATATTTATGTGACCAAAGTTTGTCTCACTTGTGAAACTTCTTTTGTACTAAAATGTTTTATAAACACTATTTTTATTCCTCAGGTCTCAGGGTGCGAGTGTTTTATTTTTCGCTCAGTGTGTTAAGCTGCATTTTGTATATATTCAGAGTGCTGTCTGACTCAGGAGAACATCAACACACATGGTACTGTAGATATTTTTCATTGTTTAATGGATAGAAACTTTGGCAGGAAGGTTCATCCTTAGCCAGATGAGATAGGTGTGGATTACACTTTAAGATTAAGATTAATTACTATATCACTCACTGGATTCACAATGTATTTTCGATGAGGCTTAACCCTTGTATGATGTTTCAGGTCAATTTGACCCGAAACACAAAATAACCTAGGATTTTTTTTTTTAATTTTGAGACAATTTCTCATTTAGGGTTATGAACATGCCTGCAAATTTTGTCACTCTGTGGTGTTTTGGAATGCGTCTACAAAATTTCTGAAGTTTTTAATGTTAGTGGGTCAATTTGACTCGCAATTTCATGGTTAACCGCAGCTGCACACCCCAATTTTATTTTTATTTTTTTATATCAGTTTCTCAACTACCCTCTGAGAGTATTTAAATGTACATTTATACATTTGGGAGACACTTTTATGCAAATAAATGTACACCGCAGCACTGAAGCATACATTTGTATCAGTTCAAGAATGTTAATATCGCTGGGAATCGAATGCATGATTTTGGCTCTACTGTTTGAGCTTTAGGAAAGCTCACAAAAATAAAACAAAAACATTTCAAATGAAAAAAATTATCTAAATTTTAAATAAACAAAAAAATAGTTACAATACTGTTTATTTTTTAAACAAATGGTTAAAAATAGTTGTTTAAATACAGTTTTAAAAATAATATGTTCTTATATTTATTTATTTTTTGTAATGTGTGAGAAGCATTAATATTGAAGATTTACTGTTTTCACCTGATTTATTTTTATAGTGTAAATGTTCTTGAATTGTATTGAATCTGATTAGGGTCAGTTTGACCCGCAACATAAAAATCACCCAGAATTCGAACATGATACATAGGTTAAAGGAAAATGTGTTTATACAGAAAATCTTGTCAGACTCTGAGAAACAGTAATGGGCAGAACAATTCTGCTCATAAAGGCACTAACAGTCTCTAATTGCATTACACTTACTTGTCAATTCCCTACACACATCTAATGATGATTGTGTTTGAAGGCAGACTTCCTTTATGTTACTGTCCCAAGTCGAATGAGTTTGTATATAACAAAACTAGAAAATAAATACCTTGCTTCATTTTGTAAAAGTAACAATTCTTTATATGAGGATTAGTACTTTTTTTTTTTATTCAGTTTATACTTCTATAAAATGACTGTTCCATAATGATATCTGCTTCAAAATAATGTAATTCCTCTACTCACAGCTTGGGCTGCACATACAAAAATTATACCCTGCTTGGAATCAACTGGTATGTATTTCCAAAGAAACCAAATACAAGACAGAATTTCAATATAAAATTGCTCTGATTTATTAATTTGCACCATGTTAATAAACCTTTATTGTTACCAGGGCCTCAATTATTTGGGTTGACCGAAATCAAACGCTTTGGGCTGTACAGGTAGTTCTGCAGATAAATCTCATAATATCCACAATTTTTAACTTTTATTTTATTTATTTTGTGAAAGGTTTGTGTTATGGATCTAACATAAAGTTATTGATGTATTTTAACAAATAGCTATTTTCTTTAGGTGTCTGTTGGTGTCATATGTTTATTCATAAGAATCCTGCTGATATATCTACGATACAAGGTATACATTTTTAGTATTTTCCATATCAGTTTACAAGAACATCGAACACAATGATCCTAAAGAAACAATTTACTGATACAGTATATTTTTCATGCAACTATTGATACCACCTGTGTTAATTCTGTTTGTTTATCTCTCTAACAATCTAGGGAAACATATGGCAGCAGGTACTTCAAATAGCGTTTATCTTGGAAATGATTGACACAGTGCCCTTTGTGATCGGAGTAAGTATATCATTGAAAAACTGTTGACATAAAACTGAAAATAATAGTACTGTGATGTCAGTGCTGCCACACCTGAACAATTATTTTCCTATCTAAAGATGTAGGCCTATTCGATTTAATGCATAATCCATTAATATCTTTATCTGGTCTTTTATTATTAGTGTTGATTACAAGCATATCTTGTACTATATCTTTTTTTTTAAGTATTAATCTTTGGTTCATAACTCATAACATACCACACTACACAACCACCCTCAACACCATAGCAGAACACCCTAGAAACCAAATACCATTTTAGAGCAAATATAGCAACTTGTTTACAACTTCTTTTTTTTTAAACACAGTGAAATTTCATTTAAGATATTTATGTTGTAGAAACAATTGCATAAAACATTAAAGTTGGAAGATTAGACCTTCTGTGTTCCCTTTTGACTGATATGTGTGAGCTTACTTTGGCATTTTAAAAACGAGCATTCTTATAAGAGTATTTATTATTACGTATTAAATGTCTGTTTTGGTGAAAAGCTTCAGTTTTCTGTTAAAGTTTAATGGGTGGTCTTTGTTGTAACAGATTTTTTATCTTCCTGTACGGAACCTCTTCATCCCTGTGTTTCTGAACTGCTGGCTGGCAAAACGTGCCTTGGAAAACATGATTGTGAGTATATGTTTTGAAGAAAGTATAGACATGCATTTGTTATACTGTATTCATACTGTAGGAAATTGATCAGACTATTTATCTGCCTGCTGTAGACAGCATTAAAAGGACAGTTCAACCAAACATTTAAATATACAATAAACTCAATGTAATTCCATCATCGTTTTCTCTCTGGCTCTCAGAATGATCTTCATCGTGCTACTCACTGGACACAGTCAGCCATGTCCAATCAGGTCCTCATCCTCATCTCCACCATTGTCTGCCTCATTTTCACTTTGTGAGTCAGCTCATGTACACACTCACATATAAACCACATGCACATAAACAGTCTAGATTTAGCCTAATTCGACCACAAGCTGCTTGTCAAACAGGATTTCCCAACAACCCTGCTGAAAAATCTAGCATTGCTGGTCACCAGCATAAGGTATGCTTTGCACGCTGGGACCAGCATGGGATGCTGGTTGCTGGTTTGCTGGATCCCAGCATGGGATGCTGGTTTGCTGGTGGTATATTGTCTTTTGGGTACTGGATTGATCCCAGCAATACCACAACAAAATGGGTCACATATCACTTTTCTTAGTGTGTTTGTAGTTAGAACACGACCAAGACGATTTTCCAAATGAATTTGAATGAATTATTTGATAAGGAAAAAAAGCGTTTTGCTGGTTATATATTTACTGGTACACAGTAAAATCCTCAGTGTTAAACAAACACTTTTCAGTTTTCATATGGTCCTAATCTATAGAGAGTAAAAGTAACACTGAAGCAATGTAACAGTTAGTGAAATAAAGGAGATTTACTCTACAAGTGATGATTGAGCATTAGTGATGAACACCTGCTGTTAACAAGCAGAACCACTGAAGATAATAGGAACAACAAGAACATAAAAAACCCCAGCATAAACCAGGCTGGGGTGCGTTTACCGTACAACAACATAACTCGCTGGTTCACTACCATAGTATGATGCATCGCTGAAGAAATCAACATGACTGTTTCCGGAAACCATATTGTCGCAAATTGGTCGTTTAACCACTTTGGCTAATGATGTCACGCAGGTGGTGGAGTAATAACTTTCTTTAATGAATCTGTTTGAGATCGAATTATAAATTGCGAACATGGACAGAACTGTGTCTCCTGGTCTTAATCAGTGTTTGCCTGTTTGCTCTCATTTGACTGAGACTGAAGCATTAGATGTGCAGCTCTGTTCAGGGTAAGAGACAGATTGACTTGCAGCTCATTTTTTCATTTTCTGCTTTTAGAGGCAGGAGCACTTACTCACCACAAATGTGCTTGTCCATCTGTTTTCACATCCTTATTAATCCCTGGTGTGTTGCCAGACTAACTGTAAAATACCCTAGTACATAGTTTGGCCTAAATTGTGATTGGAAAGGCATTACAAGTTAAAACATTACAAGTCATGTGAGTTACGTAATCAGATTACTTTAAGTAACAATTTTAAGTAACGTATTTCAATTTACAACAGTTATTTTTTCAAACAAGTAACGCACTTTGTTACTTTGTTTTCCCATTTATTGGCTGATACCTCTCCTGTCCCCATGTTAAGAGAAATCGTGTGTAAGTGCAGAGGTGTTGTGTTCTGTGCGCTGTATAAAATGATGGTTATTGTACTTCTAGACTAAATGTCAGAAAGCATTTACTCATCTCACTTGCACAAAAACAGAATCAGGGCCCTATTTTAACGATCTGAAACGCAAGTATCAAATGCGAAACGCAAGTAACTTTGTGGGTGGATCTCGGGCGCTGTTGCTATTATACCGGCGGGATAAATGACTCTTGCGCCCGACGCAAATCTAAAAAGGGTTGGTCTGAAGTAGCTTCATTACTCATAGGTGTGGTTTGGGCGTAACGTGCACTACAACCAATCACAGCGTCATCTCACATTCCCTTTAAGAGCAGGCGCGCTTGTTCCATGGCGGATTGCTATTATAACGGCGGATTTGCCAGGCGCATGCCAGGAGCGGTTCACAGCCGAGGAGACCGACGTTCTCGTCAGGGCCATAAAAGACAGTGAAGTGACATTGTATGAGGATGGGAGAAACCCACCCAAATTAGCTTCGGTCAAACAGGCGTATAATAATTTTGGTAAATGTGTAAGCTATTTATGCCTATTTTTTCACATCTTCATGGACACCACAATGATTTCCCTCGTGGAATATTTTTCCTTGTAATTATGTATGGTTTGCAAAAATGCAAATGTATGGAAGCAAAGTGTATGCGCGTTGTGCACACGCTACATTATGGCCAAGCATGCGCCCTTAAAATAGTATCTGAACACGCCACTGAAAACGCGCCACTGACTTTAGACTAGGTTTTTCCTGCTCTGTGGCGGAATTCTTTTCTGGAACTGGAAAATAGCACCAGGGAAGTTCATTTCCTAATTTACTGTGTGTCGGGTGCAAAATAGGAATGATACATGCGTTGGTGTACAAAGTCAATTGCGCTGGGTGCAAGATAGGGCCCTCAGTATTCCTCAAAATTAATAAAACCAGTTAAATAACACAAATGACCAATGTCTTTTCTGTGAAATCTGTCTACTCCGACTGCCCAAAATCTACAGTTTGATCTACAAATCTCTGACTTTCGGCAAGTAGCATTGACACATCAAGACAAAATTGGGGCAAATATCAGGGTAAAAGTCATGTAGTGTATTTATTTCAGAGATAAGCTCTAGCATCCTTTGTTTTTCAAATGACGTAGCTGCATATTATCTGCTGTAGACCTCAGCAACATTAACTTTATTTTAGTTGTCAATATATTGGAGTATTTTCTTTTATCTCAGAACTAAATCAATATACTAATTGCTCTGTGGTCAAGTGTTCATCATTAGAAAAACCACAGACAGCATTACATGATCACCATTACACTGCCAGTAAGTGCATCGCAACGCTTTTAGAGGAGATTTTCACAAGCTGTTTGCTCATAGACTTGGTGTCATTTGGAGAGCTAATGCAGACAGAGAGTCAGAGCAAAAGATGAGTTCTCTGTCATTTCCTGATCCCATCACTTCATGACCATTTGTCACATTCAGTCAATGTGTGGTGGTTCTACACAGAAATTGAGCTTGCATATCTCACATCCTTCTATGAGGCATTTGCTCCAAAATATTTTTTCTGTGTATCATGCATGTAAAATGCAACATGCTCATGCTGTTCAAAAAAGAATCAACTTTTGCTGATTTTGTCTCTTTGTAATGCTCATAAATAACCGTGAAACGTCAAATTGTGTGATTCATTTTAAACTCTACGTATGGTCAATGAATACAGAAAATAATTTTTGCAACATCCATATGAAATCATTAGAGAGGAAAAGTGGCATTGCTTTTCATTAGTGACATGAAAAGCAAAACCATGAATGCAATGCAAAAAATTGCATCATTCAAGAATATGCAGAATATTAAAATTTTGCATTTCATTATGACGTAATTTCTGTAGGAGTGTGTTGCAATGAATATTTCAATTCTCTTCCATAATGAATAAGAATGGTATGAATACTCACCGGCCACTTTTGGGGTACACCTTGCGTACACCATTTGATGCTCCTTTTGCCTTCAGAACTGCCGTAATTCTTCATAGCATAGATTCAACAAGGTGCTGGAAACATTCCTCAGAGATTTTTTTCCATATTAACATAATAGCATTACTCAGTTGCTGCAGATTTGTCAGCTGCACATCCATGATGCGTATCTCCTGTTCCACCACATCCCAAAGCTGCTCTATTGGATTGAGATCTGGTGACTGTGGAGGATATTTGAGTTTAGTGAACTCATAGAAGTCATGTTCAAGAAATTAGTTTGAGGTGATTTGAGCTTTGTGACATGGAAGTAATATCCATGTTGGAAGTAGCCATTAGAAGATGGTTAAACACTGTGGTCATAAAGCGGCTGTTTACACCTGGCCACTTCATGCATTTTCTATGATCGGATAGCTATCTGATCGTGAAAAGACCCGGTGTAAATGCCGAAATCCGATCGCTCAAACCACATCAGGAGGTGGTCTGGGCCGCATTCCAGACGAAATTGGACAAGTGTAAATGCATCTGGTTTTTGAAACCACTGTTGGAAAGTTTTCTTTCATCGAAGCAGAGACCAGGAGACGTTGGGATCACGTTCAAACAAAGTTATTCTTTATTGAGCGCGGCTGCGGTTCGTCCAACATTATCTGACTAAGGGAACTTTACATGGTATCTTATAGGCAATTCAGTGGGCTGTCCTTAAAGGTGCTGAACTTACACACAGCCTTTAGGGATGACTACTGCTAAAGACAATAGAGGCAATTACCCCCAACTGAGATAATGGTACCTCCCAAATTGTATAAACACATGGCCACGAGAACTAAGACTAGGTAAACATTCACACATAGTTCAACTCATAGTAGAAAGATCAAAGACTAACAAAACCCCTTCAAAGGAAACTGTTAAATCTAATCAGTAAATGGATGCCCTCATGTTCACCTTGAATGCCCAATACAGTATAGTTCACCTTAGTTATTTATGTGATGTTATGTAAGGAAGTAGGATCAGCAGGTCTAAAACATATTCTTAAATTTGTAACCCTACACCACATATGTAAATTGTACTCCTCCCAACAATGCTAAAAAATAAACGTGTGAGAGCGTGTTATAGGCTATATGTTATGTTATAGCCAGATATGACGGCGCTACTGCAACACGCATCACTGCAGATAAGCAGCTGAGCATCTATTCATTAAGCCAATTGCAAACTATCGCAAATCAAAGTGAAAGTAAGTCGCAGACACTTAACACACAATCAGCTTCATTAAAAGTAAAGAAATTAAATGATCTTACCAGGGCTGTTGCCGCTCTCTCCTATCAATCACGGTCTTTGATTTTTAAATTAGCTGATGATCAATAAAATGCAGTTCATATCTGTTGCTTTCGTGACGTGCACTCCATTAAATCTGAATATAGTGTGGGAATTGAAGATCGGATTTAAATCCGTTTTGCGAAAACACATTTATGTGACCAGGTGTAAATGGAACCGTTTTGATAAATCAGATAGCTATCCGATCTGAGAAAACGCAGTGGCCAGGTGTAAACAGCCCCAAAGAGATGAACGTGATCATCAACAATACTATAAGGCTGTGGCATTTAAACGATGCTCAATTGGTACTAAGGAGCCCAAAGTGTGCCAAGAAAATATCTCCCACACCATTGCACCACCACCAGCCTGAACTAGTGATACAAGGCAGGATTGATTCATGCTTTCATATTGTGAACACCAAGTTCTGACCCTACCATCTGAATGTCACAGTAGAAATCGAGACTCATCAGCCCAGGCGGTGTTTTTCCAATCTTCTATTGGCTCATTTTGGTTAGCCTGTTCAAATCAGGGCTGGACTGGGACAAAAAATCGGCCCGGGCATTTTGGCCCAGACCGGCCCACTATGATCATAAACACCACCCATCTTTGCACGCCCCTTAATTATATGCATACCAACTCCTATTCCTTAAAACCACTAATGCTATGTAATGAGTGAGTATAGGAACGAGTGAGAGTTAACCGATGAAATAAGTAAAAAACTGACATTTATTAATACAGTTGAACTATTACTCCACAGTGATGAATCCAAAAAACAAGCTATAATCTGCATTAGCATAGCAATACCCGTGTTTCTTACAGGATTTTTGGTAAAACTGTGGTGGGTGGACCTCGGTCCTTCTAGGGGGGTTCGGGGGCATGCCCCCCCCCGTAAGAAAATTTTGTGCATTTTAATGTTAAATTCATCAATCTGGTGCACTTTGAGAGTTCAAAATTAAAAGCTCCAACCCATATTCAGTGTGCAAATTAAACAAAGAAAAATTCAAACTTTTAGTTACAGTGTCTATTTACATTACACCTACTACATAATAATAGTTATAATATTAATCCAATGACAGTAATTGCCATATTTTGTAAAACAAATGCACTAAAAAAAAAAGGAAACTTTCATAATTAGTTTTGTACCAATTTCTATACTTGAAAGAGATAAGCACGTGATCTTTTATTTTGACGCAAACTGCATCAAGTTTTTATTTTGGCGGAAAACATGGTTTACAAACGCCTCTCATTAAACTTCTAGTGAATTGCGATAATCGTCAACTATGCAGATGTGGAAATAATCTGTAACTGGGTTATGGGTTCCTACACTCATGACATAGCCTAAGTGTTTTGAAAGTAGTTCTGCTTACCGCAGGCTCTACACTCTCTCATCTCTCTCCTCGTCTGCTTTAAGGGCCTGGTTCTATTTTTTCACGCTATTTCTCTGCACATTCCTTGCGTTTCTTCTCCATCTCGCTGACTATTTTGACAGATACACAATGACACTGCTGCTCGCTCACTCGTTTAAAGTTGTGATTGGGCCAGCCCAGTGTCAATCAAGAAAAGAACCAATGGGCCGCTGATCTACGTGTTTCATGGGCTGGTCTGTCAGAAGAAAAAAACTAACACTGACTTTTTTTGACCAATGCATTACACCGGCACAAACCCAGCGCCGCCAATTAAGCAAAACAAAACAAAACGAATGGGCTGCCGATGTACAAATTTTATGGGCCGTAAAAAATAAAAAAAAATAAATCATAATAAAAATGATGTATGAGTATGAGATGTATCGGCCCAAAAAGCACGTCGGCCCACCGGGAAAATGCCCGGTATGCCCAATGGCCAGTCCAGCCATGGTTCAAATCATAGTCTCAGTTTCCTGTTCTTATCTGACAGGAGTGGCACCGGTGTGTCTTCTGCTATTGTAGCCCGTCTGCTTCAAGGTTTGTCGTGTTGTGCATTCAGAGATGCTCTTCTGCAAACCTTGGTTGTTACGAGATATTTGAGATATTGTTGCCTTTCTATCAGCTTAAACCAGTCTGGCCATTCTCCTCTGACCTCTGGTATCAACAAGGCATTTTTACCCACAGAACTGCTGCTCACTGGTTATTTTATCTTTTTCTGACCGTTCTCTGTAAACTCTAGAGATGGTTGTGTGTGAAAATCCCAGTAGATCAGCAGCCTGTCTGGCACCAACAACCATGCCACGCTCAAAGTCACTTAAATCACCTTCCTTCCCCATTCTGATGCTCAGTTTGAACTTCAGCAGATCGTCCTTACCGCAATCGCCCACTGTACCCTTAAATAGGGCACTATTTGAGGGAGCAGCCATTTGTAGTGGTGTCTGAAACCATAGTGGACATTATCGAGTGCATTGATTCAATCTCACAATGCACCTCAACAACGTGTGTACAACTGATATCAATGGCTAAAGAATACCCATCATCCACTGCCAACTAAATTCCCATGTCTCGCCAGAAAATGGCGCCCGCAGGTGAATTATCCATACATCCATTTTTCAAACCGTGGGTACAGCGTAAAATCATACATGCATAAATTTATTTTTAATTGATTATAAAATAGTTTAATTAAGGTTTATACATGCTAGTTTCCATGACAGGGTTCAAGATAAATCTTCTTTTTTATTACTACTGAAACTGATTGTTAAACGGCAAGCACAAACTATGCAAAAGCGGCTGCCCTTCCGGCGCACTCAGTGTCCGAATTCACTTACTCGTTTTCATTTACTCCTTCAAGTGGATTATATTTGTGGAGAAAGGTATGGAATAGTGAATGAGGGTATAAGAGGCGATTTCAAACACAGCTAACACACGTCTACATGCCTAAATGCATTGATTTGCTGCTATGTGATTGGTTGATTAGATATTTATGTTAACAAGCAGTTGAACAGGTGTACCTAAAAATGTGGCTAGTGAGTATATATTCATAGTTTGACAATAATTCATATATTAATACATATATTACTGTAGTATACAGTCCCCCATTTCCTGCAAACTTAACATGGACTCCTTTGTTTCTTTTACTTTTGTTGGATTTGTTTCAAAACTTTTCCACCTCTCCAGCATTTGTGGAGTTGAGCATTTGCAGCGTGCTGGAGTCAAACTCACAGTTTTTGACTCCTTCTACTTCTGCATCGTGACCTTCTCTACAGTGGGGTTTGGAGATGTTGTTCCTGATATCTGGCCCTCCAAGTTGCTGGTGGTTATTATGATAATTGTCGCTTTAATGGTCCTGCCTATACAGGTAAGCTTGCCTTTGATACTATACTTTAAAATGATGCTTTATTAACAAAGTTCGGGAGGAACATTTTCAAATGGAGCCCTCCCCTCGGACAGCACGCCAAATACGCATACTCTTTTACTCTATCTGATACATTTTGTAAGTGTAAACAAACATTTGATGCCAGCATGATGATCCCCTTGCTTTGCATGGTAATAAAAATATTACTATAAAATATAAAGGCAGAAACTGTATATGCTTTTACTGGATAAAAACACATTTATCCACCTTATTTTATCAAACACACTGGTTTGTTGCTTAAAAAATCAAGTGGATACTGGTGATATTATAAAAGTGTGATATTATAAAAACTAGACAATTATTTAAAAAGTTACTATTTCCATACTTTAATAATTGGCATTTATCTTCTCATTGTACTAAAGCAAGTTGTTAAAATATTATAAAACTTAAAAAAAAAATCCTTTTTTAATCAAAATGTAATTAAATATAACAAATTTAAAAAAACTGTGTGCACATTTTCTTACTGTTAAAATCTAGTGCTCCTAATATTATAAAATAATCACAATGAATCTCAAAAATTGAGATGAAATAGGGCAGTCCTCACAAAAGGCTTCACAATATTAATGCACTTAACAATTCAAAGATCCCATGAGGGACATATCAGAGCAATAATCTACAGGCAATTAGAAATAAATTAGAGATAATGCTATGTGTTATGGTGTTTTCTTTCTGGTGTGATGACACTAGATTGAGGATCTAGCCTACTTGTGGATGGAGCGGCAGAAATCAGGAGGAGATTACAGCAGGCAGAGAGCAGAAACCGAGAGACACGTGGTGCTGTGCGTCAGTTCGATCAAAATCGACCTGCTGATGGATTTCCTAAATGAATTTTATGCCCACCCCATACTTCAGGTACAACAAAAACAAATGATTAAACAGAATTATCATTACAGTTCAAAGGTAACACTCAGTTCCAATGGATGGTCTTTTTGGCAGCTATTCAAATACTTAAAGGCCCCCTGAAATCAAAATGTAAGTTTTTTTAGCTTTTAGTATGAATATGTTGGCCTTAAGGTTATGAATAAGCTGGTGTGTTCCAAACCAATAACAAAATTTGCATTTAGGAGATATAAGCATTCAAAACTTAGTCTCTCATTTCTGCTAAAATGGATCACGGATCACTCTGCACTTCTCATCACATCTTCTGTCCGATCAAATGCTCTCTAGAATTTAAAGCGTCCCGCCCCCATGCTATAAATTAATATAAAGCTTTGCTGGCCAAAGCGACCGTTGACACGTCACAGAACAATATGAGTTGGAGATGGGTGTTCGTTTGCTCAAACGCTCGAGTTTTATTCCGTTTTCCAACTGTACGTCGGTTAAGAATGAAATGGCTAGAATTTTATTCACACCTCTGCTATTGAAACCAACATATCATCAGCGCTCGGATTTGTTTCCATGGTGCAGTCAAATAAACGCTAAACGCTATTGAGGTAAACTAAACGCTATTGGCTATTTGAAAAGCCTTAGCTTCCTGTTTCAGTGGAAATTACATCAAAGCATCATACAAAGCTACGCGTTCCAAGGCACTTCAGTGAGCCTTTAATTGTTATTGTCATTGTCACTGTTCTTACTAATATTATGGACCTGACATACAGTAGGCTTTATATGCGTATATAGTTTCAGTTTGCTTCATTTATTCAATTCAGCAACAGTTCAAAGGGTCATTTTATCACTTTTATCAACTTTATGATTTTGTTGGTATTGTAGTAATTGGACAGCTTACATTTAAGTTTAAATAATAAGAAAATTATTCAATTTAGAGACTTACTTTAGCTCTGCAATCTGGTCGTTCACTTTATAAATTAAAGCATGTGTATGTTTTTATGTTGAAATACATTCTCTTAACCCAGTTTATTGTTCATTGACTACTATTTGTATGCCATTAATGGGTTTATCTCCCCAAAAAGTGTAAACATTGAATATTTGCAGGAATAAATGGCATTAACAAAACATCCAATCCTAGGTCTGTCATATAACATATACACAAATATCGCTGCATGACTTGAACTACATATTTAACATGCATACCTTTGTCGTTCAGGGACTATAATAAAGTCGTAGCCTATGCTTTGTATAGAGAGTTATAATAATAAATAATAATTTGATGTCTTCCAGGAGTACTATGTCATCATCCTTTGCCCAACAGAGCTGGATGCGCCAGTGAGACGGGTACTGCGGATCCCAATGTGGTCACATAGAGTCATATATCTGCAGGGCTCTGCTCTCAAAGATCAAGATTTGGTCAGAGCAAAGTGAGTTCAAAGAGATATATTTATATTTATCTGTTGCAATATCTTGGGCCTGTTTTACACATCCCACATCTACAAAAAAGCTGTAAAACTGCTGCCACAATATATAGAAAAAATATCATGATTTCTGGCTTATCACACTGAGTATTTCTATTAAAAAGGGCCATAAATTATATCTTAAAAGATGTTGTTGAGTTAGCAAACTGCAAGCTTTTTCAAACTTGATTGTTGTGAAATCAAATTTTTACTGCGAATCACATATACATGGAACAAAATCTATATGCCACAGTTTTGCTATAAAGTCCCTAATTTTTTAGATAGATTTGCTTGAGAAGCAAATTTGTGTAAGATATTAAGACATAAATCGGTAACATTTTACAATAAGATTTCATTTGTTAACAAACTAACAATGAGCAATACTTCTAAAGCATGTAATAATCTCTGTTAATGTCAACATTACTTAATGTGCTGTAAACTAAAATGAGATATGAACAATAGCATTTTTATTAGCTAATATGAACAGAGATGAATAAATACTGTAAAACACATATTGCAGTTAGTTTGTTAGCTAATGAAATAACTCATGTTTAAGTCACCATGAAATTAAAATTGACCATTCTTATTTTTTTACAGCGTAATTTTTCACTTCACCTGTGAGTGGTCATCATGTTTTGTATTCAACAATATAACAATAATACAAAACAATAATATTATTGTTTTGTATTATTGTTATATTGTTGAATACAAAACATGATTCAATTTATTCAATTTATCAATGTATTTACGTCAATGTAACATACTGTATTACATCAGTGTATAAACAATATTATAAACAATGTTACACCATAATGTCCCAATTTATATTAACTACTATGCACTAACATTTAAATTAAACCCCTTACCCCTTAACCCACCCTTAAACCTTACTACCAAACCTGTCCCTAACCTTACCCGAATCCCACTTCAGTACCAGCAAAAGTATTTGGCAGTACAACATGAACACAATTAGTACTTTGTACCTAACATTTTTTTAAATGTAAGTACATAGTAGTTGTAACAAAGTTGAGCGTGAGATCGCTTGGCCGAAACGAGCCAGTCACTGAGTCTGAACAGGTGCGAGAGTCGGCACCAGCATCTGTCCCTGTAGAAGTTGGAGTGGAGCCCCGCCCATATGTCCACCACTGAGGAGTCTCCGCTGGTCCCGCCCAGCCCCCGTCTCCTTCGTTCTGCCCAGCAGCCCAGCTCCTTTGTCTCTGCTGGTCCCATCCAGCCCTCTATCTCTGGCTTCGCCTGACTCCCCAGCTCTGCCTCCGGGCCTCCGGGCCGCCGCCTTCCGGGCCTCCGGCTGCGCCTCAGCCCTCCACCCCTTTGGATCCACTGTGTTCCTCCTTCCCTCCAGCTCTTCCTTTGTCCTCACTCCCTCCAGCTCCACCAGGGTCTGCTGAGCCCCCAGCTTCACCTTGGTCCTGCAATGCTGCGGCTCTACTTTGGCATTCCAGATCAGCGGTGTCTCCCTGGATCTTCATCTCCCGGCTCCACCTCAGTTAGTCAGGCTCCTGGCTCCACCCTCCATCGGTTCTGGCGTGGATCTTTGTCCAAATGGCTCTGCTCAGGGTCGCTCCCTGGCTCCTTCGTCTCCTCCCTCTGTCGGCTCCACCTTGGTCTCACCCTCCTTCCACAGTTAGACTAGTTCTGGCACGGAGGGGAGAGTACTGTAACGGTTATGTTCTGCTTGCGGACTCTTATGTTGTGTTTCCTTTGGTTCCTGTGTTTCCTTCCTGTTTTTAGTTCCTTGGTTTCTGATTATCACCTTTGTTACTATGGTTACTCATTAGTTAATTGATTATATTCACCTGTGTCTTGTTTGGTTCCTCCTGTAGCCTGAATATTTAACTCAGTTAAGTCCTCAATTTCAGTTCTTTGTCCTGTATTGTCTGTTGTTTTCTTAGCTGTTACATTTGGAATACCGTGTTTGTTTTGTTTAGTTTGTGGAATATAAATGTAAAAGTGCTGCAGTTGGATCCACCCCTCTCTCCTTCATCTTCCTAAGCCTGCATGTGACAGTAGTTAAACAAAACACTTAAAATAAAGCTTAAATATAACTACATATAGAGAGGTTTACACTTAAAACAATAAAATGAAATAAAAACTGGTGTAAGAAAAGAAAAAAAAAAACAAGAATTCAAGATGCATTCTCTTTCTATACAGGCTGGATAATGCTGAGGCTTGTTTCATTCTGACTTGTCGCTGTGAGGCTGATCGAAATGCAGCAGTATGTATTCTTGAGGTTCAAAGAGTGAAGAATTAATATTACAAATGTTAAAGCTTTGCCTTTAATTATCTGTGAAGAGATGGGACATATATAATATATTTTGCAGAGCTTTATTTATGTAATTACTATGAATATTCCACCTTTAATAATAAACCTTTTTTTTTTTCAGGATTACCAGACCATCCTGAGGGCTTGGGCAGTAAAGGACTTTGCTCCATGCTGTCCTCTTTTTGTTCAGATTCTCAAACCAGAAAACAAATTTCATGTGAAATTTGCAGGTATTGTTAAATCTGTCTCAATTAATTTATTCAAGAACATTTCAATTCAAACAATGACTAAATGTAGAGAAATAGCCAGGAGACTTTAATGCATAACTTTCCAACACAATTGTGCTGTGATGTTCCCTTTCAGATCATATTGTTTGTGAGGAAGAGTTTAAATATGCCATGCTGGCCCTGAACTGCATCTGTCCTGCCACGTCCAGCTTCATCACCCTGCTGGTGCACACCTCACAAGGCCTGTGGGTACACCAGCCTGATGTCATATCAAAAACCCTTAAAGTCAGCATGAAACAGAAGTTGCAATGTTCTTTCCTTCCATATTGTGAAGTATATCCGAGTTAAACGGAATTGTTTCGATTGTTGGATGGTTGTGGTTTGCTATGTACTGTGATGTCATGTGAGTGACAGGTTTTCCCACCCTTGCACCAGTAAACACATCATCAGAGAAGAGATGAGAGGGGGGAAATTATTGTGATTAAAGATTCTGTTAATATTTTAGAAATTAGAAGGTGCATCAAATCCTTTATAGTAATTACCGCAATATTCCATTACAAAAACAAACAAGAATAGTCAATTTTGATTTCATGGTGACTTTAAAGGGATAATTAATCCTAAAATAGATTTTGTTATTTACTCACCCCCATGTTTTGGAACACAAAATCATAATTATATATGATATGATGTTATGTTATGTATGTAACTCTGCAGAGAAGGTCAACACTCTCCTTCGGACTGGCACAGAGTTTATGGAAAATGCTCAGGAAATGAAGTGTACAGCATTGTTCTGAAAGAAAGCGTCTTCTTTTCTGAGTATGAGGGAAAGAGCTTCTCTTATGCCTCCTTAAATGCATATAATAAGTGAGTATGTGGAATAAGCATACAGTATTTGAGAAATGCAATACGTCAGTACATAGTAAACGACATTTTGATTCCACAAAAATGGCAATTTCTCACCTCTGGACCTTCAATTCATGTCATATTTTTTTTAGAAATACTTTTTAATTAATAATAAATATTTGTGTAAATATCGCTCTCATTTCTAGGTATGGCATCTGTCTTATTGGAGTGTGCCCTGAGGACACTAAGAGTATCCTGCTGAACCCTGGTCCTCAGCACACCATGAAACCCATGGACGTGTGCTTCTATATCAGTCTCACCAAAGAGGAGGAATCCTGCTTCAAGACCCAGGAAGCGTGTACAGACAGCCCCATGACTCAACCCCCAACCAACAGTGCCATTACTAGCATGGGTCAGACAAATGCATCTGATAATACTTCAAACAAAGATACTGTACATACCACAGCAGTGCCATACACTACTGTTTAAAAGTTTGGGGTCTGTAAGATATTCTCTCATGCTCATCAAGATTGCATTTCTTTGGTGAAAAGTAGTGAAAATAGTAATATTGTCAAATATTATTATTTTATTGAATATTAATTAATATATTTTTAGGATTTTTTGATAATAGAAAGTTTAAAAAGAACTACATTTTAGACATCTACGATTTTTTTTACTGTTACTTTTAATCAATTTAAAAGGGATAGTTCACCCAAAAATTCTGTCATTAATTACTCACCCTGATGCCGTTCCAAACCCGTACGACTTTTGTTCATCTTCGGAACAAATTTTTTTTTTCATGAAATCTGAGAGCTTTCATTCCCTCCATTGACAGCCTATGCAACTACTACTTTCAAGCCACAGAAAGGTAAATACATCATTAAAGTAATACATGTGACCCAAGAGGTTTAACCTCAGTTTCATGAAGCAACGCGAGTACTTTGCAAAAAAAAAACAATTTACCACTTTATTGACAAAATATCTCCAACATGCGGTCACGAGAGCACCACGACGCATGCGTTTTGTGTTGACGCGAGAGCAGATGTTGTTGCATGAACGTTCAGTGGAGATTAAAGGGATACTCTACTTTTTTTGGAAATAGGCTCATTTTACAACTCCCCCAGAGTTAAACAGTTGAGTCTTACCGTTTTCGAATCCATTCAGCCGAACTCCGGGTCTGGCAGTACCACTTTTAGCATAGCTTAGCATAGATCATTGAATCGGACAGGACCATTAGCATCTCTCTCAAAAAAATGACCAAAGAGTTTCGATATTTTTCCTATTTAAAACTTGACTCTTCTGTAGTTACATCGTGTATTAAGACCGACGGAAAATGTAAAGTTGCGATTTTCTAGGCTGATATGGCTAGGAACTATACTCTCATTCCTGCGTAATAATCAATACCATGGGTGCAGCAGGCTTAATGATATGACGCATCGCGTGAAAATAGGTCTAATAGGTTAGACAAACTTAGTCCCGGTCACGTTTGAAGTTACCCAGCTGGGGACTATTTTCAGGCGCTGCACCATATCATTACGCCTGCTGCACTCATGGTATGGCAGCAAATTTTCTTGATTATTACGCAGGAATGAGAGTATAGTTCTAGCCTAGAAAATCGCAACTTTTCATTTTCCGTCGGTCTTAAATAGGAAAACTATTGAAACTCTTTGGTCATTTTTTTGAGAGAGATGCTAATGGTCCTGTCCGATTCAATGATCTATGCTAAGCTATGCTAAAAGTGGTACCGCCAGACCCGGAGTTCGGCTGAATGGATTAGAAAACGGTAAAACTCAACTGTTTAACTCTGGGGGAGTTGTAAAATGAGCTTATTTCCAAAAAAAAGTGGAGTATCCCTTTAATATTTTTTCAGTAAAGTGGTAAATTATGTATTTGTGTTCCGAAGATGAATGAAAGTCTTACGGGTTTGGAACGACATTAGGGTGAGTAATTAATGACATACTTTTTGGGTGATCTAACCCTTTAATGCATTGTTACTGAATAAAAGAATCATTTGAAACCAAAATAATTTTGGCAACACTTTACAATAAGGTTCCATGTGTTAACATTGGTTAACATGAATTAACAAAAACTTTTAATGCATTTATTAATCTGAGTTGATGTTAATTTGAACATTTACTAATACATTACTACAAACAAGTTGTATCAGTTAATATTATTTAATAGACCTGAGCTAAATTGAACTAACAATGAACAGTTGTATTTTTATTAAATAACATTAACAAAGACTAAAAGTAATACTGTAACAATTGTTTTGCTCATACTTAGTTAATGCATTAACCCAGTGGAACCTTATTGTAAAGTTACCAGAATTTTAACATACTCGCATACAGAACTTTACTATAACTTTTGAACAGATGCGTATGTACTGTGTGTTAAGTTTTTAAAAAGTTCACCATAAAATTACAGTTTTTCTATAAAAGATAATGTAATGTCATTCCCGATTTTTGCCTAAAGGTTTTTGTTTGTATTTCCTAAAGGTACCATGGCCATAGATGTGCAGGAAATAAGCATTTCATCCAGTTTAGGTCCATCTCTTTCAACTGAAAATATATCTGAGACCAGAAGAGCAAACATGGTTCCTGTTCTAGAAGTGACTGATTCACCTTCCTTTCAGACTGGCAATCAACTCAGCGATCAGTCAAAGAGTCCATGTCAGTACTCCAGTGGAGATGAATGTAGCGATTGGTAATTTGTTCTTTACCTGAGAGAGAAAATCCTCTGTTTACGAAAGTTGTTTTGGTAACACTTTATTCTAAGGTGAGTGCATAACAGTAAGTTATGCATACTTACAAGTAACTAACCCTAAACTAAAGCCTTAACCCTTACCGTAACCCGATAGTAAGTACATGTGGATCAATTAATATTACTCGGTACTTTATTTGAGTAAGTACAATGTTACTACGTCACCTTAAAATAAAGTGTAACCGTTGTTTTTAGTTTGATTAAATGTCATTAGAAACCTTGAATAATGTCAGGATATCTGCCATGGGAACGAGATTTCCTGAACTTTATTTTTATTTATTTTTAGCTACATCAAGGGATATCCCCCAAATTTACCCTACATGGGAAGCTCTCTGATACTTTGCCATTTACGGAAAGAAAAAACGCCCAAATGTTGTATGCGGCTGGAAAAGGTAATAAATGTCTTTGTTACATTTTGGTGGACAATAATATGAACAACAGTTTACATATATATGTATTAACATACGTATGTGTTCCCTCAGGTATTTGAGTTTGAAGTGGATTTAGCCTATCTTTAATAATTATGTTGCACAATAAATGTCATTCATTCATTCATTGTTGTTGAAAGAATTTAATACTTTTGTTCAGCAAGGTTTCATTAAATTTATCAAAAGTTACAGTAAATACTTCTATAATGTTACAAAATAATTCTATTTCAAATAAATGCTGTTCTTTTGAACTTTCTTTTCATCAAAAACGTTACAGCATTTTTTTTGTTACAGCAAAAAAATTTTTTATAAAAAAACTGTTTTCAACATTGATGATAATAATAAGAAATGTCTCTTGAGCAGGAAAACATTATATTAGAATGATGTGACACTAACAACTAATGATGCTGAAAATTCAGCTTTGCATCACAGGAATAAATTACGGTTTTAAATATATTAAAATAGAAAGCAATTATAAACAGTTATGTTTTTACTGTATTTTTGATTAAATAAATACATCCTTGGTGAGCATACAAGACTTTATTCAATAACATAAAAAAAAATGTGATCAGTAGTGTATGTTTTATGAATATGCTTTAAGTATTCAGTGTATGCACCTAGGTATCACTGGTTTAATGTTGAATTGTAATTTCACATTGCTTAATTATCTTATTATTGTGATGTCAGTTTTTGTCTAAGACCTGCGACCACAAAGACTATGATGATGTCAGAGCGTACGGTTTGAAGAATAAGCTCATCATTGTGTCCGCTGAGACAGCAGGAAATAGCCTGTACAACTTCATCCTCCCGTTACGAGCCTCATACAGACCAGAGAATGAACTGTGTCCCATCGTGCTGCTCTTGGAAAAAGAGTAAAAATCCTTATTTTACACATCACTCTCTTTTACCTTGTTTATTGAGCTTTACTAACTCTTTAGTTGCCAATGTCTTTTAGTTATAATGACTACAGATGTCTGCATTATGTTGTTTCTGTGTGGACTGTCTGTCTTTTAGGCCAGATGCAGAACTTCTTGAGACTGTCTGTTGGTTCCCAATGATCTATTACTTGCTTGGGTCAATTGACAGGCAAGAGACATTATTATGAAATATGAAACATTATAATGTTTGTTTGTATCCTGCCCTCAAATGCTAAAAATGTTTTGAGGACAGGAAGGAGATAAGGCCGCTGCTGTACATCGAGAGTCACCTTCTTGAGATAACATAAAAACATTGAATTAGCTCAAGACACATTTGATAATAGAGTGCTGTCTAAAAACCTGGAAACAAATTCATTTTTTTGAACTAATGATTCCATCTTACTGAAGTCAATGTTTTTTTTTATGGGTTTTTGGTTAAATGCCTGAAGAAAGGTCTGTGATGCACACAAACTCAAGATTTTTTCATGTTTTATTCTGACACAGAATACATCAGTAATACCCCCTTGTCATTTTAAAGCTTTTACTTAACTTGTTGTTAACAAATGGCTAAATTCGAGGTTGTTGGGCACAGTCATTATGCCCACCAGATATATTTGTCTACTTTCTAGTCTGCATTTACAGCTTTGTTTTGTTTAAATACTCACGCTTTTGCAAATTATCCTAACTCAAACTTCCAACTTAGATTTTAAATAAAGAGTGGAAGAGTTGACGGAAGCTCTATTAGCTAAATACAAAACTCAAATAAGTCTATGACAGCATGATTATTTGAAGTTGCATCAAACATTGCTGAATGTCTTTCTGAAATTGATCTGTGTGTCTGTCTGTCTGTCTGTCTGTCTGTCTGTGTGTGTATCTCCTTACAGCCTGGATGACCTGTTGCGTTGTGGTGTCTCATTTGCTGCCAATATGGTGGTTATTGACAGGGAGAGCACCATGAGCGCTGAGGAAGACTATATGGCTGATGCAAAAATCATTGTTAATGTCCAGAACCTGTTCAGGTCAGAGACTGTTTGAGATTTTCTTTGATTTCTCAAGAGATTAATCACTTACGTGCATTTAAAATGAAAAAAACATCACACTATTGAAAATCAGCTAGAATACAGCCATATGCAGTAATAAATGCACGTTTGTTGAACAAACCCTTGTGATAAAGAAGTCTGATTTAGCATACTTTTATAAAGAGCTCTTATAAAAATATTTAAGTCCAAACTGAATGCAGTGTTTTCGGTGTGGAATTTGCAATATTGTTTGCAATTAAATGAAAATGTATTATAGTTTAAATTTATATTAAATGCAATTAGTTGAACTTAAGAGGGCTTTTTGACCCACTTACATAAGTAGGACTTAAGTACATCTTTATGTCAGCTTCCATGAAAAATATCGAGGTAATCGATCTAAATGCAGCAGTTATAGATTTAACAAAAAACTCAGAACATTCGAAAACAAGGAAGGAACAGAACAACCGATTATAACGTGACAAGAACAGACAATGAACTAAAAGAAACACAGAGCTTAAATACACAAACTAATCAACAAAATAAATGACAGGTGTAACTGATAATCCAACAATGGAAACAAACTGAAACACAGGAAACTGATTTAAAACAAGTGCAAAACTTACCCAAACAGACATAAGACACAGATAAGCCTACATTCCCCTCCATCCAGAATGCGTGCCTATGCGTCTTATAACAACAATAAAAAAGTCCAACAGAGGAGGGCGGGACGGATCTTGGGTAGAGGACCCAGGCACAACGCATGAACACAGTAACCAGGACAGAGCAAACAACAGGAAAAGCCAGGGAGGAGACGACGGCGGTAGAAGCCAGGAGCAGTTGGCAGTAGGAGGAGCCAGGGTGGAATCCCCAGCAGTCTAGGCAGACGGAACCAGGGGGACGACCGACTGAGGCAGAGTTGATGGTGGTGGAGACCCAGGCAGAGACTGGGCGACACTGAAGGTCCTGGAAACCAAGGCAGAGCTGTGGGGACTAGTGGCCGAGGTGAAGCCAGGGTGCCGGAGGACTGAGGTGGAGGTGGAGGTGGAGGGAAGACGGAGCCAAATGGGTGCAGGGACGAGTCATAAACGAAGGCTCGTAAGTCCATGGCGACGACAGAGTGACGCCTGACCAAGGCAGAACCGGAAGGACGAGGAAACCCAGGTGTGCGCCAAGGTAGCGAGGTGGAGGGACGGGCACGAAGGTTCTAAGCGGAGGCTGGTGGACTGAGCAGTGTAGGCAGGGGTTTAAGAAACAACCTTCTAGGTACAGGACAGACAGATGGTCCTCTTGGCTGACGTGGATTAGACAGACATCTCAGGGACAGCCTTCTTGGCCGATGCGGAACAGGCAGAATTCTCAGGGTGCTGGGAGAGAAACATGCTCGGTGCTATTATCCTCCATATCCTCAAATAAAATAAAATTGTGGACTGTGATGTGGTGATCCTCCTCCATCTCACCGATGGTAAAGAGGGGTCTGCAGTGATATAGTGATTTAGTCCATGTACTCCTGGATGCTCCCTCAAGGTCGATCTCCAGGCAGGCACGCTCTCGTCCCAGGTTGAGACAAAAACACGTGGAAAAACACACACAGGCAAAAAGACATAAAACAAAAGTAATCTCTTATATGTAATTTCATATGTTTTCATAAATTATTTTATTTTAGCTTCATGCATTCTTTTTTTATTAACACTTGAATGTGGGTAAGTTTCATAAAAAAGCAACATTTTAGACAAAAAGCTGAGAAAAATCGTCTTTTTGTCAAATATTTTGTCTGGATCGGATTCAGAAAAATGATCAAAACGTAGATGGAGAAGATCGCTTCTATCAACACCCTAAAGCTTTCCTATCGTATACATGGGGTTCAACATTTCATTCAGTATCATTAGGCAGTTTTTATTTATATGCTGTGGAATGTTAGCTTACATGTGTGTAAGCAATGCTTGGATCACTTCTTTCTGCTTCACTTGTTATTGGATCCTTAATAATGGATGCGTAATAGCGCCCCCTAGTACCGTGTCACATGAAAACATCGATTGCCGGAAAATTGTCAATGGCAGGGAAAGAGTTAATGATTTATATTGAAACTTGTATGTCATGCATTTAAATATATTTGTAATTACACAATTATAATGATGAAGTGGCAATTTAGTACATTTAAAATATTAACTTTAAATGAAATAACACACTACAGTTAAAATTATAATCTAGGATTTTACATGTGCTTTATAATGTTAGTCAACACATCAAAATACATCTTTAAAGAATGACGAAAGATTATTAATTATTAGAAAATGTATTTTTTTAAAGTGTACTTGAGTGTGTTAAGCAACATAGCCATGACAGTGTTCTCTCTTTAAGTACTCTTGTGACCTTATATATCACTAATATTTATATATATATATATATATATATATATATATATATATATAATATGAAAAATACTAATATATTTATATTTTAAAATACTTTTAAGATTTTAAGTACACTATAAGTGCATATTCAATACATTTAGGCACACTTCTTTTTCACAAGGGCACTGAAGATCTTGTAAAGTCATTGAAATAGTCTCCTGTAAATGACTCGTTTGTAGGCTGTTCTCTGGTCTCAACATCATCACAGAGTTAACTCATCCCGCTAACATGAGATTCATGCAGTTCTGCGTAAAGGACTGTCACTCACTGGAATTCTCCAAACTGGAGAAGGTGAGCAGAAATTCATAACATGCTTTTGTCACTCACTCTTATTACATTAAATCATAAAAATATTGATTTAGGCTTGATTAATCTGTTTGGTCCTAACCCTTCTTTTCCATGTTTATCTGCATGGCTTTATGGAGCAGAAAGAAAAAGAGAGAGGCTCAAACCTATCCTTCATATTTCGCTTGCCCTTTGCAGCTGGTAAGGTGTTCAGTATTAGCATGCTGGACACACTCCTCTACCAGGTAACTAACACCCCCCTGCTAAAAGAAATGTGCTGCCTGTTGGCCTGAAATCATTTATGAAGATTTGCCTGCTAATGCCCACTAGATGGCAACATGGCGATAAAAAATCTTCATTTGCTGAACACCAATATATTTATATAAAAAAATTATACTGACCCCAAAATTTTGAACAATAGTGTGTGTATATATATATATATATATATATACTACTGTTCAAAATTTTGGGGTCAGTATAATTTTTTTCAAAAAGAATAAATACTTTTATTAAGCAAGGATTTACTTTTCAATAGGAATTTCTATTTCTGTTTTATTTTCAACTTTCCCTTATCATGGTTTCCACAAAATTATTAAAGGAATAGTTCACTTAAAAATGAAAAGTCTGTCATCATTTACTCAACCTCAAGTTGTTCCAAACCTGTATGAATTTCTTTCTTCTGCTGAACACAAAAGAAGATATTTTGAAGAATGTCGGTAAGCAAACAGTTGATGGACCCCCATTGACTTCCATAGTATTTTATTTCCCATCAAGCAGCAAAATTGTTTTCAAAATTGATGATAATAATAAATGTTTCTTGAGCATCAAATCATCATATCAGAATGATTTCTGAAGGATCATGTGACACTGAAGACTGGAGTAATGATGCTGAAAATTCAGCTTTGCATCAAAGGAATAAACTACATTTTAAAATATATAATATAACAACAGTTATTTTAAATTGTAATAATATTTCACAATATTACAGCCTTGATGAGCATAATTAACTTATTTCAAAAACATCAAAAAATCGCACTTTTGAACAGTACTGTGTGCTCTTGCTGCTGGAAATTGTAAATGTTCAGACCTTCAAATTTGTCCATAATTGTGTTATAAGTGCTTCTGTTGTTTCAGAGTTTTGTTAAGGATTATATGATAACCATCACCAGACTACTGCTTGGACTGGAAACTACACCAAAATCTGGTTTCCTGTGCGCTGTAAGTGTGACTTTTACAACATTAGCCAGTCCACATATCCTCATTCTGTTCAATGCTTTTATTTTATATTGTTGCAGCGGTGTTAAAATGTGGTATATTACATTTCAGTTGAGGATCAAAGAGGAGGACTTGTGCATCCAGACGTACGGCACACTGTACCAAGTGCTGTCATCCACTGTGGGAGACATTCCCATCGGCATCTACAGGACAGAGTCTCAGAAAGTTCAACCTCCCGAGGTTTCATTATGTTCAGTGCAAAACATACTTACACACTTTTAGGTCAGGAGAAACAGTTCAGTTAGAACAGAAGGGAAGGAGCCAGCTTTACTTGTTACTTAATTATCAGTTCAATCAGGACCACTTTCGTCAAATGTATATTTATAATGATAATGCATACAGTTAGTGTTGGTGGTATGGTTCTGTTCGGGGAAAACTCCACGCGCCCACGAGCGGGGAGAGCCAAACCCACCTTGGGGTAACAGAGCAGATCCAGTAATCATGCATACATAATTACAATTCACAAATTTAACATTAGCTGTTGTTGTAAACAAACCAAAATACATGAGGAAGGATGATTACAATGACATTCACTGTATACCGAAGACAATCGAAGATTAGATTACAGATTTCCAGCTAGGTGGAGCTGGGGATGGAGGGGGGAGTTAGATGTAGCGTGCAGCCATGCATTAGAAGAGAGGCTGAATGAATGTGGATTTAAATGAACCGCTGTGGTGAGTGTCAAAACTGGATTAGTACACATCAGAAACAGCTGTCAGCTGATGCAAGCTTGACTGATCTGGCCTTCCTGAACTAACATGATGCTTGATTTCTTTTCACCAATTATTATCATTTATACCATGGTCTGTCTGAATAAGCGATTCTGATTAGCTGGAAGGTGTGTACCATTTAAAACCATTTAATGCACAGGTTCCAGTCAGTTCAATATTAATGCGCTGCTTTTATTGAAGCACACACTCACACACATCAAGATGGGAGATCACGCTGCTCATACACAGAAACATTCAGGAGCAGAGGAACTTGTTTTCATCGCTGCCCCGCGACATGCATTAATGAATTAGCTTCGCTACTTAATTGCTACATTATATATTCTCAGAAACGAGGGGGTAACATCGCTGTTTTTGAAGTAATTAAACTCACAGCTTCATTGTTTTTAGAGAGATGCTGAACAGATGCAGGTAATTCCCACACTCATCTCTCTCTCTCTCTTGATATTTAATTCAAATAAATGCTATAAGGGGTGAAAATGGCTGAAATTTACTAGGGGGACCCTAGTTGGGATCATATTTTATATTTTTAAACCTTAGATGCAGAAAATCCCAGTGTATTTCTGAATGTAATTTAAGCATTTGAAGACTATTACGTGGATAAAAGATGGGAATCCTCTACATTTTAAACTGGAACTCCATCCCCCCTTGAAATTGACTTCCTGGAATAAGTGGCTAAAATTCATTCATTCAAATAAATGTAATCTTACACGCTACTTTATCTATGTGTCTGATTTAAAGCAGCCAGAATAGTAGATCTACCGAGCCGTAACTGACAAAATTAACCGTAATTTTTACCCTTCCGCTCAAATATTGCGCGCCAAACATCAATAACAGCTTTAACTTGTCAATGCAGGTAAATGACCATGATATAATAATCCAAGGCTTCGCGTCTGGGTGTTCTTTGCCTCTACATTGTGCATTTAAAATCATTTAATGCACAGATAGCCATGGATTATCATTACATAAGTGATAATTATCATGCAAACAACTGAATATGCAATAACACAAATTAGATCTATTCAGTCAACATCCGTTTTATCAATGGATTTTCCCTAGACTGTTAAAATTTAACAGGTAACTAGTGAAATGTTTGTATCCTGAGTAGTTCTAGCACTTTACTCATGTAAACTAGAGTGGAACAACTTTTTCAGCGGCACTGGTTCCGGAAGTATTTTTTCCATTAATTTCTCCCATAGGGATTAAAAAAAAGAAAAAAGTTTTGTTAAAGAGTTATAAGCCATGAAACAAGCCAACCAGCTACGAGGTGAATCATAACATTACAAACTGATTTGAAGCAAAACGTATTTGAAAATCTGACAAAAATAATAGGGTACAAGACTAGTCTTAACGGCTTTTGTGATGGAAAGAACTACGATCCCATGAAACCTTGCGAACAGCATAATCAAGTTGAAACGATGACGAAATATAAAACAAAAATGTTGATATATTTTAGGTTTATTGCAAAATATGCATGTATATTCAAATTATTTTGAGAGCATAGGGAGGCCGAGTCTTTTTCCAAACTTCATGGCAGTGGGCGGAGCTAATGAGATCTTTTGCCGTGTTTTGAACCTCTGATTGGTGTAATTTTCTGTACAGCATCATGGCTAATGTAAGTTTTAGTTATTAATGTAATAATGTGCGCTGGAGGCTTCAATATAAGCAAATACTATCAATTAACAACCAAAGTAGCTCACAGGGCTGTCTTTAAAGGTTTATAGGTTATTGTTTACAATCAATTTTTACTTCCAGATCCCGACTGTTGCACTCTATTGTTTAAAAGTTTGGGGTCGATAAGGTTTTTAAAAATGTTTTTGAAAGAAATTAATAGGCTACTTCTATTCAGCAATGGTGTCTTAAATTGATCTAAAGTGACAGTTAAAGCATCTAAAGATTTATATTTCAAATAAAGGCAAATTTCGAATTATTTTGAACTTTCTATTCATCAAAGAAAAATAATGTATTACGGTTTCCACAAAAATATTAAGCAGCATGGAAACTTAACATTCAGAAAATTAGGGGCTGACTCGGGACCAAATGTTGACATTTTCTAAACTTTTCTTCTCATAATTTAAAATTAAAATTGTAACTTTAATAGCAAGAGTGATTTGAAAACAATTTTGTAAAAGTTTGTTAATAAAACGAAATGTATAATTTTTTTGAATATTACTTTTGAAAAGCAAAAAGCAGGGCTTTTTTTACTTCCCATTTTAAAGCAATCAGTTTTTCTTTCTTCTAGTCTCCTCTATCCCAAACATCAGACAAAGTGTCAGTCTTTGACGAGGAGGAGCAACCTCAGGGTCTTCAGTGTGAATTCCCAGACAGCAATGTACACACTCATTCTCTGCGCCGAAAGAGCCTGCAGTGGGCTTCCAATCTTCTGGGGCCGTGGCACGCGGAGCGTGATGCAGACAGATTGAGCCAGCGCCGGGACGTCCTGCTCTCATGCTCAGAGAGACAGGAGCTTACTGAGATGGTCAAGAACCGCATGCAAAACCTGGGGCTCTCCACGAGGGGATTCGGTGAGACGCCATCTTATGAGTCGAATTGTACAGTGAAATCATGTGCAGAATGAATTAGTAAGTTTCTATGCATTATTTGATTTGATTTTGAGAACTGTGTAACCAGGGTGTACAATTAACATTTGTCCACACACTAATAATAATAGTGCCAGTATGAAAAAACAAATCTGAAACTTGACTAAAATTGTATTATGCAAAATTGTATTTCAAAATATAAAACTAAGTAACATAATGTGGTGACATTCAGCTTTTTAAAAACATTGATTTGATTTTATACCTCATATTTTCAGTTGAGGCTCATTACTACTAGGGCATGGTTCTGGAGAATAACACATTTTTATGACTGAAATGACTTTTCATTCTGTTAACATTTGTTTCTCAATCCAGATGAGCTGAATATAGCCACGAGTAGCCACTCTTATGCCTTAATCAACCCCACACCAGATACACAGCTGGAGCTAAATGACATTGTGTAAGTGAAGCTAAATCTTTTGTACTTCATAGGCAAGAAAAATTTAAGAACTTATGATTTGCTAAAAGAAACTGTTTTATTTTTTATAGACTTATGTATATTTTAGGAGTTGTTTTTCATTGTAACAGACAATATTTATATATTTGTGACAACTTGGATTTAACTAAGTAAATAGGTAAGAGTCTTCATTGGATAATTGCTGCAATTATGAATGTGTTACAGCTGGCAATGAGTAATTTAACCCTGGCAATTATGTCGGAAGATATCCTGTGGTCATGGAAAAGATGTTCCTCTGTTTCAGAAGGGTCAAATTATCGTCTTTCATCAAGCAAAGAAAACAACTATTGCTGAAACTACTTAAACTGGTTTAACTGTCCAACGCATTATTAAAACCTGAAAGGATAGTGGTGAACCATCATCTCTGAGGAAGAAATGTGGTCGAAAAGAAAAATCTGAGATCATTTAAACGTTTGGTAAAATCAAATCAACAGTTGAACTCACAGCTATGTTTAATAGTGAAATTAAGAGCATTTCCACACACACACAATGCGAAGATAACTCAGGGGATTGGGACTAAACAGCTGTGTAGCCTTAAGAAAAACACTTATCCAAGACAGCAACATAGTGTCGACCCATTACTTGTCTGGCCTGCATAATACATCATTTTTAGTTGTGACAACGTTTTATCTGTACAGAGGTAAAGGGAAGGGAAGGAGGCCTTCACAGGGGAGAGACTAGTTGACACTTCAGGACTGCGTTGTCGTCGTGTCCAGGCGCAGGTCCATCATCAGATCTGGATATTTAGATATATTTTTTATATGGAAGAATGCGGTTTTACAGATACTAGAAACGTGACTTTCAGATGAAAGATTGGTATCAAAGAGCACACCCAGGTTCCTAAATGACGATGAAGACTTGACAGAGCAGCCATCAAGTGTTAGACAGTCATTACGTGAGGAAGTTTTTTGTCCAATAATTAGAATCTCTTGTTTTTTTCAGTATTAAGTAGTAGGAAATTACTAGTCGTCCAGTTTTGTATATCAGCTATGCATTCCGTTAATTTTGTAAATTAGTAAGCTCTACATTTCTTCACGTCCTGACGAAACTGAGTATCATCAGCATAACAGTGAAAACGAATTGTTGCACAAGCTTATGGAAATGATGCCATGGCAAATGCATCAAAGCTTAAGCTGGTCCAATAAAATATTAGACTGTGTGAATTATTATTTCATTTTTTTTGGTCAGGCATTGTAAATACTATGCATACATTATTCAAAATATATATTTTTAATTTATTTTTGCATTACAGTAGTCTGGCAATTTTTTCCTCTGAGAATTTGGCAGGGAGAATTTTCCTAATTGTCACGAGAACAAGATCTCTATGAAAAAACTTTCTGAATTGCATTGTAGTTATTTTATTTTTTTACAATTTCTCTTTTTCTTGAGATTTACCCTAATTGTAGTACCTTTTACATGAATCTGTAGTTTTATGTTTTGTTTTCTTTCTTTTTTTTCAGGTACATAATCCGTAAAGATCCCATCTCACTAGAGCTCAACGGTACCGAGTCTACCGACAACCGTAAAAACAGCATGAGGAGCGGTACACACATAATAGAGAGGAATTAGCTCTGAATAAAGATATTTACACTGTGATGCGAGTAATACTCGTTAAGATCTGAAAGCCATTTCTGACTAGCTGCAAACCTTTAATGTATCATCTATACATGGCTCAGAGTAATGCATGTCTCTTTCACGTTTTTGCATTATCATATTTATTCCTGCCAGCATGTTCCCGCCTCATATTCAGATTGACACATGGAGGTCAAACATCAGCGAAAGTGATCTTTCCATGTCTGGCTGGAAGTCACATTAGGCATCTCCTGGTTTCCTGCAAGGAACTTGGCAGCATCCTTCTCCTGAAGACTGCAGCAATGCATGATCTGCATTTTCTCACTTCTCATTTAAAACACAGAACATAATGACGATGTAATCAACCCATAAAGACTACAAAAATTATCTACCAATGTAAACCGATATCAACAATCATTTCATTAAAGGAATATTTCACCCAAAAATGCAAATTCTTGCATTGTCATTATTTACTTACTCATATGCTGTAGATCTGTGGAACAAAACAAAACAAACAAAAAACCTAGAAAGGAACCAAAAATCACTACAACACAAGCTGATTTTCAAGCCTATCTTTATGTGCATTTTGGGAGATCGCTTAAAGAAATGCTGGATGGAAAAGGCTAAAAATGTGCATTAAACAAGTTATCTAATAAGATGTGCGCATAAACTACTATAGAAACACATTAACTGAATAAATCCCTCGATGCGCAACAGTGAATGTGATTGGATCACTGGACTAACCAGTGGATCAGTTTCATTGCACAGCATCTCACATGTTGGTTTGATCATTCTGTAGCCTAATGCCTGAGCTAAACGTCTGTCATCGGAATGATTTGGTTTAATTCCCTCCCAGAAGAATCTCACATTATGATGTTCCCAAACACCAGGCAAGATGACATGACAGCTTCTGCACGCTCTGAGACGGAAGCCATTTTGTGCCAATTTCCCAGAAAGTGAATATTTTGTCCTCTTGAACACACGGGATGAAAACCGTGCTTCATTCGCAAATGTTTTCTGCAATATTCCAACTTTGTATGGAAACATAGCTTCTGACAGCCTCAGCAAAAATCATGTTGAACATTCAATACACAAAAAGGCAGCACTCATGACGACTACAACACATTTAGGCTCAGGCTTTTTAAGTGAGCATGTCTGATCAAGGTGAAGGTTAGGACAATCAGATCCGGTGTGACAGCTGAAGCCACAGGCTGTGGTCTTTTTTATTTTGCTGACATGCATCATTTCCTCTTCGAAGCCACACAAACTAAATAAAAGACTAGTAACATGAAGATGATTCTTTAAAATGCACAGACAGTAGGGAAGATCTCATGCAGCTCTAACAAATATAAGGGTTAAATATAAACTCTGGGGCTACATCCGAAATCGCATACAGTCTTGAGTAGGTACTTTTTTTTGTGGCAGAAACTGGCTCCCATCGACTACCGTGTGCAATATGAAAGTTGTCTACATAACCAACTACGTGTCAAAATGTGCAGTATTCAATGAAGCACATATGGAATCCCACAGTGCAACATTCTCAACTTGAAAGACTAGACTTTGATAATCATCTCTCTTCCATATGACAGGGGGTTTTTTTTTTACAGCCTTAAACTGGCTTAGCCAGTGCTATTTTAATCCATGCATAGGTTGCTCTTCACTACATAAGTGTAATATTTCTTCTTCTGATGAGACCACTGCAATGCCAACAAACAGACATACATAAACCCTGTCAGTGGACCAGCAAACACAAAATGGCTGTCCGCTCGATTTAATGCAACTGCCAGCAGCTGAACTAACTAAACTGGTTAATAAGAAGAGGGTGCTCACATCTGGCCATGTAGGACCACGTTTGCAAAACTTGAATGCGAATAGCATCATTACTGAACGGTGTTTGCACAACAGAACCCCTTGTCACAAATGATTAGATGCAAAAAGCTATATTAAAATGAGAAATTACAAAAATATAAATTAAATGCGTTTCTCAATATTTTAGTGACGTATGGCAAATCACCATGAAGCAGTTTGAGATGCAGGTATGGGAGCTTGTTTCCACCACAGAATGAAAAGGGTCATTTTTATATCATGATTCAGATTTTTTCTTGCAATTGAGATTTTATATCTCGCAATTCTGACTTTATTTCTTGCAATTGTGAGTTTAAAATCCAGTTCTGACTTTACTGCTTATTTTCATAATCACCGGTAACTGTGACCTCACATTGAGAACAAACTACCTTTTGTACTTCTAAAACAAAAATCGAAATGTATGACTAGTAATTAGTATTGTTTGTAAGTATATTGTAACACCACATCTACATCTGACATGACCGTTGTCGAGCTTGAGGCCGTTTCTTCAAATCCATTTCTACTGTTGTCAGAAGTAGCGCTGCGCGAGTGTGTAGAATATGTCAGAAACAGTTAACTGTTGGGGATTTGTCACATCCAGTGTAGAGACAGTGTAAGCCTTGCAGTTTGCAAACTTATTACAGGCTCTAATGAAACAAAGAGGAAAGACATGCATCACCACTTGTTTATACTTTTTAATATTATTTAATAATAATCCACATTCAACAGAAATGTTTAAAAACAAACATTACTTTTAAATGCATTTATACAAAACCAACCAACAATCAAAAAAAAAGGGGGGGGGGGGGAAGAAAGAAAAAGTGTACCCTTGTAGATAACTGACTTTGCCTTATGGAAGCAACTGAATTTTTCATTTCAAAAATAGCAATTAGACACAAGCAGTACTTGGGTTTCAGGGTAAAACTTTCCCAAGGTTTCCAATATACTGCAGAATTGCAGAGCATGTTAACCATGAACAATCTGAAGTACAGATTTTATGTAACCGTAGCAAACTGGATATTTATTTTTCAACAATCATATTTTGATTATTATTTGTGGTCTTGTTGGTTTTGAACAAGGGCATCTCACGCTAAACCACAAGGCCTTCTTCTAGTCTGACTTAAATTTACCATTTGCATTTGTGCAGTGAACTTCAATGCACTACTCTACGCTTCATAGAACAGAAGGCAGAAAAAGGACAAAAAAGAAAGGAACAAAGTGAATCGATTATTACAAGAGCTTTTAGACGTAGCAGTCATTTTATTCATATCAGCGAGTCACCATTTTTAATGGTTCTCCATTATCCAGCTCATGTTTTTACAAAAAAAAGAGAGAGAAAAAAAAAAGCATCAAATATCTCCTTTTGAATCTGCCTTGATAACCAACTGCTTTACAATTGAAAAATACAAATCTACTGAGAAAACATGACAAGGACCAACCCAAACATCCAAACTTCCTCTTGCTCACCCTGACCTGTTCATCTCCAGGTGGAGGAAGAGACTAGAAATCATACTGGTGCCAGCAGAAGGTGAAGCAGATGGAAATCCAAAGTGCTTTCAGGGGGGCTGAGAGGAACGGGGGTCTAGTAGTCCATCTTGACAGGTCTCTGGAGGGAGGGAAGATCTCGACGGCCTCGATGAGCAGACAGCAGGCTCAGAATCTCAGATGGGCCTTGTGTTTGACCAGGTATCTGGAGGGAAAATATAGGGATAATCAGCTATAGAATTCTCCTGAAATTATTATTTGAGCTGGAGAATATGAAGTTTCATTTCTCAAGCATTAAATTAGCCAATTATCTAAAACAGATTCAAACAATTCTCATTCTCACAACAAGAAACTTCAAGAGACACTGTACGTCAAGAGTAACAGAAATATGATCAATAAGATGGATCAGTAAAATTAAGACTTATTCTGCAAGGACACTAAAAGACATATATAATGTTACAAAAACGTTCTAAAAAAATATATTATTTGAAGAAAAGTATCACGGTTTTCACAAAAATGGTAAGCAGCACAACTGTTTCAATATTGATTATAAGAAGAAATGTTTCTTGAGCAGAAAATCAGCATGTTAGAATGATTTCTGAAGGATCATGTGACATTGAAGACTGGAGTAATGATGCTGGAAATTCAGCTTCACTACCGCAGGAATTTTAAAGAGGTTATGAATTAAGAAACCAAATTTTCCTTGTTCTTTTGGCATATAAGAGGTTATTGTACAATAGAAATATCCTGCAAGTTTCAAAACTCAAAAGTTTCAGAACGTGGTCATGAAAATGTAGTAATCTCATCATAAAAGCATTTAATTAAATTATACTTCTATTTTTTACGGTCATCTTTTTTACTTTTAGCCCGGGGTAAAGCAAAGAACAGCAAAATACTTACCATGAGTAGCAAAACTAACTGATGCGGTCAAAATGTAAAAAAAATAAAATATTGATAAAAATACACTGTACAGTTTGTTATATTAGCCTGTGTGTGTGCAAGGGCCTTGCATCTCCACAGAAAGGGTTAATCACATGACTACACAGAACAGGGCGGCTGCACAATGGATGACACTCATCGCTGAAGTGGAGAAACTAAGTTCTGTACGACCTGCGGGACTTTTTATATAAAGATTTAAATGCTAAAGAAAAAAAATCACGAGTCAGCTGTTTTTGTCAATTGTAAGTTTTAATGGTAACAACACTTTAACTAATGTTAACTAATGAACCTCATTGTAATGTATTAACTAACAATGAGCAATACCTTTGTTACAGTATTTATTAATCTTTGTTAATGTTAGTTAATAAAAATACAGCTGTTCATTGTTTGTTCATGTTAGTTCACAGTGGGTTAACTAATGTTAACAAATACAACCTTTGATTTTAATAATGTATTAGTAAATGTTGAAACTAATATTAACTAAGATTAATAAATGCTGTAGAAGTATTGTTCTTAGTTCAAGTTAACTAATGAACCTTATTGTAAAGTGTTACCGTTTTAATTTAATGTTTGTGATTTTAACAAGTAAATGTTTTTGCCACTTGCTTGAGCAAATTAATATATAAATGTATATAGAAGTAATGTATTGAATAATATGTTGTTTAAATGTAGTGTTTAAAGGTGAAGTCTATGAAAGACTGTATAACTGTACTGTGTACAAAAAAATTCTGAAATAAAAAAGAATGAATAAATGTTGTTTGTGATGTGCAGAGGATCAGTTGCGCACTGCAAACAGGGCATGTGAAAGCACGAGCGCACTGCAAACAGGAACAAGTTTGTGTGAAACAGGCCCCGGAGAAAATAACTCCAGCAACAAAACAGTAGAGATGCCTCTGATTACAAGACACTTTGAAGTGCAGAAAAACACTTTCAATTCTTCATAACATTACACAAGCATGGATTAACTTTATTTTTAACGAAGTTCCAGTCAGATCACGTCAGTAAGACTGTTCGTTTGTTTGCTTGCTTCATTTCGGTTTGTTTTAACCAAGACACCGATGCAGGCTTTTCAGAGACTGAAAATAAAATACGATGCAGTGCTGACTAGGGCTGTGCAATTAATTGAATTTCGATTTCGATTTTTGCTCCCAACGATCACCAAAATAGTATAATCGAGTAAAAACGATTATTTTGCCATGTTCTGTTTTGAAAGAACGTTCTTATTTTGTCTTTTGTTCTGAATGACGTGAAACATCCGCCCCTCCCGATGCCATAAACTCTCTCAGCTAAGCTTGAATGTTTAAACTGATAAAACTTAAAAATAAGTGAAAATGATAAACTTTAGTTACGATGCAATGCTGGTCCGATTGTACAAGTGACAATTCCATCATGTCCCGACTCCTAAACGCAAATGTGTAGTTTCGACGCTTGCCTTGTCCAGCGCATTTTGAGAGACGGAGAGAGAGAAGACGCGGCACCGCTGCACTCACGCGGTTTGTGAAATTGCGTCTTGGAGAAAGTTTTAAAATGATTGATTTGATTTTATAGTCTGTGTGGATTCATTTAGGCTACTCATACAATCTACATGCTAAAGTGAATCAATGTTTGCGGGGGAATTTCCCGCATTATAAGTGGTAGACCTGCGGGAATTATTCAAATACTCATTGAAGTATTATCTGTTATATATTATTTATTTTAATAGTTCAAAAAGTACAATAAATGTTCAAATTTCGATTTTTTAAGAATTGTTGAAAGGTGTCTTTGGTAACACTTTACAATAAGGTTCATTAATTAGCATTAGAACACTACCTTTGTTAAGATTAACTAATAATGAACAATAGGCCTACTTCTAAAGCATTTACTAATCTTAGTTAATATTAATTTCACCATTTACTAATACGTTATTAAAATGAAAGGTTGTATTTGTTAACATTAGTTAATGCACTGTAAACTAACATGAACAAACAATGAACAGCTGTATTTTTATTAACAATAAAAAAGATTAATAAATACTGTAACAAATGTATTTCTCATTGTTAGTTCATGTTAGTTAATACATTAACTGTTAACTAATTAACATTATTGTAAAGTGTTACCGTGTCTTTTTAATAAATGCAACACGTTCCCAAAGTCATGTGAAATAATCGTGTTACATAATCTTGATTTCAATACTGACCAAAATAATCGTGATTATGATTTTTTCCATAATCGAGCAGCCCTAGTGCTGACTACACTGAATCCGACAGTAATAATGCAACACACAAGCGTGGGTTTATAAAAGATTTACCTTACAAATCTGATGAAATGGCACACATTGCTTTTAGAGATGAACATTATAAGCAACCCAAACTCACAGCATATGCAGAGATGGAGTTTGAGACGCACTTCAGGCGTGTAAATAACCATTTGTGTGGAGCAGCATTTACTGTGAATGGAGTCGCTCTGAAACGCACGCAACCTACACACATGTGAATAATCATGGAAATCATATAAAACCCACAGGGCATATTTAAAATGGTTTTAATACATTATGCAGACTTAGAAAACGATCTAATAATGCAGTTCATGGATTTTGTCATTTACTCAACACGGGTAAATTGCAATCAATAAAAAAAATGTATCGAATACTCAAATTTAATCGAGGTATCGTGACAGCCCTAAAGAGGACCTAAAAAATGAAAAATACAGTTCATGACCCCTTTAAAACTGAAAACTGTTATTTGAAATTGAAATACAGGTTTTATAATACTATTGTTTTTACTGTATTTTGATCAAATAAAAGCAGCCTTGGCAAAATAATCATACCAACCCTCAACATCTGAACAGTGGTATACATAAAAAAAATGTCTTTGAATTAATAAATCTTTCATAAAAAACACATTGTTTTGTCAGAATTCATTTATGTCCTCAACACCTCATACATGTTTGTGTGTTTTTGTCAGACATGTGAAGGCCTTAGACATTCATCACTCCGCACTAGGGATGCATGATATATCGGTCACCATATCGGTATCAACTGATATATGTTCATTTTTAATGTTATCGGCCTGATAAAAAATATTTAGCTGATATATTAAAGCCGATAAATGATGGATTATTTCCTTCATCTGAGACACTTCAGATGCACACCATTCAAAAAGGAAAATACAGTTAAGTACAACAAGTGCAGCGCAAGTCTGTCATATGGCTAAATAAAATTATAATGAGAACATTATAATTGTGTGCTTGGCACATTGCTTTTAATGGTGAGACTTTTGTTTTTTGTAATCAGGCTCTCAAAAATTATGTAAAAATTAGGATTTAGATTTATCGGCCAATAATTCGGTTATCGGCTTTCAAATATAAAACATTATCGTATCGGTAAAAAATTTCATATGGGTGCATCCCTACTCCACACACAACTTCCCATATTCTAAGAATCACAATGAAACATGTTGATGCTCCAAAGCTGCATCTTGGAAAATCTGCTGAGAAATATAATAATGAATGCATCTCTACCACAGTGAAGCATGGAGAAAGAGACTGTGTCATTGTGTGAGGAGCTGCTTCACTGTAAAAAGTCATTTAATGCTTTGGAGCACAGGAGAATATTGCAGAATGGCTTGCTTCTTACAAGCTATTTTCTAAAGAGGAATGATCAGATGTTATTTCTCAACAAGACAATGCTCCTGCCCAAATTGCAAAGACAACCAAGTGGCAGCTTGAGCACAAGTCCATCAAGCTCATGTTTTGGCCAGGTCAGAGTCCAGATTTAAACCCTACAGTGAATATTTGGTCTGACATTAAACTTAAACAAACTGGGAGACGTTTTTCCAAGTACTAATAAACAGCTGAACAGCCATTATCATTGAGTGGAACAACTCATTCTTTGTTCTGCAAGTTTACCCACACATCTTAAACATTTAAAGAAAACAAAGGGGAAGGCTATTCCATGCTCAGCTGATTTATCTTCAGTATTTTTGCAATTTTTGCCAATTTCCCGACCAAAGTTTTGTGATTAAAATGGTCAAGACCATTAAATATTTTACCATTTTTGACTTGGCCCATTTTTTTGACCATGAGCGTATGTAACAAAAACACTGACACATGTTGGTAGTGCATGTGACAACAGTACACTGTCAGAAACCATTCCTCTCTAGTGTGTGCTATGCTAAATCTATGTGAAAGGACATCAATTGATGGACACAGAGTTGCAATACTGACCTGTCCAGTGTTTCCCAAAAGCGGAGGAAGACGGGCCGGTCCAAGTGTCGTTTGTGGTGGCTCAGCTCCAGCACGGTCACATCCCACTTCTGTACGTTCGGGTCCGTTCGTGCCTCATCGTACTTCAGGTGAAAGGCTCGGACTAAAACAATAACATAACATAAAACACTCTTTCTAGGTACATAACCAATGTGGTGCATTGTACAGGGTTTGCTCTGTCATGAACACTAGTTTCAAGGACTTTCTAAAGCACCTTTTATATATCAAGCACAATAGACAAAGGTTGGAGAGAGAGAGATTATATCGATAAAATTATATACAGTACTGTGCAAAAGTCTTATGCACGTCAGTACTTTCACCCCCCCAAAAAATGGTTTTATGCCAGTTATTTATATCTTCTGCTGTAATATGTCAGTAGGAAATATCATTTTACATTATCTCCCCGCCGTTCTGGCTTTGGCAGTGCATAAAGGTTAATTTTTGTAATAGCACCTTGCTACTCTAACCAAATTTAGTTCTTGTTTAATTCAAGCACTTTCAAGGACCTATGTTTGTTTTCACAGACTTTCCAATCCTTGCGTCCATGTGTGTGAAATTCAAGTAACCCTCATTGTAAATAATGTGTTGCGTTTCCCCAGACCAATCTCACTTTTGGCAAATATATCCACAGGAGATCCATCAGGCAGCAGCCATGGCCAGCCCTTAAACTGCCAGGCAGGACCCTGGACGAAGACAGCCACTACACGATCCCTGTGAACAAACAACAGTCTCAAATCAATTCTTAAATCCCAAGATCAATCTTTCAGTTGATGCATTAACAAAATTTGTAGCATGCCTCCCATCCAATAAATCGCAATTAGCTCTATATTTTTATACTTTTTTATAAATAGGAATTTTGATATTAATCAATTTCATCATGAAATTCAAACAATAAATGTCGCTTGAAGCCGTTTACGGTGCCGTGAAAATCAGTAGGCATTTTGAAAAGAAACGGTACAATTTAATGAAATGTATCATGTCTCATGTAATCTCTCAATTAGTGTCTCAACCGTAGAAAGAAGTCAACACAACAGCTTGTAAACAGTGTCATGAAACGAGAATTGTAGGCGATTCCACCACGGTAAGTAGCCTACAACAGTCAAATAAGCAAGAGAAGTGAATAAGCATTTACACGTCCAAACTGATGTTATATATAGAATAGAAACAATTTTTTTGGCTAAATGAACTTTATTTCTGTTTCAGCACAAACAAAAAAAAGAACTTGGTGCATCAGTACTCATGTGTAGGAACCAGAGTTGGTCTCTTTAGAGTTACTCTAACAAAGTAATTACTACTTACTAATTTCCTCTTCAAAAGTGTAATTAGATTACTGTACTAATTACTCTCTCTAAAAAGTATTTAATTAATTATTACTAATTACTTTCTAAATCCCATATCAACCTCAACCAGCTGAATAATACAAGGATAGACAAGAAATATTTTAATTCTTTCAAATAAATACTATAAAATTGATCGAATTATGCTTAAACTGACCAAACAATTTAAAGAGAGAAGATCACATAATAAACATACTTTTTAACATCAGACAATACATTTTGATGTTAAACCCACTATTGTTTTATACAGAATTGTTCTAGTTTATACCAGTGGTTCTAAACTCCAGGCATCGGGACCCACTGCTCTGCACATTTTGTATGTCTGCCTTATTTAACACACCTGATTCACATCAGCCCGTTAGGAGAGACTCCATGAACTGAACTGAGCGTGTCAGATAAGAGAGACATATAAAATGTGCAGGGCAGCGGGTCCCGAGGACTGGAGTTGAGAACCACTGGTTTATACTAGTCTGATCTCATGACATGTCATAAGTATTTTACAAAGTGGCTAATTCGTACGAATTTGTACAAGTGAGGTCGTACGATTTAGCCATCTCATAAAATGCATACGAATTGCCATGAGATCGGACTGGTCTACACACCGTATTTAGCTCCATTACATCAGAAGTAACTAATTAAATTACAGAAAAATTAAGAGTAATCCCTCACTTTACTTTTTCGAGGGGAAAGTAATTAAATTACAGTAAGTAATTACTTAGTAATTAGCAGTGGTGGAATGTAACAAAGTACAAATACTTCGTTATTTTACTTAAGTACATTTTTCACGTATCTGTACTTAAGTAGAATCAATAGAGCATACTTTTGACTTTTACTTCGTTACATTTTGCAGCAATTATTATACTTTATTAAATGCATTTTCTGAGAATTTATATTTCAAGTTTTTACTGCAAATGTCACGTCCATAACTTATAGGCTCTGCTTCTAGATATTGTGAAAGACAGGCTCACCAGTCCTGTGGGGCCAGTTTTAGCGGCTGGTCGATCACTCTGTAGGGTACAGTAACACTGAGCGTGGCACCGCCTGGCTGAACCTGATCTTTACGTCTCTGCAGAAGAACCTCGTTGTCCCTCTGGATGCCCTGCTTCTTCTTATCCTCGGATGTGAGAAATCTGTCAAAGTAAAACAATTCCAACAGTGATATAAAATGCATTTGACCAATTTACATTTGCAACTGGAGTATCTGAACAAATGTCAATTGAACGAACAGTGCGGACATTGTCTAGAACACAATTGCATCAGGGCTCAAGACTAACATTAGAGAGCAGTAGCACCAGTGTCACTTAGTTCTACAGATGGTCGGAGGAATTTTAAATCATAAAACTATTTTAATCATAAAATAACTATTGTTTTGCATTTTTAAGTGCAATACCTAATAATATTGCATGTTTATTTATTGGTAAAGCACTGAGCTTAAGTTAAAATTCAGATAAAATTAACTTTTATCAACAATAGTAACAAATTACATTAATGTAAAAACATTCAACTTTGTAACAATAGCATGGTTCCGGTTAAGGCCGGGACACACCAAGCCGACGGCTCTTATCGGGCTCATGTCGACGGCAGTTTGCCCGATTCAGTTGAATCGGCGTCGGGGCCGTCGGTGATAGGAACTGATTTGATGTTCAGTTAAGCAAACGAGTTCTTAGTGCATGAGAATTAAAGTGAAAGTGATGAAAGCAAAAGTGATCAGCAAGTCAGTCAAGACGGCGCAGACAGAAGGCTGATCTAGCTAATGTCATGCTATCCTCCCCAAGCATTCCAAAACATGAATATTTTCATAACATGAGCCGCTTAAAATGAAGAAAGATGTCATTGTTGATCATTGTAGCCAATCACAGACATATATGTTGAGTGCGTCAACACAATGACCAATCAAAGGTGTTTAAAAATCCATTCAACAGCACTCAAAATGCTAGAGAGAAATGTTTTTTTTTATTTCAGTACCGACTTGGTACCGAAGTCAGTACATTTTGACAGCTCTATTTTAACGTTTCATACATCTCATGTATCTTTGTTTTGGTTTCTCCTTTTGAATGACTTATATAGACTCTATTGATACCTGCTGATATAGAGTTAATTCCTTACACGCAGTTTTCAGTCAGCTATAGTCTGCTAGTTCTTTGAAGTTTGGTTGATATATATCTGATGTCTATGGTTTATAACAGAGAATTCTGCGCTGAATTTGAATGCTTATAACCGTAAAAAAAGGTAACCGTAATTACGAGATGGCAACCTGTGACATTCTACCTGTAGCTGTTCATGTCCTCAGACTCAGATTTATGCATTTTTTTAGATCAACATGATCAATGCTGAAATGAATCTGCAGCAGACAGGTGGTACAAGAGTGAGCTCTGTAAGTTGTTTATGTTCACTATTATTGTAATGTTATGTGCTTTGAGACATGTGGTAATTTAAAGTCTCTTGTGGCGCTTTGCAAACTCTACCGTTCATGTTTTGAAGGAGGCGTGGCTTTGGAGACACTCTCAAGGGAGGGTGGGATCTCATGCTTTCAAAGCTAGCTTGCTACTGTTAGCCGCTCTGAAAATTGCCAACCCTACCTTTTAATTTAAAAGCCTTAATTTAGCTTTTTAAATGTCAACTTAACTTTCCTATGAATCAAGCATATCTAATCAGCACTTACTTGAGGTCCTGCAAGAGATCCTTGGCGTTGAGCATTGTGATTAAAGATGTTGTAGCAGCAGGGATGATGATAATGGGAGTTCTAGAACCTGGAAAAAACAAGCAAATCCACCAACTCAATTTTTTGTAAAACAAACTAGCTCTCTGCAAAGATCCTATGAGAAAAGCAAAGTTAGAAAGACGTGTATTAACTATATATATATATAAAAAAAAAACATAAGCTTTCCATGTCTGAAAAAAATATTTTTAATCTTGAGAACTGTCACCATGCCTTAATTTTTTTGTGTGACAACATAAAGGTGTAAAACCTCATAAAAAGACTAAATTATAAAAACATGCTTTGTTCAAAATAGCATATTTCCTTTCCTCATCCACATGGTTAAAGACGTACCTTTCTTTTGATTGGGAGGGGGTCTTGCTTGAGAGACTAAAGTAAAGGGGAAAAAAACACATGGACAATTTTTTATTCTAGCCAGAAAATGTGAAATTCATGCACATGCTACAACTACGCACATTTGTAACATGAGATAAACAGTAACAGGTTCACCATTTCAATTGTGCATCTAAAATGATGTGTGTGAAAATTGTGAAATTGTGTGCTGTGTGTTCCCATCTCAAGTTCAAAAGAGCGAATCGATCCTTTAATCTTTATCCTTGTGCAACAGAACACTCCTCACATATCAGATTATGGAGTAAATCATTTCTGGCATCTTTCAGTGAATTAGTACTTTAGTTGGGTGATTAGATGGATGTTCTGTTGTTTTAAAGGAATTGTTCACTCAAAAATGAAAATTCTGTTTCCAGAATCTTTATAATGGTTTATAAAAATTTAAATAGATATTTTTCTAACAAAAGCCCATAACTTCCCCTCACAATGCATTTATTAAATCACTCACTGGAGTCATATGGATTATTTTTATGATAGATGGATGTGATTTTTGGATCTTCAAAAATTTGAGCACTCTTCAATGGCATTACAAAGCTGGGAAGAGCCAAGATATTATTTAATACAACTCAAATTGTGCTGGTTGAAAGAATTAAGTCACATACACCTAGGATGGCTTGAGGGCGAGTTGGGTTTGGGTTTTAAAAAGTAACAGACAAGTTAAAATAACCACCTCAGATAATATGCTATATATGCAATATTATAGTCATCAAATTACACAAACTATTCCTTAAATCTTAAAGGAGTTCTTCCATACCTGGTCTGGGAACAGGCTGCATGGCTGGTGTTTGGGCCTTTCTAGCAGATGCTCCTTCCTACACACACAAAGAGAGAGAAAGAAAATGCACATGAATGCAATGGTAAGTCAGGTTAATTTAAATTAGTCTAAAGGAAAACAGTAACAAAAAAATCCTTGAGAATCCGTTTTCATCAGTTTGACCCAAAAGATGCACACTTTATGTACCTCTTCTTGTCAGTGCAGAAGACTTTAAAAAATAAACTTTATAAGCAAAGTCAAAGGGGGTAATTTGGGCTTTCTATCTTGTACTGAATATCAGTTCAGTCTAGGGCTGTAACGATATGCGATATGAAACCGAAATCGCGACACTCATATCCACGAACCTGTGTCGCGGTGTGAGACGGCAGAATCGCGACACACCCCTTCCAACTCCCAGAGTTATCCTTCCCGTCCAGATCCAATGCTACCACATCTTTAAATTACTATTAGTATTATTTGAAGTTAACATTATAAAATACGTAGCATGCATTCTTTAAAATTGGGCAATTCCAGCGTTATGGACGTGACATTTCCAATCAAAACTTGAAATATAAATTCTCAGAAAATGCATTTAATACCAATATATTGAAAAGTCTGTTTATATATCCATACTCCCTTAATAAAGGAGTCCAGATATTAGAAAAATATCAGTCTACACATGCATTTTATATTTAATATGAGGGAAATACACAAGCGTTACGGACTTGACAAAAAATCTTTAACTTTTAGGTGGCAAAATATTCTTTAGTAATTCTATGAATTACACTGCGCAAACCAAAAGTAATACTACCCACCAGATGAAGGGTTGGCTCTCCACAGAACATAAAATATTCATTTTATTTTATTTTTCATGTTCGCATTTATGAGGAAAAAACAATGTTACGGACGTGACCACTCTGAAAGCGGCACTAAAAGACTGCTTCAAAACTTTCACAGAGACCTCAAACAGAAAGCACAAAACCTTTCTTTAAAATGAATTTCATTTTGTATTAATTGTATCTTAATTTTAATCAATGTTTCATCAACCAATTGCCTGGTAAATATAGCAGACAGTAGATAATCACAATACGGAGGTGCCGGCGCGTGAACTGGAGCTTGTCTCATAAATGAACCGAAACTCAGCGTATAAGGTAGCCTACTTGCCTCACAGACAATGGGGTTACCAGGATGTCATGTTTGGGGGGGCATTTGGCTTGTTTGGGGGGGCAACAAACAATTGACAAATCGGCGCAAAACTAAGTTATACTACACACAATCTATTTTAGTGTAGATCTTTTTCTAAGCTAGGAACCCAGAGATAGGCACAGGACCCCTATTAGACTATAGGGCTATCACATAAAAGTTAGTCAAACCAGGTCAACATTAATAATATGATGATGATGATGTTGTTATTATTATTATTGACATATTCATATACGATGATTGCCTGATGATGAGTGACAGGTGTTTGCTTGTGAGAAGACATGCTACACGAGTAGCCTAGGCTACCGAGAAGGACGAGAGAGTTTTTTTAAACAAATCTGAAGTCACGTTTGTATAGACAAGAGGTAAATTAATTTGTTTCTTCTTCTAAGCTGTCCCAGACGTAGGTGCAACTTTTAGAGCTAAAATGCTTTGTGAATTACTCTTAGTAAAACACATTAGGAGTCTAAAGTTATGAGTGACACACCCATTATTTTTAGGAGTTTCTCTTAAATTTGCCAGTTAGGAGCTACTTGTAACCTCATATAAGATTCATAAGAAAAGCAATAGGCAATTTTTTTTTATTAACGTTCTGGTTAGGGACTGTTCGTTTTTTATTAAAGGGCTACCGGAGGAGTTTTGAGATCTATAGTCAAAATAGACTTAAATAAATGTATTTAATTAAATACTACTATTTTTCACAGTCATCTTTTAACTTTAAGACTGGGGTAAAGCAAGGAAAACTACAATTTACCTCAAGGTGACATAATAAACACTCGTCTTTTTCGTGGAGGTGGAAAAACAAGTTCTTTCTGGCATGCAAGATTTATTGTATTAAAATATAAATGCAAAAGAATAGGCATGAGAGTTGGCATTTTTTGTCAATTTTAAGTTTTAATTTATTATTATTAAATTAAATTGTATTATTATTATTATTATTATTATTATTATTATTATTAAATGGTTAAATATTTTACCACTTGCTTGAGCAACTTAATGTATATATATATATTTATGAAGAGTTCAGATGCAAAAGCAAATATATATATATGAAGAGTTCAGATGCAAAAGCATATATATATATATGAAGAGTTCAGATGTAAAAGCCTCTAAGTGCCATCTGAAATTTTCTTCTAAAATTATAATTTTTATCAAGCTTGTATATTTAAGTTCAGTAATTTCACTTAAAAGCCAATGAAAATTACCTATTAATTGTCATTTAAGTGAAATTACTGAACTTAAATATACAAGCTAGATAAAAATGATCATTCTAGAAGAAAATTTCAGATGGCACTTTAGAGGCTTTTGCATCTGAACTCTTCATATATATATGCATTTCTAGTTTAAAACAACACCAACTTCAATTTTATTTAATTAAAAAAAAATTCTAATAACATAAAACTTTAAAGCTATTTATAAAAAAAAATTATTGACAATAATTAATTGTGATTTTACAATAAACTGCAAAGTGTCTGCTTTCAAATAAAACCATACTTATGCTTTACGCGCAAAGGCTTCATGTACTGTCCGTTTTAGTTTGGGTTTGCTATTTCCTTGGAAGCAAAGTACCAGACAAAGTATTTATAAATCACTTATAAATACCAGCAATTATAATCAGAAGGGAGGGTGCTCATGCATGTCGTGTGGAGAAAGAAAGGTGCGTGTGTGGTCGAAGATGTCAGCAGAGCCATGCGTTGGCACATTTTCACCTCCCTTCCCCCAGCTTTTCTCCAAATGATCAGAATAGCAGAGCAGCACAGCACAAAACATCATCGCTGTACAGGCAAGCGGTATCGAAGTCTGTGAGGAATAGGGGGTGGATGCCTGAGCAACATGAGAAAATTCGAAAGTAGCTTCATCCGCGCTGCATCCCATCATGTCTCAGTCAGCGTTCGACAAGAGAGACGCAGTTAATGGTCTTAGGAATTTAATTTATGAATGGGATAACACCTAAAGCCACGGCCAATCGCTGACCTCCTAAATTGCACATCATCTGTGAAATCTACAGGAAGACAAGCAGATAATTGAAGAGAAAAGAAGCAAAGGAGTGGCAACTACAGGAGGAGGAAGATGGAATGCAGCAGCTGTTAAAATGTACGGGACACCTGAAGCAGAGAAAGAACATTTCTCACAACTGTCAGATATCTTCTGACGCTGGTGCTGATGGGATTCATTCTATCTAGCAATCCTGGTTTAAGAGAAGTAAGTCAAACTAAGATGCCACATTGACATCTGTGTGTGTGATTTTTATTCATGTTTCTGATGTAAACAAGAATTTACTCTGAATGCTTTTTCATGTTTAGCCAGAAATTAGTCTCTGACTCACAATTAGCTAGTGACAAGGGAAAGAGAAGGGAAAAGAAATGAAACGCCTCAGCCACCTGTGGCCGTATTTACAGCTGGTATTTAACCTGACAATTGCACCAACAAACTTTTTTTGTATGTGAATGCTGTTTCATGTAAATATTATGACACCAACTGCATATAGCATGAAAAAGACAGATATAACAATTCAATGGTTTATTAGTTAACTGTGAAGGCACTGAGCTGTATAATGTCTGCTGCATAATCCAAGATTATAATCTAATATTTAAAATCGCTGCTGTATGCATTTTAATGTTAATAAAAAAATAAAAATAAAAATAAAAACTCACTCACTACTTTTGACTAAATAACTTCTGTAACTTTCATAAGGATTAATATGTATAGGGCCCTATGATTTCCGCGATGTGAAAAACGCAGACAGAATCCAGTCATAGAAATGGAATTTACTGTATAATGTGGAATGTCACAGAATTTGTTGAAAGTTTTTATGAATAAATAAAAAGTAGGTCATTACACTTAAATCAAATCGCTCACATCTCCTGCACAGCCTGGAACATATGATTTATATAAATGATCTGCCATTTTCGCTATTGTCCTTGCTTGCTTCTTCACAGTACCTGCAGAACTTCTGATGATTCTGCTGTGCAGGTCCATGTTACTGCCTGGCCTAGAACATGGGCTGGTATATGTAAATTTTGTGGGTGTAAATATGTATGATCCTGACAGCAACGTTTTTCAGTGGTCTTTTGCATGTACGAGATAAAGGAGGATACAATGGTGTTTGAGGCTCACGCTATGTTCATGTTCAGGTATCAGTTCCATGTACAGAACTCTTATTATTCAACTAGGCCTATGCCTAGGTAAATACAGTTGTCCATTATTGCACCTTTAACAAAGTAATTGTGACAGAAATATATTGTTGTACAGTATAATTTAGCTATGTCTCAATGTAATAACGTATGCATTTAATTTATACAGTGAAGAATATGCAGTGTTATGTTATATTTGTTTACTTTATTTCTGTACCTTTACCCACCTAAAAAGCACTGTTTAAAAAGCACTTTGTTCTGTTGTGTTGAAATAAAAAAAAAGTGTTTTTCAAATAATATTTAACTTTCTTATATTATTTAGGTTGCCATTATTTACTAATATTTATTTCAACATTTTACAGGCTGCAGGCTGTAGTGTGTCGTTTCACTGACGGAAGTGCTAAAAACATGCACGTAACGTCTGTTACAAAATGGAATGGAAGCTTGAGCAGTATTTATTATTTATATTTCAAATATTTATATTTAGTATTTATTTTTATATTTCAAAATGTATTTAAGTAAGGTGTGATAGAGACCCTAGCGGTCACAAGGAGAATCACACCAGGCATCCGCTTAAAGGTCGTTCCAAAAGAACATGAATTCATTAATTATGAATTAAACACTTTAAAGGCAAGGAAAAGGTTCATACAACAGTGGATAAGAGCAAAAATAAAAACAAATATAGCTGCGAGCAGCGATTGCGGGCCCAAGCGAGTATTTACTATATATAAATTGATTGTTGATTAACCCGTTGATTAACCGGTGGTAAAATATTCTCACCGTCACATACCTAGTATATTTTTATATAGATACAATAGGCCTACCTGATTTTGAACACAAGAGGGCAGTATAGCACTATGAATGACATGATTTATTTATTTATTGGACTAAAAAAACATTCTGGCTGTTTTTAAACTTAATTATTAAATTGAAAAAAAAAAGTTCTGATATTTGTATAATTTTATATAGAAATAAATGGTGTATAATTACATTTTTAGAAGATATGAGGCTTTTAATTTTTTCTGTTTTTGACATTACTTTAATCCCTCGCCATAGCAAAACCGTTTTGAGATATTTATTATCCGTTCACAATTTAGCATCTTTAATGTATTTTCATCATGTTGAAAAAGTTTGGTGGGAATAAAATAAACCACTTAAGAGGAGTGGGTAAAAATTCAGAGGCTGATTTTGCAAAGAAATCCACATTAAAACCAAAATATCTGACTTCCTGTTGGTCTGAGCTAATGACTGTAAATTAGAAAGTTGTCCGGCTCGATGAGACCAATAAACGTCCTGATTTTTGTAACTGTTGGTAAAACTAACCCCCCCACTTTTGTCAAAAGCATTTTGAAAGTGACACACTTCCTGCTGCCACTTGGTGGCGTTGTAACTTTGACTCACAATAGTTACATCCATCTGATCGGCCTCTTACCACGAACACACTGCTGAAGTTTCATCAAGATCAGTTAATGTATGCAGAAGTTATAACACTTCATGTTTCTCTTTTCTCGCCATAAATTCGTTTCCTCGCCACGGCCAAACCGTTCGAGATATCAAAAATCTGTCCGCAATTTAGCATCCTTTATGTCTTGACTTCATGCACACCGAGTTTGATGGAGATTGGATGAATTCTCTAGGAGGAGTACATCAAATTCCACAGCATGCATTTCCAAACAACCCATAATAGCCGATTTCCTGTTGGGCTGGCGTAAAATTGACCGAGGGAAAGTTGTTCGGCCCGATGAGATCTATATGTGTACCGAGTTTCATATTAATTCATGCAAGCGTGTTTGATATATGGACCAAGTTTTCAGACCCTGTTCAAGGGGGGCGCTGTTGAGCCCCCCTGCCACGCCCGTTTCTGAAACTTTTCACATGTCTACTGGCTAATACGTGTGATGTGTCTGTCGAGATTCATCCAATTTCAAGCATGCTAAGAGTCTCAAAAGCATTTAAAAAGAATATTAAAGTTTGAAGCGTTGCCACGGCAACAGTATCTAAGATATCAATAATCCTTTCACAGTTCTACATCTGCCATGTGTTTACATTATACACATCGGGTAAAAATAAGAGGGTGATTTCAAAGCATTTTGAAAGTGACACTTCCTGCTGCCAGTTGGTGGCGCTATAACTTTGACTTACAATAGTCACATCCATGTGATCGGCCTCTTACAGCCAACACACTGCTGAAGTTTCATCAAGATCAGTTAATGTATGCAAAAGTTATCGCCCTTTCAGGGCTTGGGCCCTAATAACAAATAATCCTAACAAAAACAATAGGGCCTTCGCCCTTTCAGGGCTTGGGCCCTAATAACAAATGATCCTAACGAAAACAATAGGGCCTTCGCCCTTTCAGGGCTTGGGCCCTAATAATAATAATAATAATAATAATAATAATAATCCTACCGAAAACAATAGGGCCTTCGCCCTTTCAGGGCTTGGGCCCTAATAATAATAATAATAATAATAATAATAATCCTACCGAAAACAATAGGGCCTTCGCCCTTTCAGGGCTTGGGCCCTAAAAATAATCCTACCGAAAACAATAGGGCCTTCGCCCTTTCAGGGCTTGAATTTAAGAATCTATTTCAAATATGCTTCTGTACATAACATCATGGTAAAGAATATTTTAAGGTTAAGATCTCAGCAAAGTTGCAATTTCTGTTCTCTCCTTATTGTCAGACTGATGGGATTAGCACACGAATGATTCACTGAGAATCTCACCTTTTGTTCTGCAAATGGCTTTCGGACCCAAATGGCTCTTGGAGCCTTATGCTGATTGAATTAGGATGGGCCAGACCCTCAGTCTAGGGTGTTACCTTAACCTGTATACTTAATTTGCATGCTTTGTTCAGAATCTCCACCTCTATGTAATACCTCCCCCTTGGAATGTATATAACTACAATGCATACTGTATTAGAGTTAGATCATGTTGGAAGTAGGGATGGGACGATTACCGGTTTTACGATAAACCACGATAAAATGTACTGACGGTTAGTAATATCGTTTAAAATTTAATTATCATTAAAACCGTGTTTGATTATCGCGATTTTAGATCCTGTTCAGCCAGCAACAGTCTGACGCAGCCGCAGGCGCAATGTTATTTTTTTTATTCAAGAAGGAATTGCGGAAGGCAGTGACCGTGCTCGGGAGAATTTTCAGCCTTTTAAAAGAACCAATTCTGATGTGTGGTCATATTTTGGCTTTAACAAAAGTCCTGAGGGAAACTTAATCGAGGATGGTCACCCTGTCAGCAGAACATGCACAAGAAAAAGTCGCTGCAATAACTTCAGATCTGCCGAGTCGTCTTGTGTGACCATCACCGACTGTTGTATAGCGAACGCAAGGCAAGTTAACTTTGACCTCAATACCAAAACTATGTCTGGGAAATAACTGGGCATGAAATGTTGTTTTAAGTTTAACTATTTTATATCAATAAACGTGAGGCTTCCGCAAATAAAAGTTCGCAGCAAGTGGCTTAGCCAAAGACGAACGAACAAGTTCAAACAAGACTATTAAGAGTGACATTTAAGGGATAATAATTTATATTCATTATACACTTATTACACCGATATTTTTTTTTACCACATAGGCTAATTACGGGGACAATGAATTGAGATTAATCTTTTCTTACCTTTTTATAAATCATGTACAGCGTAGGCTACAAAACAATCGTTCAGACAAGATGATCACAACAATATTATCAAACTCTATAAACAATAAATCAACTCTGATTTATTCATTTTCAATACAATTAAAAACGGAGACGCAAGACGGCAAGTTGTATTTGAATGAAACGAGAGAGCGCGTCCATTGTGATACATGTTGTAACGTCTGTCAGAGAGTTTGAAGTCTGCCCAGATGAAGAATACAAGACAGTGCAAATGAACTGGTAGTTCCACGAGACTTTTATAGATGTTTTCTCTCAGTTAAGCACACTCTTCACATACATGTCGAAGAGCGAATGTTAAAAGGGAAAAGAAAACACTCTAAAACACGCTACAAATCAAAGTAAACACATTATAATAAAACAACGGTCAGCAGTAGAGCGGTCATCTTCCTCTTTGCGTGATCAATCTCACTCTCACTGTGCGTGCGCGCTCACATAAAAACAGCATGCATACATTAACGTACGCCATAGAAGAAGTTATCTTAAAGGCACATCCACATTCATGTCATGAACACTACTTAACACTAGGTGGCCGTTACAATGCATGTGCGCGGTCTTATAATGCGTTGCTATTGACGACCGTCATTATAAGGAAGGAAATGCTTTAAAAAGTGCATAGAGCTGCTTGTTTTATTTGTTGTTTGTTGATTTTCAAATATAAAACTTGTTGAAATGTCTTCAGTGTGAGCATCAACTCTTTTTGAACACTTTCATCTCGTTTTAACAAAACCGTGATAATATTGATAATCGCGATAATTTTGGTCACTATTATCGTGATATTAAATTTTCATACCGTCCCATCCCTAGTTGGAAGTACTACAGCAACGTACAGTGGAGTTCTCAATAAAGAATAACTTCCGTTGAACGCGATCCCAACTGTCTCCTGGTCTCTGCTTCGATGAAAGAAAACTTTACAACAGATGGTGCCCTGTGACCCGGATGGAGAAAAAAGAAACTCAAAGAATTTTAAGCTCAAAGAACTGAATCTTAAAACTTCAAGCTCAACAAAAGATCTGACAAAGATTGCCAGACTGAATCTTTCCAGCTTCCTCCAGATTGAAAACTTCAAGCTCCAAAAAGATCTCAATGCCTGACTGAGTTCCAGACTGAATCTTGAAACTTCAAGCTCAAAGATCTCAACAAAGCTGACTGAGTTCCAGACGAAATCTTTCTGTACAACCAACGATTCAGTGAGTTTCACTCCATTCAAAGAACCAATGCAGACCAGTACAAATGTGTTTTTCCTCTGCGCCGTTCAGAGAAGAAGTTAAACAGCTGTAGAGTTTGGTTAACTAAAGATAAGCCTCTAAAAAGTTTTTCTTTTAGAGATGAAATTTATCCTCTGTTGTTGGCAGGGAAGATTAACAGTTGCATGTTAATATTGTGTGTATGCTCTTGCTAGAGAAGACCTATCTGTAAGCTAGAGAAATTTAGCGTCATGTGCTAATAAGATTGTACCCTCTGTTTGTAAGACAGTAGAGAGAAGTTTTTTTAGTGTTTGTTTGTGGTAACAGAAATTCACAAAATGTTTAGGAAAAGTACTAGACAGATTACACCTTTTTGGACAGATAGTGAATTCAAGTCTTTGTTATCAGAGCACATGGACTCCATCGTGACTGAGCCAGTCAGATTGAATTTAACAAAGAAATTTGGCATTGATCCAGACAAAGTATGGTCAATTGAAGATTGTAAGAAGATACTAGGAGAAAGTATTCGCAAGAACAATGTGAAAGGTATTATCTGTTGTCACAGAGAATTTGGTTTAACACTAGCTACAGAACAGTCTAAGCGCAACTCAGAGCTAGAGAAACAGATCAAAGAGCTCCGTACTAGATTATCTTCTGTGACTAAGAAAGTAAACCGCAACAAAGATGCAGAAAAAACTGATGTGGAAGAAGTTAGTCAGCCTGATAACAATTATCCTGACTTAAAAGCTTTCTTTGAAACAGATGTAGCCGTCCAATCAGTAACTGATCAGCCTGTAGATTCAGTGCAGGTTTGTGGGGCTAGGAGAAGATCTCAGGGAACTGAAAGTGTTACTCCCAACTCTTCTGTTGTCCAAATACAAACTTTTGTCAAAACATCTTTAGGTCCTAAGGATATAGATAGACTCTCCCAGAGTTTACCCTCAGCACGCACACATTTTTCTGAATTTAGAAAAGCATTGATCAGTAAAATGCGTCTTTATGACATGTCGTTGGCAGAAGTTACACAGCTGATATCACAAATTCTAACTGAATCTGAATTCAACAGTTTTGAGTCTGCTGTTACTTCCAAACTGCAACATGTCAGTAAAGGCGATTTGAGAGAAGGTGTTTTGAAAATCCTAAAGAATATCTTAGGACCCAAAATCGATTGGTCGAAAATTACTAATTGTGTACAGAAGAAGGGTGAAACTGTTTGTGAGTACACAGAACGATTCTGTCAGTCAGCTGCAGTGTACAGTGGAATTGCAGACACGCCAGAGAAGGTGTTAGGTGATAATGGCCCTTTGGTTCGCACATGGTTTCATTGTCTTTTGCCAGAACACAGAAAGGCGTTCCCTTACTTAAACATCACATGGTGTACAAGAACCCTGCAAGACAACTTGGACAGTTTAGTTACTTGGGAAAGAGACTCTGATGTCAAAGAGAGAGTAAGAATTGCAGCAGTTTCTGTTATGGTCAACTCAGAGAAGAAAAAGAAACGCAAAAGTCCTAGAGAAGCCAGTTGTTCTTACTGTGGCAAGCACGGACATTTTGGAAAAGAATGTAGAAAAAACAAAAATAACTTAAGACAAGTTAACAATGTTATGCAGCTTTTACTACATTTGTTTGCTACTTTGAAGCAACCCCTCCCCTCGTCATTGGACTCGTGGGTAAGCTTTTTGAGGTGTTAACCATTTGGGCTGTGATTGCTTAATCTCCCCAGTAACTTACAACAAAGATGAAAGACTTATTGACTGTCACAGCCTTTGTTTGGGGGACATTCAGTATACTCACAGCCTTAAATGTTATACTGCAGAACATTACAATCAGACAACCATCCTTTGTTATGATGCCTACTAGGACTGATGTTTCACTGGAGAATGGAAATGTGCCAATTTTCTCACACACTCTACAGTGTGCACACAACAGGGACAGAATAGGACACACAGATCAGTGCGGAGCCCATGGAAGAACCAAAGTGCAATAGGCCTCGGGGGTCAGCCATGTGGTGAAGATTTCCTCATCCCCCCTGATCCCCACCTCACTGGTCCATAGGTGTCAAATAAATTAAGAAATAGGGAAAGAATGACACAACAAAAGCAGACTCTGAAAACGATACAACCCGTATTTAAACAAATACTGCTACAACCCTAGTGTTTGAAGAAATACTGCTCTGTCGTCTCTTGTTTTCTTTCTTACTCTGTGCAGATAAACACTTGTCCCGAGCCCCATATGCAACGACCGTCTCACCTGCATATGAAGCCACAACCTCAAGACGACAACTGCTGAACGAACTATCACAAAAGAAAATGAAAAATACACAACGCAGAGAATTCACGGACCCTAAATTGCATGTTTTGTTTCTGTGTCAGCATGCAATTACAGATGAACAACACAGATCATGCTTGTGCCTGTAACTTTTTCAAGTTACAAGAATGAACTTTTAAGTGTCTAAATTTGTATTTTGTGAGAGTTTTTAAGAACTCTCAAACGGGGGACTGAAGGGTTACAAATTTAAGAATCTATTTCAAATATGCTTCTGTACATAACATCATGGTAAAGAATCTTTTAAGGTTAAGATCTCAGCAAAGTTGCAATTTCTGTTCTCTCCTTATTGTCAGACTGATGGGATTAGCACACGAATGATTCACTGAGAATCTCACCTTTTGTTCTGCAAATGGCTTTCGGACCCAAATGGCTCTTGGAGCCTTATGCTGATTGAATTAGGATGGGTCAGACCCTCAGTCTAGGGTGTTACCTTAACCTGTATACTTAATTTGCATGCTTTGTTCAGAATCTCCACCTCTATGTAATCCCTCCCCCCTTGGAATGTATATAACTACAAGTATATAACTACTGAGAATCTCACCTTTTGTTCTGCAAATGGCTTTCGGACCCAAATGGCTCTTGGAGCCTTATGCTGATTGAATTAGAATGGGCCAGACCCTCAGTCTAGGGTGTTACCTTAACCTGTATACTTAATTTGCATGCTTTGTTCAGAATCGCCACCTCTATGTAATCCCTCCCCCTTGGAATGTATATAACTACAATGCATACTGTATTAGAGTTAGATCATGTTGGAAGTACTACAGCAACGTACAGCAGAGTTGTTGCTTGGGCCCTAATAATAATAGAAAAAAATAATCCTACCGAAAACAACAGGGCCTATTCGAAAACGAAGAACGAAATCCCCTGGCAATTTTTCATCCTCAATGTCTTGACTTCATGCACACTGAGTTTGGTGGTGATCGGGTGAATTCTCTAGGAGAAGTGTTTCAAATACCAGACCATGCGTTTCCAAACAACCCTTAATAACTGACTTCCTGTTGGGCTGGCATAAAAAGTAAAAGTAACCCACCCTAACCGATGAGATCTATATGTGTACCGAGTTTCATATTATTACATGCAAGCATGTTTGATTTATGGACCAAGTTTTCGGACCCCGTTCAAGGGGGCGCTGTTGAGCTCCCCTGCCACGCCCGTGTCCCAGCTTCGCCCTTTCAGGGCTTGGGCCCTAATAATCCTACCGAAAACAATAGGGCCTTCGCCCTTTCAGGGCTTGGGCCCTAATAATAATCCTAACGAAAACAATAGGGCCTTCGCCCTTTCAGGGCTTGGGCCCTAAAAATGGCTACAAAAACAAGTGTAAAAACTAGCACTGTGTTGAGGTACTAAAACTAGCACCAACTTCTCTCACGAACTGTTGGAGACAGCAGCATTAACAACCTTTGCATTAAGCTCCAAACTCCTCTCTGTTCCCCCGTGCCTCACTTCTAAACACTAAGGCTATGTCTACATCAATCCGGATATTTTTGAAAAGAGCACATAACAGGCACAATACCGTTATAAACATGAATATCTATTGATACAATATGCGTCTCATGACTAAACTTCAGTCATCGTTTTTAAATACCTCTGTTTTGACAGTCCACACTACAACGCGAAAAGGGCGTTTTCAAATTTATCCACTTTGGAGGGCGTTTTCAAAAAGGTTTGTTTTCTTTAATAAAAACGCTGTCTCAGTGTGGACGGAAGGCCAAAATGGAGAGAAAAAGATGCGTTTTCAAACGAAAATGTATTAGTGTGGACATGGCCTTAAATGCATAATTTTCCCACCTTTAGTTAATTGGAACATACCATTTTCTATAAAACTAACTCTTGTCTTTCTATACATTTCAATTAGTTCCCTCAATGAAAGTTAAGAAAGAGTTAAAAAAAAAAAAACCAAGCAATAAATACAACATACAGGCAAGAAAAACAAATACGAATTACAAATATGCATTCACACAGATGCATGCAGACTTAATATTTAAATAGTCTATTTGTGGTTTAATATGCATAGTCACTAGTCCATATCACGACTTAAATGTACAGACCTATTTTTGATTTATCCAAAATTTGAACTTCTCTTAACATTTGAAATCTCTATCTGTAATAGTAGTCCAGGCAAAGTAGCGTTTTACGACAGACTAATTGTAAAATAATTTTTTTCAGCATAGACAATTTCTATGAGGTGTCCAGAACAACATACTAAAAGTCCTAAGAAATCCTAGTTGAGGAAATATGTTAAATTCTCATCAATCCGAGATGTGTGCCAATAAGGCCAGGCAACAATACACCCCAATGGGGCTATTTTTTTCCTTTACTCCTATCAAAATGAAGGTCCCACTTTATATTAAGTGGCGTTAAGTACTATGTACTTAACCCGCCGGCTCAAAGTTGCAAGTGCGGATTTTCCGCTCACAGGCACCGGGGGGTGCGAAATGACCACCATTCAACCCGAAATAAGTAATAGAACCATTCCAATGACTCCGAAGCTGTTCAGTTAAGGTAAAAAAGTTACTTAGATCACCTTTAATATAAAGTGGGACCAAATGAAACTTTACACAATGAAAGTACGCATGAAAAGTAAAAGTTTCTTTGAAAATGAATTTTAATATGCAAATGAGCTATACACTAATCGAATATGCCCAAGATACACGCAAATAGGCTTCATTTTTTCCTTTACTCCTACCACAAGAAAAATTTACATAGTAAAAATATATATGAAAAGTAGCTTTTTTTGTATAACAAGTTTCTTTTGAAATTAATTTGAATATGCACATGAGTGCCACACTAATTTGCAAAGGCAGAAACACCATTCATATGTATGACAAATACATCAGCCCAAGCTTCTTATAACACCGCAAAGCAACTTTACAAACGGTGGAAGTCTGATGTGTGGCCCGCCTGGTCTGAAATACTTACTAACTACAAAAAGAGAAGAAGTTTTGCTGTCTGGCAAAATTATTTTAAAGAGCTGGAATGTCTGGAAAGTGTGTCTATCTGGTTTTTCATCTGTCTTCTGTGAGAGAGTGAATCGTTTAGTTGGTAAGAATGACTTCTGCCTGTAATCTCGAAATCTTAACAACAATACCAATCATTTGTAAATCTACCAGGCCAAAATATAATCTCACCACGTTACTAATGACTAAGATGGCTATTCTGACTTTCTTCTGATGTTATCTGTGGGGGAATGTCATTAGGTAAGGCTTGTTCACAAAAATAAATAAAATAAATAGAATTTAGAAAGCAACTGGAGGCAAGATTGTGCAATCAATTCTTAAGGTCAATAGAAGTCTTTTTGTGGCAAGTGACCCAGGTAAGTGTGGCAAGTGACTTCAAATTTATCGTGTTTATGCATAGGTTAACTTACTGAATGGACATGAATGTGTTAGTTATTTGGCCCCTGTTTTTTCTACTTGTGACTATGGTTTCTTGGCCATAAGTCAGTTAGGCCTAGTGTTGAGCTCATTTGCATATTTAAAATAGATTTTTCAAAGAAACTTGTAAAACAAAAATTTTACTTTTCATGTATACTTTCACTGTGTGAGGTTTGATTGTGATAGGAGTAAAGGAAAAAATAAGTCCATTAGGGTGTATTTTGGCCATATTCGATTAGTATATTGCTCATTTGCATATTCAAATTCATTTGCAAAGAAACTTCTAATACAAAATGTTTTACTTTCCTTGTAGACTTTCATTGTGTAAAGTTTTATTGTGGTAGGAGTAAAGGAAAAAATTAAGCCTATGCGGGTGTATTTTGGGTAGCCTATTCGATTAGTGTATAGCTCATTTGCATATTAAAATTCATTTTCAAAGAAACTTGTAATACAAAAATTTTTACTTTTCATGGGTACTTTCATTGTGTAAAGTTTCATTTTGATAGGAGTAAAGGAAAAAAATAGCCCCATTGGGGTGTATTGTTGCCTGGTATTGTTGCCATTGATGAGAATTTAACATATTTCCTCAACTAGGATTTCTTAGGACTTTTAGTATGTTGTTCTGAACACCTCATAGAAATGGTCTATGCTGAAAAAAATTCTTTTACAATTAGTTCTATTTTTGGCTCCAAAATGAGTTACTTTACCTGGACTATAGTGGCCAAAACCTCTACTGAAGTAAACTGATTAAATTAAGTTCAAGTGTATGCAATTCCATAGGGGCTAATCGTAGTATCTTTGATTGTGTAAGGGTGAATCCGACCGTCTAAGATATTAGCCAATTACCTCTGTTTGATGAACAAAACTGGCGAGATTGTGTCGTGAGACCTGCGGAAGATGCAAGGACCTGTAAGTGAAATAGCTTCCTAATCTGAGCTGGTAAAACATAATTAAAGAGTTAAAAGAATAATCAAACATTCGCTTACTGCCCAGATATCATTAAAACCTTTTTCATTTATGGAGTCAGATGAAATAACGAGTCAATACATGTGAGAAAATGTATTTCATTTAATCTTTGTTGTGTTGCGTAAAAGGAAAGACAAGAAACGCGCAAAAACCTTAACCCGTATTATTGGAGACCTCCATTGGACTAATAGACGGGCTTACAAACCCATAATATACATATGTAAAATGTATTGCAAATTTTGTGTAGTACTTTAGCAAATAAAAATCATCCCCTTTCTTACTTGCAGATTTTCGCATATTTGGACTCGTATGTTATTCGGAGAGGCTTGACAAATCCAAAGAACCTAAAGAGATCATGCGATTGAAGCTGAGGAACAGATACCAAAGGGTTTCCCTTTTTCTCATTCTGCTCGTGTTTGTGGGATGCCTCATTACTCATGGCCATTACATTACTCATTACATTTGGCCCTGTCAAATCCCCCAGGAGATGTTTGCTACTCAATGGCCCCAAACCACGAAAATCTTCAACAACTCAACCACGATGAATCCAAACGGGTTGAGAGAGCTAGAAGCGACCCCTGCACCACTAATAACACAGGAAAATGTAATCTCATATTTGGATGTTTTGAACATCAGTTCAAGTAATGAGATGAGAGCAGCGAGGACACTTAAAATTGAGCCTTACGAGTACATCCTTAATGAGCCGAACGCATGTCTCCTGAGAGCACCTTTCTTAGTGCTTTTGATTTCAGTTGAGCCCAAGAATACAGACGCCCGGGACGCCATCAGAAAAACGTGGGGCAGTGAAAGTATGGCAGGGGACTTGGGTTTCATCCGTCTGTTCTTCATTGGTGTAAATAATGACACCCAAAGAAATGGCAGCAAACTACAGCACACAATAGAGGATGAAAGTCGACAGCATCATGACATCATCCAGCAAGATTACAGGGATACTTACAACAACCTTACCCTCAAAACGCTGATGGGGATGTACTGGATCACAAAGTATTGTCCAGAGGCCACATATGTCATGAAGACAGATAGTGACATGTTTGTCAACACTGAATACCTCGTCCAAAAATTCCTCAAGCCCATGGGACAACTAACACAAAAGTATTTCACAGGATATCTCATGACAGACTTCTCCCCAAACCGAAACAAAGAGAGTAAATGGTATATGCCCCCAGAAATGTACCATGGTAGGCGATACCCCACCTTTTGTTCGGGAACTGGGTACGTCTTCTCAGGTGACGTGGCTAAGAGAATATATGTGGCGTCTCTGAGCATACCCAGGCTGCATTTAGAAGATGTGTATGTGGGTATCTGTCTAGCTAAACTGAGGATAAAGCCAGTGCCACCACCAAACAATCAGCTGTTTAATCACTGGCGAGTGCAGTACTCCAGCTGTACGTACAGCAAACTGATCACTTCCCATTGGTTTCACCCCAATGAGCTGATCCAGTACTGGCAGGACCTGCAGAGCAACAAACACAATCCCTGCTAGACGACAGGGTAAAAGGACAGATTTCGCCATGCTTTATTGGTGTGTTTTTTTTGGGGGGTGGATCTTAACAAGTATAACATTAGATCACATCAGGGTTATGTACAACTTTTGTTTTTTTTGATTAACAGTTTTTCATTATGTAATATTAAAGATGGGTTATCTTCACATATCTGACTAGTTAAATGGGTATAAAAATATGCAGTTGTGGGTTTTGAGCATTGGTTTTTGTGATCAATCAGGATTGTAAATAAGCAGAAAAAAAGTCCTTTGAGATATTACAGCTATAATGAAGAAAATCAGGGCACCTTTTGGTCCACAAAATGGCCACAAGTGCCTCATTTATCCCTCAACAGACAGCAAAATCTTGACATTCATGTTATGGTCAGTACAGTAAAGAGAGACCTCTTACAGCTCCTGAAACATCTACCTATACACATACTTCCAGAGTCCTAAGGTCAAATTCAACAATAAGCTTCAATCAAATATAACGTGCTCAAACTAAACTAAATTCTAACTGGGTAAATGCAGAGGAAGTGACAAAGGTTTTAAAAAACCTTGGTAAAAAGTTTGGTGCCATTTTGTGTCAAGTAAAATCAACATTTCAGTGTGAAAATGGGCGATTTCTCAAATCCACAATATAAGTCTAGAGAAATTGAGCAAACAAGTGTGACATAATTTTAAACGAAGTCTGACTGTGAAGAAGTTTGTATGTTATTCGTTTCAGATGTTCAAAACAGTGCAAACTTTCACCGGCTGTTAAACGCCTTCAAACTGCTATTGATCCATGATGATCACTTAAAGGATAGGTGTGCTCTGGGGCTTCACCTTCTTTGCCATGGAAATCTTTTTAGGTTTATGTGGCGAGCAGGACAAGGCCGAGGACCGTGGGAGAATGGCGCGAGGCCGGTGGCATGATTGATAATGAGCGACACCTGCGCAATGCACCAGTCTCGTATCTCTCACGGAGGAGCGGAAGCATAAAGGAGGAGCGACCACAGTGGAGATAGAGAGAGGCCAGGCCTGGATTTTATTTGATGTTTATGTTTTATTTGATGTAACAGCAGTTTTCCGTGAGGGGCTGCTGTCTTTTACTTTTGTTTTGCATTTGTTTTATTTTTGATATTAAAGTTTCTTGAATGTTCGCTGGTTCCCACCTCCTTCTTCCCACAACATTGAACCTCATTACAGTTTATTTCTTCACTCAGTCCATCGAGGTCAGAAAGTGAACACACTGGAGAGCTTCTTTATAGTAGAAATTCTAATTTCTGAAATTGAAGAACTGACACTTTTTTTTAAAAATATATATATACTTAAAGGTGCAGTTTGTAATATCGGCAGCAAGCCTTTAAAATGGGTATATCCACATCCCTATGATCAGATGCTTTAATTGCACTTTTCTTATCACTTATTTTTGTTGTTGTGTGTTGCGTTAGAGAACAATGTCCAGAAAATTACATATTTACATATTCTTACTGCTCCCGGCACTGCAGCGCAGCCCGGGTGACATTAGAACATTTGAAAACAGTAAATTGTTCAGGTATTTAAAACTTCCGTTTACCCCAAAGTTAAGAACAAAGAGAAACAAAACACTTCGCTGAGAGTACATCTAAACCTTAAGGTCCAAGTTTAAAATGGTTAAAAACAAACTTGATCTTTGACTACTTTTTTGATTAAATTGACCAAAAACAGTGAATTACAACACATGCAAATGTAAAGTACTGACTGAGCAACAAACTTAATTCAATTATTTTTTTTATTTTTATTTTTTAAAGTGCTATGGACCAAGTAGCAGTTTCAGCTGAGACAAAACACCTTCCTTTAAATACAGTTGCCATGTGTCATACAATGGGGCCATGGTTTAACAACCAGTTCATTCATTCGAAACTAGGGTTGGGAACCGAGAACCGGTTCTTATCCAGAACCGGTAGGGTTTTTGAAAAAATACCGGAACCGTGCGAAATTCCTAAGTTTCGGTTCCGAAAACGGTTCTGGTGCGCTGTTTTGGTGAAGTGCTGGGAGCTTATCCTTTAATAGCGACGTCTCACCTCATAAAAATAGTAATGAATAAAGCCCTCGCGCTCCTCAAATACGTTTTGCGTCAGATATCAACGGAGAGAGAGAGAGAGTAGACAGAGCTGCACGATTAATCTTTAAAAGATATTGATTCAAACACCCACGCGATCTTATCCTAAATTACAAAAACCTCACCCCTGAACATTCAAATCTGTTTGCGCTGTCGCTGACCCAGAGAGAGCAGTTGTCAATATGAAACAGCTTTACAATCACACAGTAGCCTATCGATATTTATGTTACAAATATTCAAATGATCACAGAAGTACTGAGATAAAAGTTTATAATTAGAGTATAAACACTGATGTCTACGACAACCAAAATAGAGTAAATCACCTTTTGAAAGTCGCTGCCTTCAAATAACGAGTGTATCGATTACAGCTGATGCTTCAAAACATTCATAAAGACGCATGAATAATTTTTTTGTGTTCAGAATTTTGTGTTCAGAATTTACAAAATGTAGCTATAGCCTACAATGAGCGCATCATGAATGCCTTTTTTTCAAACCGTGTTTTTGTCTTATCCTGAATTACTACGTTAAGCCTGCAATAAGCATGTATCAGGGTTCATACAAATTTTAACCAATACTTTTCCATGACTTTTCCATGACTTTTCGGCACATTTCCATGACTATGTATTCCTGAAAATGTCAGTCGACATTAGAGCTGACACAGAAGCGGCATCAAAACTGGCATTAGCCTACTACATTTACACTTCATTTACAATTGCATAAATAAAGCTATTCAATATTTAAATGAAATGATTTATAATTTTAACGTTTTAATTAAAAGATACTTTAAATATGAAACTAAAACCACCAGTAGCTGGCGGCAAGTCACTGTCTTAATAAGCTTGTTGTTGGAGTAATTTCAACCGATTCGTTCAAACGGCTCATCTATCTATAAATTACAGAAACGTCTGTCTGTCTGTGTGTGTGTCTGTGTGTGTGTATGTCTGTTAACCACATATCTCTCGAACCGTTAGTCCGATGGATTTGAAATTTGACAGGTGTCTTGCCACGGGAACGAGTAAGTGCAGTGCCAAGTTTGACGTTGTTTGGGTGAGAAATGCTAAAGATATCGTTAAATATATCATTTTTAAAAGGTTGTGGTTTAAAAATAAACATTCTGACATTAGAGGGTTGTATCGTTCAAAGAAGCCCCAAGAAGGTTGTGGTTTAAAAATAAACATTCTGACATAAACACTCAGTCAGCTACACTGTTTACTTCTAAATATTATAGTTTGGTTCCAGAACGTGATAAATCCATTTTGATTAATTTTAGTAAAAATGTGTTTTCTTTACCAAGAAAGTGGCAAGATGAAAACGACTATTTTCTGTTTCAAACTTTCACATAGCATCTTTAGGTTATAATATCATAAAAAATTCAAATCCAGATTTGGATTTTCAAAGATTTATTATAAAAACGGATTATTTTTCCCTAAAAATGCAATAAATTCATGACACTTTTTTTTCCAAAATGCTATCATATTGAAACTGTTGAAATCAGCCATCACTAAGAAATATCTCCTGAACTTTTTTGACGGCGATCAGCTCACAAAAACTGATTTTGCACGGGCACTTTGCACTGCTCCCTGAATCGACGCGCTTATTCATTTGTGGATGTTAACTGAATCTGTAAGTCAGCTATGCTGTTTACTTCTGAATATTATATTTCATTCTGGTGCGCTTAACGTTATCGCTGCTGTGTAATAGTAGCCTATGCTATTCACCAACTAAACATATCCTATTCAATGTGTTCACAGTCTCTTTCACGGGCATCATTTGTAGTAGCCTATTCACAAACTGTTTCCTCAAGCATAGCGTTTTCTCAGAGTTCACTGTGTGCTTTCTACCATGCACAAATAAAAATGTCACTGAACTTTTGCTGTGTAATTGTAACAATGAGCACTCAAACACACCAAACCAACAATTACTAAAAACACACTCAAAAACTGATTTTGCACAGGCATTTTGCACTAGCACTTAGAAGGTTGTGGTATTCATAAACACTCAGTCAGCTACACTCTTTACTTCTGAATATTATAGTTTATTCACAGCCATCATTTGTAGTAACCTAGCCTGCTCCCTGAATTCAATGCATTCACAGTCTCTTTCACGGGCACCAAACCAACAATTACTAAAAACACACACAAAAACTGATTTGCATTTTTCAAATTCCATAACTTTTCCAGGTTTTTTCAAAACGTAGGAACCCTGGTGTATACTCGGACTGGCGGATCGCAGCCGCTGCGGAGTAGCCCAGTAGCCCAGTGCCTGCGTGACTCGTCATAGACATAAATAGAGAGAAGTAGCTCCGGCAACAATGTTCTTCCGCAAGACGCACGCAGTTCTGTTTATTAACTGCTAGAGCGCTGATTTATCCAGTAATTAAAAAAGTAAAGTCTTTATGAATCAATCATTCAAAACGATTTAAAAAATAATCTGTTCTACACACATCTTACATGGGTGTTCAAGCATATTCTACCCCTTCTGAGAGGGTATTCTCCACTGCTGGAGATACAATAAGCTATAGGAGAGGTCCCAAATTATTCTAGAGAATGCAGAATTTTTTTATTTTCCTTCAGAAAAAAATTATATTTTTTGCAAAAATTGCTTAATAATATGCATTTGTTGACATTACCAGTCTGTTAAACTCATTTGGGATTTTTCCCTTACTACTATTTTTTTATTAGTTGTTTTAATATTTTTTAATGAATGGGAACCGGAACCGGAAAATTTCTTACGATTCCCAACCCTATTCGAAACAATTCAAATGCCGGAAATTTGACTACCACAAAATATTTGTCATTCATAGTTTGTATCTAAGGTAGGCTACAGTCGAAAACAAATAGGATACATAACATATGAACTTACCGTCACTGACTTCAGCGTCATACCGTGATAGGTTCCCATGGTGTCAATTTTAAAACCCTCCGTTTCTGTAGAAAAAAAAAAAACATTTCATAATTTCCAGTAAGCCTCAATTCCATTTTCAAGGCTTCATCATAAATGGATAATGATACACAAGTACCTCTTCGTAAATTTCAGATCAGAGTTTCCTAAACTGTGGATCATAAACCTAAAGAGCTCGCTAACAGGTCACCCAGCCAACGATTTAAAAGGTTATAACTAGGAACATTAAAAAAAAGAAAAGATTCTGTGCATATATTCTAAAAATGTTTGCTGCAGCATTACCATTTAGTCAATATGTTTGATGGTTCAATGGTCAAAAATAAAGCTAGTGAAAACCAAACTACCTTCTTTTCCTTTGAATCGCTCCTGATCGTATCTGTTGTAGGCAGCTGGGACTGGCTGTTTATTTCTTGTTGCTGGATCCTATAGGATAAAAAAACAAATTGGAGTGCATAAATAAACATACATAGATTAGGTTATCTACTTCATTAGAGTGCCACTAGACATTTTTTAATTACAGGTACACTAAGGCTGCATGATAAATCAAGAAAAAAAAAAGAAAAAAAAAAATCAATATTACAACATGGCCAAATACTATAATAGCTAAAAGTGAGACTGTGTATCATGATGCTGTATTATTCTGCTAGTTAAAAATGTATTAGGCAGTAACTTACAATATTGGTCTGAGCGTGTGCGTGTGATGGATTCATGCGCATACATGTCAGTGAGCGCGGCATCGCACGTCAAGTTCATAGAGAGCTTTATTCAGTCCATTTTAAATTCTGATTTTGGCCGCCTCTCAAATGGGTCAAACCATAGATATCACTGCTAAGTAATAATGTGTTTAAAGTAAACACGCTAGAAATCCACGCTCATTCAAGGATTTGCATTTATTGCATGGACGGAGAAAAGTTAAATAAGCAAATAGTCTATCTGTTCCGTGAGAGCAAAGGTAGCGCAGATATATTATACATATAGGACAGTATACATATATAAAACTTGCAAACAGGGACAAATGTACCAACTACTAAGAAAGAGCCCTTTGTAGTTTTATCAAACAAACATCTATTTTACATAAAGGTGAAAAGGAAGCAGAAACCAGACATTCTCACGCTATTGAAGCAGCTTGGTTGTGTACTCACCACCTGAGTTTGGTTCTGAGTCTGTCTCTGTTCAGGGGCTCGACCTTCTTCCCGCGCCTTCACCGATTGTAGGATGGCAAAAATATTTTTGGAGAAGTTCTACAAAATCAAAAGATCAACATGTTCAGGAGATCATATTCTTTAAAACCTACACTTGTCTTTCTCTTTTGTGCACAACTGATCGTCATTCACAATGTAACCCCACAAACAACAAACATGACTTCAACCAAGTAATGAGATTGTGACATTACATTTTTTGAGCATACTGTTTTTTTTAAACACATTATTATTAAAAGTGCTACAATTATTGCAGTATGTTAATTATCTAGGTCTGCTACACACTGAAAATGTGCTTCATCCTTACTGGGATCAATACACTAATAAGCATTTCTCAGTGGTTAAAGGGATAGTTCACTTTGAAATAAAATTTTGGTATGTTTTAGCTTACCTCAAGGGCATCCAAGATGTAGGTGTCTTTTTTTCCGCAGTAGTTTCAATTTTGATATTTTTAGGTCAAACCGTTCTTGTCTGTCAGTCATATAATGCAGGTCTATGGTCACTATCTCAAAGAGCATGCACAGAGAAGTCCAAATTAAACAATTCCCCATCGTAAGTACACATTGATGGCCAAAGACACGAAACGAGCGGTTTGTGTGAGAAAACGAACAGTATTTAATATCGTTTTTACCTCTTGTACACATCCGAGATCACATCTGGCGCTTGCGCAGACTAAGCCAGAACGCGTGCACACGTCACACACCAGGAAGCGCGCGCGCCCTCAGATCACTTGGACGTGGTTGTGTAGAGGTAAAAACGATATAAATACTGTTAGTTTTCTCACACAAACCGCTCGTTTCGTGTCTTAGGCCATCAGTGTGTACTTACGATGGGGAATTGTTTAATTTGGACTTCTCTGTGCATGCTCTTTGAGATAGTGACCATAGACCTGCATTATATGACTGACAGACAAGAACGGTTTGACCTAAAAATATCAAAATTGAAACTACTGCGGAAAAAAAGACACCTACATCTTGGATGCCCTTGAGGTAAGCTAAAACATACCAAAATTTTATTTCAAAGTGAACTATCCCTTTAATTCCTAAAATACAACATTGTGTTCCACCCATAGAGCCATAGACTGTAACAAAAATATGGACGTAGTGTCTGACGCCACCCGTAGGTTTCAGGAGCATTTTTGAGGCCCAAAGTGGGCGGAGTCGGCCGTCGCCATCGTGGTAGCGTCACCGCACGTCACTCCCGGATAAACAAAAATGGGCAGAGACGGGATTCGCTGAAGTGACGTCTAACAGACAGCAGACAAATTGCTAGTAGTGACATCAGCGGCAATCCACCTGTCACTCAAGTGGCCACGCCCTTAATTATGCAGAAATTTAAGGCTTAATATAATTGAAATGGATGAGTTATAAAAATAAATAAAAATTAAAGCTGCAAGCAGCATTTATCGGGGTTCAAGCAATTAAGGCCTTTAAGACCTTAAAGCACAAAAGCATAAAAAGTTAGTAAGTTTTATTTAGCAAGCATGTAACCACTGACATCATAGATGGAAAAGATCATGTTCTAGCATGATTTATCATGATATACCACATTCTAAAATGATTTACCATAGTTCATCATGATTTATCATGGTTTACCATGATTTACCCTGTTCTAGCATAGTTTACCATGATTTACCATGTTCTAGCATGATATACCACGTTCTAGCATGATATACCACGTTCTACAATGATTTACTAGGATTCTTACATTATTTACCTTGATACACCACATTCTACTATTATTTACTATGACTTACCATGTTTCTAGCGTGATTTACCATGATTTACCACATTACTAGCAATTATGTGAAGTGTCAGTGCAAATGAAGTGATAAACACTGACAAAATATGATTGTGTTATAATAGTTATTGTTATACAAGTGATTTTTTTTAGTGTCTACTCTAAATATGAATGAATCCAAAAGCACATGTGAAAAGACTTCATTAATAAGTAGAATGGCCAGCAGAAGCCAGTAGAAGACCACTTATTGGCTCACTTTCACTTTAAACTTCATGATTTGCACCAGTTTTCTGCACTAAATCAAACCAGTCTTTCCATGTTAACTCAATAATGCATGCTTACACACACACACACACACACACACACACACACAAATATGTTTTTTGGATATGTTATTGAGAAAATATATTTAATTGTATAAAAATAGGCATTTCTTTGTGATCTAATAATATAAAACTATGTTACCAGTATAGGGCTGTAAAGATTCCTCGATTATAGTCAAGTACTCGATTTAAAAAAATCCTTGATTGCAATTTACCCCTCGAGTAATTGGCAAAATACTGAAAGTGGTGCATTCCACAGACGAGAATCCAACAACCGCAGAATTACAGTTTTCTAGGACAACGCGATATTTAAACAGGGCTCCAGACTAACTTTTTTTACTAGGAGCGCTGTAGCCCCTGACTGAAAATTTTAGGAGCACAAGCAGAAAATTTAGGGGCACACCTTAAATCAACTTGCAATGCAATTATTCAAATTTCCCCCAAAATAACTACTGACAAATTATTTATTTATTATTTAATAATAAATAGACTTAATGTACAAATATTACAATGTGCAGTTTTATTTTAAGTTCACAGGCACCAGACTAACATCTGAGGGCAGCGGCACCGCAGACACTGAGTTTTACAAAAAAATATCTGGTAGCACTGGGGCTGACAATAAAGCACTAAGCTTAGTTTAGGGTGTAGATGAAATTAACTTTAATTATTATCATTCATAATGTCTTAATATTAATTAAAAAGCAAACCGAGTGAAATAAATTATATTAGGGAGTGAAAATAGCCAATAAGCATCCTACTGTTTACAATGGTAATTTATTTATTTTATTATTTTTAAATAAGTGTATAAATAAGAGTTTAAATAAGACCATTTTTGAAGGATGAACAAAAAAAATGTGTTGGTCATCACATTAAAAATAACATTTATATATGATAGTTTTGAAGTGCTGGAAAAAGAGGTAGCCTAACAGTTAGTACTTGTTAGCGTTTGACTATTTCTGTCACATTATGGTTACAGTTACTACATTAAATCCATGGTGAATGTCGCTGATTTGTGGTCTGAAAGCCCAGTGTTTCTCCTGGTTTCCACATCAGCGCTGTTTGATCTGATATCTGATTATGTTATTAATTCTGAAGCATAAAGGAGTAAGTTAGCGCATTTTCGTTCCGCTTTCATTTTGTTTGGATTCGCTGCTCGGCAACGTTGTGGTCGCGCCAGCGCGACCTAAATAAATATTTGGTCGCACCGGCAGGAAAAATGGTCGCAAAATGCGACCAATTGGTCGCAGTCTGGAGCCCACCATTTACAGTCATAATATAGCATAGTGCCATTGTGAAATCACAAAGGCTGTGATTCAGTTAAATAAATATATCCTCTGTTTTTTGTTTGTTTGTTTTTTTCACAGTGAAGACGCTTCAATTACATGAGTGCAGATTAGCCTACATGTTAAAATTACCTCAGCTCCGTCCACAGTAAACGCTGCTCCAAGCAAACTCAGTCTCTGCAGTGCTGTTTGTTTAGGTTTCCAATAACGTGCAAATATGGGAACGCAAGTCGGACGCAGTTTGTGTTTCACAGTTGCACTGTTATCATTTGTGGAGCACATCTGGGTTTCTCAAACTGCTGTTCATCGCGATTTCAAAATAAAAGTTTAAACATTGCGATTTCAAAATATAAGTTTAAACTCTTGCTCTGAGTTTGCATGTTTTGATGTGCACATGTTCTCGTTCAAGAAATTACAGTGACTGTAGCATTTCTATCGTACAGAAGTGGCCAAATATTAAAGGTTAAGTTGACATTTGAATTAATTGTTTGGACAATATTAAACAAGGATTTGAAAATGCCAGGCTTAGTGTAACAACAACCAGGCCGCTGGCGCCCTCTGCAGGCATTTGTTATTTATGTACATAAGTTATGTTTATATTAGTTTATATAATTTATTTTACATGGGTATATTTTAAGTGTTCTTCAGTAAAACCAATATAATTACTTACTTTGATACTTTACTTGAACCAATTATTGTGGCTTGTTATTATATATTTGTATTTTAAGTAATTTTAAAGGCTGTTGTTAACTTGAATCTATTTTTTACCACAATTTGTTTTATCCGATTACTTGAATAGAATACTCGATTACTAAAATAATCGATAGCTACAGTCCAATTATAATAAAAAAGATTGCTGTTTAAAGCATTTGTTTGTTTCCCAATACTGAAAGCTAATGAAAACGTAATGTGTAATCCTACTGCTCCCTCAAGTGGACAAAAGTGGTATTATAGCTTGCATTTTACAATTGAAGTGTTTGAATGAATGAGTGAATGAATGGGAATTTGGTTTTTCACTTATATCTCGGTAACCAGAACGCGAAAAATTCTGAAACTCAGAGCATAGATAGTGCTCGAGGAGCCCTGTTGAATGACACCATCACTTTGTTTTTGGGCGATTAGGGCCGGGAATTATGGCTGTTCAAAGCTAGCCAACGACGGGCCCTTTCCAACGAGCTCTCACACAAGGTTCGGGGTGGTCTGGGTCAGGAGTTACGGCTGTTCAAAGTCGGGGGTCCCGCCGACTAGCGTTCCCCGGGGGTTGCGCTCCCGAGGCCCGCGACGACACGTTTCGATCAAGAGCCTGGAGAGGACCTTACCATCAAAATTTGAGCGCGCAACGACTTTCCGTTTTCGAGTTATGAGTGAATTTGTATTCGGGGGCGTGGCTTAAATGCCCGTTTTACTTTCGTTTTCCATTTCCATATCTCAGTGACACAATTGTCAATCACAATTGTGACACAATACTCCAATAGATGAGTTTTGACAAAATGTCATTGTAAATGTTAAAATAATGATTTTATAAAGTCTAAATATGAATTACATAACAATATTAGGCAGCAGTATGATGAAATGACAGCAGGGGGCAGTAAAATACCACTTATTGGCTTAATATGACGTTATATCATTTTCACCTTTTTAACTGTTATAGAGGCAAATTTTGTCTGATCTGTCTGAAATTTTTCATGCTTATTAAGAGTAATTTCATGTTCTGACTTGTTTTTAAGAATATAGCATTCATTTAAAAGATATAGGCTTTTGGGACACTTGGTCAAGGCAATTTACCATAGGAAATATATGGTTTTCAAAGCTTTTTAACAGTTATAGCGCCACCTATAGTCCGATCTTCATGACATTTTGCATGCTTGTTAATGATGTTATGTTACATATGCTCACCAATTATTGTGAAGTTCTGAGTTTTCGATTAGGATTTATAGGCATTTGAGTGTTTTTTTGTCCCTCCCCTTTCCTAAATGACCCTGTTACAGCCAGGCAAATGCAAAAGTTCAACTTTTTTTCGATAATTATTGATCTAGAGAGTCCAGAGAATTGTCCTAGACTGGTCTGGTTCCGATTGGGCGAAAAACCAGGGACTAGTTCGCAAAAGTAGGTTTTTAACATGTTTGCGAATATTTAATGAACGGTTTGATTGACAGCAATGGTTCTAGAGGCAAAGTTGTTCAGCATGAGGAGATCTATGAAATGATATGCATTTTCTGATGAAATTTGTAACACCACGTGATTACAGAGCCTTAAAACTCGTTAGCGCCAACTAGTGTCCGATTTCTTTCAAAATTCTTACAGACCTCTATGGCCTTGAGCCAAACATGCCTACTGAGTTTCGTTCCGATCGGACTCCATTAACCTTGTCTAATAGGTGGTCAAACTTCATTGGCCGATGGCGGCCATGTTTTTTGAGATACGCCAATGCCCTCATAGATATACATGGCAGCTTGGACAAAGACACTGCATACCAAATTTCAAGTCATTCGGACAAACAGTCCGGTGTTTATATATTTCTTTCATGTTATAGCGCCACCATGTGGCCAATCGACGCGATTTTTTTAGTGTGACCCCAGACTGACCTCCTACACATGTGTATCTAGATTGGTGAAGGCAGCTAATTTACTTCTCGAGTTATAGCCAATTTAGTAAAACAGGCTCCTCCCACAATGTTAATTTTGCGTCTGCTAGCAACCGTGAATGGAAATTTCCACTTTTTTTTCGATAATTATTAATAATCAGACTGTAAAGAACATTTCTGCACTTGTTTGGTTCCGATCGGGCGAAAAACCACAGACTACTTTGCAAAAGTAGGTTTTTGACAAAATTCAAAATGGCGGAAAAATTTGCATACCGGAAATGAAATCGGAGATATACGTTTTGCCCGTCTTGAGCCAAGGATTACAGTGATATAAGACACTTGAGTCTACGACAAACCGTCTAGGAGTAATTAGCGATTTCGTACTTTTGCTTACTATAGCGCCACCTATTGGCCAATCGGGGTCATAATTTGATAACCTCTCCTCGATTTTTGTACTACCATCTGGCAAAGTTTCAAGTCTCCAGCACTTACGGTTTGGGCTGCACGATGCGTTTTACAGGAGAATAATAATAATAAAAATCAGGACAATTACAATAGGGTTTCAGCACTTCGTGCTTGAACCCCTAAAAATCACCCCCTCAGAGTTGTCATGAAGGGCAAAATTAGCTATATAGACCAAACACTTTTTGTACCAGGCTGTAAAAAAAACAATTCTGCTGTAAAGTTGGACATATTAACATGGGGGGGTTATGGGATTGACTTTTTTTGGAGCCAGTCGATGAATTACAGTTTATGTAACTTCAGTGTTGGATTCAAGAGAGGTTGACGCTTGGTTCCACCAAACCACAAAATGTGGCTATGATCTCATCAGATGTACACATTGATTGTAACCGTGTAAATAAAACTGGGCAACCATAACAATGTGATTTAATCCAAGTAATAACTACAACAAATTTTCATAAAAACAAGATTAGCAGTTTAATCAATGCAACTATCACATGCAGGACAACCATTTTATGATTTATAAATACTGTAACACTAGTGGCAAACAGACCCAGATAAAAACCCAGATGAACAGTTACACTCATTTTAATGAGGCAGTAATAGTTTCACCAGGGATGCACCAGTACCACTTTTTCCAGAACGAGGCCGGTACCAAAACTTTTTGGCTCTTCAAACGATTCTTAGTTTTTACCAGCAGATGACGCTGCGTGCTTTAGAAACAGCCGTAACTCTGCTCGTTTCCAATTCCTTGCAAACACTGCTTTAATCTTCCATAAAATAAAATCTTTCATAAAGTTCAAAGAGGTTGAAGCAAATTACAAGGGTGTTCGCAATGGGTTATGTTTACAATAATTTAGCATAATAAAAGCATTCTGAGGTGCAAGTACATTTAAACGTACAGTATGGGATTTTTTCTCCACTAGGGGTCGCTAACCTATTTACAATAACAAAGGCGTAGTTTGATGACGCAACATTTGCTAAGAATTATGGATCTTGTCGTCAACGTCAAGCCGACCGATCTAATAATGTTTATGGATGACTGAATACATCAATGTTTTTATCATGACTGTGATATGAAGCAGTTCGGGATTGCTAAGAGACAGCTATCAGCTCCAAACCGCTCCAAACGCGACGCGAGTCCCGCGGATATAAAAGGAATATGGACATTTCATACTACCGAACTACACGCAGAATCACTACTCACAGGTCAGTTTATTAGACAAATTAAACTTGTGAGGTAACGCAGCGCTGTTTCACTTCTAACATTACACTATCACACTAAACTGCATTTGAATGTGTTGAAATGTAACTTATGTGTTAGTTTGTCTGTATGAGACTAACGTTAGCAGTAAAGTTAAGATAGATCAACATTAGAATAACATACAGATCATATTCTGACATTTTATCATTGTTGAACTATAAAACATTGATTAGTTTTATGTAAATGTGCTCACCTGTTTAATAAAGTAGTAGGAGCGGTCGAAGTCTCGGACGTGGAGCTCTCGTTTATGGGAGCTCTCGGCATCTCGAAAACACCGCGCTGATATTGATTCTCGTTTTAGTTCTCCTTTTTTATCCAAAGTCTGCTTGCCATGGTCCATAATGTTTGAACGAAACAACAATAGCGTGCAGATAGACATTGCGAACTACAGTGGTCCACGTCTGTCGTCTTGGTTACTATCAGAGGGCTCTGGTTCATAGCTCTGGTTACCATGGCAGCACGAGCGGAAACCAGGGACAACGCGGATATGACGCCATTGACTGCGACATAACGGAAATAAAGACACGGTCCGTGTCTTCGAATTAAAATATTAATTTCTCTGGATTTAGAAGTTAATTGGAACTGTTGGGATAATGTAAATACACAACTTTAAAAAATATATAACATAGATATAGTGATTTTTTATATTTTTAAAGCAAAAAAAATACATATTGTGCCTTTTACCACTTATATGGGCTCATCTCACACAGCCGAACGTACAAGAGCTCTAGATCAGTGCTCTTCTTCCTGAGCATTTCAGCGTGTGGTTAAAAACTAGCCTACAGCGCCATCTGCTGTTAAAAACTAAGACTAACGTTAACGTTAATAGACTGGAGAGAGAATCGATGCATACCGAAAAATCTCAGAATCTCAAAATCAATCCACGAATCACGATGCATAGATTTATTGTCCCATCCCTAGTACTAGGCCGATACCAATGTATTTTCATTATCTACTATATATATATATTAAAAAATTACAAATGCCAAAAAAAAACAAAAAAAAACATTTTTTATTAATAATCAAATCATCAATTTGATCATCAATTTGATCATCAATTATCATCAATAATAATTTTTTTGTTGGTTTAATTTGTTTAGCAATTAAATATTTCCTTTACTTAGGGAAATATAACATTTTTACAAGTTATTTTCATGCTTAATTCTGCCTGTTAAAATGTATTGTACAAACTTCTGTTATTTTCACTGTTCATTTTATTGCTCCATCAGATTTTAATCTTTAATTTAATAGCACAGGGCATTTTTAGAGCTGCTTCAGCGGGGGTCAATTGCTATACAAATAGCACAAATAAATACCACAGAACAAAGATACAAATAAAATGGTGCTTTTGAAGATAAGGTAGGTCTTACAGTAGTTTTCAGGTACCACATTTTAATAAAGTAATCAAATGTAAAATACTGCATTGTTTTCACTGTATAAAATAAATACAGATTAGCTTCGCATTGGGGTCCTGATCAGCCTGTCAGGGTTTATTCCGCGATAGCAGCTTGAAATACATTATCCCGCTTATTACACGGCTACTTGCCACACAAGTAAAAATTTAGACAGGAAATATTGATCTGAGTCTAAATATTTTATTAGCTCTTTAAATGCAAAGCTTCCGCGGAGAGAGCAGTTGCTAGCAAAAATTCAAACTAGACGGCATTTAAGGGATAAGGTACAGTCATACCACTCATTACACAGTATTTCACCACATAAATAATTATGGGGATAAGAGATAATAATTCGAGATGAAACCGTTTTAAAATCGTACCTGTTTGTTATCTTATAATCCATTACAGTGTACAAAACAATAGTCGCAAAATGGCAGCAGCTGCGTTTGTATGAAACGAAAGAGTCTACGATACCCGGATGACAAATAACTGTACACAAAATATTAAATTGACAGTTTTAATATTTATTAGTTCACCAAACGCAAAACTTCCAAGACTGAAGACTGCCGTGTGTCGTGTGTGTAATGATTGCAGTGAGCTTTAATAAAATGTTGGGTTTAGGTCTGTCACTATTATGTCATTGTCACTATTTCGGTAATCGATTAATTATTTTGACGATTACTTCGATATTTTGTTTGTGGTAATAAAAATACACCCAAGCAAACAAAAGCAATGAGGCAACACTTTTTGGTTCAAATAAAGTGTCAAAATCAAGTAATCATGTGGTTTTATAGAACATCGCTGTTTATATAATGTATATAATATTATGTTTTAACAATCATCTTAAGTACATTATGTATTATAACAAATGCCTGCAGAGGGCACCAACGGGCCAGGTGTTGTTACGCTTTACAGCAGATAAAAATGTTTTAAATTGAGCACTCAAATTTAATCAAGAAATCTTGACAGCCCTAAACGTTCATGTTATATACTTTGGTTGCATTTGTGAGTTAATAAAAATATAACTGGTTGTGTTAACTTGGCACATAATATCGATAAATCAATCGATATAGCCCTAAATCGAGTCGCAGAATATTTTTTAGGTATCGGCAAATATCGTATCGCTGGCTGAGAGAATCGATATCGTATCGTGATGAACTGTCTGATTTACACCCCAGTACATAGTTTAACTTGAAATATATTTTCACTATTTTTTGGTTGCAATTCGGCAGTGAATTTTGCAAATTCAGAACTACTCAATTTAACTGGATACACAATTCGATTATAATTTAACTAAATTACATGTATTAATTAAAGGGGTCATGACATGAGAAACCAAATTTGCCTTGATCTTTTGGTATATAAGTGGTCTTTGTACCAATAAAACGTCCTGCAAGTTTCATAGCTTAAGACGTCCTCCCCATTATAAACAAAGCATTTATTTAATCAAGCTCTAAATACAGCTCGTTCTGGATCCATGGTATGAAGTGACGTCACGGTACGAAGTGACGTAGCAGTCGTTTGCATATGACCGCCTCCAGCGTAGACAACTACGCTTCAAGCGCAAGATAACTACGCCTCATTTCATCATCGCATCTGTCACGCGCTTCACATGTGTTCAGTCGACGCGCAGCGAGTGGGTCTGTTTACAAGAAGATTGCGATGTCACGACACACAGATGTGCTGTTCCTGGCTGTGGACAAACAACATGTTTGAATAATATACGCTACTGAAAGATCCAGACATCAGGGGCAGATGGATGCAGTTTATTTTTTGCAGACGTCCCAGTCACGGCAGTGTTAATTTAAGAGTGTGTTCTCCACATTTCAAGGATGAGTGACAGTTGAGAACAATCGCAGTTTGATGCTGGCTTTGCCAGAAAACTTTTGTACAAGATAAGGCCGTGTGGACTATTCTGGGCTCAACAACGACGACGCAAACTGTAAGTAATGTAGGCTATTTAAAACTTAAAACTTTTTTTAAACGTTAATTGCAGTTTAATTCATTATGAATAATCACCGTGTTTTTACTTAATTTAGCCTACTTTTTGTTTTCATGACCGTCATGTTCATGCCCCGTAGGCTATTAAAAGATGTAGGCTGTCAAACTGACAGAATAGTTTCACACTTTCTATGTGGACGGGCTGATGCATTCTTAGTTGTGTTGATGGTTCATTTCCTCTGATTCCGACTCAAACATCATTGCAATCGCCATCGCCTCGCACGCATCACCCGTTACTATGGTAACGGTAAACACAGCTCCGCAAAATCCGCACGTTTTGACAAGGGGGCGTTAACAATTGATGCATAGGCACTGACGTTATCCAATCATAACAGTGGGCGTTAACACTGAACTCTTAAAGGGGAAACACCCCCAAAACAGACTGTTTGAATCAGAGCATGAGAAACAGGGTGGGAAAAGGTCATAAATCACTAAATTTTAAACGTTTTTTGTCCAAAAAACTATAGTAATACTATAATTGCACCTAAGGGAACACAATAAAAGAAAAGAAAAAACCATGTCATGACCCCTTTAATTGAATTAATTTGAAAGATATTATTGTGGCAACAGAGGTAATTATTGAATAGAGATTACAAAATTGAATTGCTCCCATGGAAGGAAAGATCAGGGACAATGATGGCATGTATTTTTTTAATAGCCGTTAATATATGTTGAAGATAGGGCTGTAGTACTCGAGTCCGGTCTTGGACTCGAGACCGCTTTTCTATGGTCTCGGACTCGCTGGTATTCGGACTCGGACTTGTCTCGGTCTCGGCCACTGGTCTTGCCAAATATGGCTTTTGGTCTCGACCGAGTCCAGGTTTCTTTATTATGTTCCCAGTAATCACACATACGTCGCCGCGATATTAAAACAAAATATTATTGGAGGGAAAGTGAAACACTGGCCACCTAATAACTATGGGCATTTCGGCTCTTTTTCGTGAGCCGGTTCGTTTCACTCAGCTCAATGAAAAGAGCCGGCTCTTTTGACTCATAAACGGCTCTATAAAAAAATAAATGTTTAAATAAACTCGCTGAAAGTCCACCGCTAGTGCAACGTGAATATTCACATTTTTAAAGGGGTCATATAATGTAATTTTTGTACAAGCTAATATGATTCTTTAGGGTCTAAATTAAAAGTTTGTAATATACTTTAATTAAAAATTCTCATTAGTATTGTAAGAAAACACTCATTTTATCTGGTCAAAAACAGCTCTGTTTTCAGCACGCCGTTTCAGTGCATGTGTCTTTAAAGGGGTGGTTCAGGATTTTCGACATCGGACCTCATTTTCAAGTGAGCCTGGTTGTTATTCATCAGTGGAGACAATTTTCAAAAAAATGTATCCAGTCCTTACTTTTGGATAGTTCGCCTATGCTAGGCTAGCGCGAGTCAACGGTGCACGTTAGCCTGCCATTTAAAACAGTTTTACCCACTCCACAGTACACCAAATACCACTAGGTTCACCATGCCAAGGCCCCCCAAATACCACTAGGTTCTGGCCAAGGCCCCCCTTAGGATGTGTTATTGAACCCATCGACAATACTACGGCACGTGTAGAAATAAATAAATAAAACATCTAGGTGAACATCAGATTATGTGATGGTGTTTGATACCAGCCAATCAGAAAGATTATAGAGATGCACCGATTACAATTTTCAAGGCAGATTCCGATGTTTCATTGAGTTTGACCTGTCGATACAGATTTTAGCCGATTCTGATTTCATTTTTTCTAACCACTTTACAGCACACAAATATTTTATATATATATATATATATATATATATATATATATATATATATATATATATATATAAAATAAAACACCACTTTTACCCAAACTGATTAATAAAAACAAGTTTAAATGGATACATTTTCTATAAATATTTTTGTCTTCATTTTCTTTTCTGACATAGCCTAATCCAGTTCTTGTTCAAACACACTATACATGCAAATTATGTGCATTTTAGGTAGGCTACTTTTTGTGTGAAATCATATTTATTTTGTCCATCAAAAGTGTGCTTTCACTTTAACTGAGCGTGAGCAGCGCAGCAAAAATAGACTCGGCGCCGAAACCCTCCGCTTCACTACTGCTCATGCGACGCTCCTGCTTGACGCTCACGCGTTGCTCCTGCTCGCGGTGTGAATGCACTCACTGAACATGCACGCCGGAAAAAATTTGCGCTGCTCACGCGCCGCTCGCGGTCTGAAACGGCCGTAATTCACAAGATTTCCTACATGTGCGTTCTGTGTGCATGTGTGATGCTGATGTTGCGCGATGTTATTCATGCGCGCCCGAGTGCATTTGAATCGGCATATGTCAGACTGAAAATAACGTGAAAATCGGCCAATTCTTGTCACTAGCCGATTAATCAGTTCATCTCTAAAAGATTAGCATTAAAAGTATAATGTTCAGATAGGCTATGCAACAAATTATTATGTTATTTGATAACAATACTCATATTAGCAAATTTTTTTTTTTTTTTTTACTTTTTTTTCCACTTTTTTTTCAACTTGCTGCGGCCCCCCTGGCGCCCCCTGGCGGCCCCCACTTTGAAAACCCCTGCCATAATGTACCCTGAGTGTAAAAATAGCCACATTCATCGTGAAGCGTGCAAGCTATTTGCAAAGATTAATATAAAGATTAATATAAAGGTCAATAAAACGTTACACTCACTTGTTCTTCTGTAGGTTCAGCAGGAACACGAATAGTTGGTACTGATCCTTTTTTCAGGAGCAGCTTCTTAGCAAATCCAGCTTTATACTGACCCTCGTTTGTAAAGCAGTCTCGAGTCTGGTGAAATTATTTGCGCAAACATGACAGCATTGACGTTGATCGTGGGGAATATTCCCTTCGAAAACAAAACTCAGCCACTGCGTCTTCAGCTGTACGGATTTAGAAACATCATCAATATGACTGCTGTGTTCATTATTACACCCAAGAACAGAACACCACAATCGTTAGACGCCATTCTACTCAGCACTCCAGCTATCAACAATGAACGCGCCGGTCGGCGCGTGCTATGATTGACAGCTCGCTCACGAGGGCGGGTCTGTGTTTGAAACGCTGCTGTCAATCAGCCATCGTGGGAGGGGCGTCGATTTTGTAACGTCACAATATCGAACAGCTTGATTTGAGACAGGAGGAAACGTATAAGAAGATTTAAAAAAAACCACTGGATGGATTTTTATCATTTTATGATGGTTGTGTACAGGCACTGCCAACACACATTTCAGTACAATCAACTTGTAAAAGTGCATGTACCATTATATGACCCCTTTAATTGTCCATAACACCCCGAAAACTAGCCTGCTTGCCTTGCACATCTAATTAATGGGCAAAGTTTTCCGACTTTTTTTCTTACCTTTCTTTCTTTGCCTATTCCACGAGTGGTAGGCTAAAATATTATTTTTCGTCACGTCATCCGCCCGATCCGCATCTCTTGTGTGTGTGTGTGTGTGTGTCTGTGAGTTGGCTCGGCCCTCCCTCATGCAGCTTAATTGGTTGACATCGTGTGTATGATTGACAGGAACAGAATGTAAGGCTGATCAGACAGTCGAAACGAATGTGTGTGCTCCTTTAGGCCTATATAATTATTTTTTTGTTGTTCTTTGAATTAGTCAATTATTTTAAATAAAATTAAAATGAAAATTATTCATTATTACATGATTTAATTTCTATAGGCTAGCCTATATTTTTTTTAGCAGACTGCTTTTTTTTTTTTTTCCTGTCCTGGACTCGGTCTTGACTCGGACTCGAACCTTTTTGGACTCGGTCTTGACTTGGACTCGAACCTCTTTGGACTCGGTCTTGACTTGGACTCGACTAGTCCTGGTCTTGGACTCGACAAAGGTGGTCTTGACTACAGCCCTAGTTGAAGAGTCCTTGTTTTTGTTTTTCAAGAAAATTCGGGTGATTCCGCTTACCTTGCCGCTGCTCTGTAATATCGTCGTCCTCGTCCGCCACACTCTTTCTCGGCTCACAATGTCTCTGGTCACGTCTACTTCAGCATCCACAAAGCTTCTCTGTTTCTGGGTGATGTCATCGTCCAGGTCAGGCTTGATAGTAGAGCGCTTCTTGGCCATGATTTTAGCCTTGATGGCAGCGATCTTCTCCACAGACATGGCTTCTGACAGAGACCTAAGATCAGCAGAAGTAGGATTAGCTAAACTGAGGGACTCACAGCCTCAATTTAGGACAACTAAGCAGTTAAGGGTCACAACTAAAGGGTAAATACACAACTTTTTCTAACTTTGACTATATTCAATATACAGCACAGCTTTGAGTTTATAAAACTGGAATTACATTTTAAAATATTAAGAACACATTTATAAAACGCTCTTTAGATAATCCATTAATCACCACTTGCACTGCATTTTTTACGAACTTGTTTGAAAGATCCTTTGTATGTATTGTGAACTCCCATAGTCATAGTGATAATAGTGATAAAGATAAACTATTAACAGGAACCAAACTTGTCCAGTCTCAGCTACAACTACAGAGTTTGAGGGTCAAAGTAGACGTTGTTCACGAGCAGCCAATAAAGACCATAAACTGGCATTATGCAAATTTTGAATTTGAATTTCAGAACCAATTTTTTATTTTGGGAGACAATAACTCCATTTATCTGCACTTTGATCTTTGAAACTTTGCAAAACTTTTACATTCACAAACAGCTATATTACACACATCATGAAAGGTAATATCCAAAAAAGCATAAAAGGCGCACATCAAAACACTGGATCATACCTGATCTGATCCGTCTGCACAATGCTTTCCTTATGACCCTCGAGACGAGCCGCCAGACGCTCCTTATCCAGACGCACACGCTCTTCATCCTGAGAATCACATGCATAAATCATAAATTAATGAATCCTATATCCTACAGCTCTGCTTTTCAGCAATATAAATGTAAGCAAAGACTTCAGATGGAAAGCCAAGAAATACTTGTGTTAAAATGTTTCTCACCTCAACCCGAGGTTTTTTAGCCTCTGACGACGCTTCATCCGCTGCCCTTTTAACTGTTAAATTAATTGTTAACTGTTAATTGTAATTTATTGCCAGTAAATTGGTGATTCTTGACTACAAATCTTTAAAAGACAAAACTTTTTCAAACTATGTTTCAGACTTTTATCACATGCCTAATTATGGCCTATTATGCATGATGGTTTTTTTAACGAAGAGCATGCTCAAAAAAAATAATATCCACACACCTTGTGTCGGCCTTTGTAGACCGATCTCAATGGGCGCACTTCTGTCGATACTCGTCGATGACGCTGTAAAATTGTATTAAATGCCACTTTAATTACAAACAGATAAATAGTTATGTTGCTTTAGTAATGAGTTGAATACGGTAACGTCTGTGATTTCTCGTCACACTTACAGCTTTCTCCATTGAGATAGGACAACAAGTCTTTTCTGTCAGGTCGTCTTACAACAGGGATGTTCTCTGTCTGCAATCAGAGAAACAGCTTTACCTTTTACTTTCCAGTCAACTATGCAAAATGTGAACAGTGTCTACATTATAAAAGAAAAACATGAAGACAAAACTTCTAACAGTGAATGAACATACATAAACATGATCATATATGAGGGTCCATGGCATATGAAAGATTAACAAACCATACGTATATAAAATCGTTTTACTTACTGCAGCTCTCCGCACATAGGACGGATGGGGAAGATGCACATTGTTGAGCAGGAAAAGAATGGAGTCAAGAGTGTAGTACTCTTTAGGCTGTCCCTCTTTTCCAGTTCTGTAATGACATTAAATTGCATGTCATATATATATATATATATATATATATATATATATATATATATATATATATATATATATGTGTGTGTGTGTGTGTGTGTGTGTGTGTGTGTGTATATATATATATATATATATGAATCAAGCTGTAAAGTCTATTTAGCATTTTTTTTATTAAATAAATATTCATAACCTTTCAATCCCACTTTTCATTGAAATTATGCTGAAATTTTTGCATTATACAATGAAATTTTCATTATTTTCAGCATAAATTCAATGAAAAGTGGGATTGAAAGGTTATGAATATTTATTTGATTTGATTTTGTAAATTAATTTGTGGATCAAATTTTTTCTACCCCTACTGTATACAAGTAACTTTGACAATTGCTCTCTCTGGTGGCATCTAAAATTACCAGACAAAATACAAATAAAATAAATAAATAACTGAACCTGCAATCTGGTCATTTTTTACCCTTTCATTAAGATACATACATTTCCACCAAAATACGTTACAAACCGCAACAACCTTGTATGAACCCTAGATAGGACACATCACATGAGATCATGTGGGTTCACTATCATAACATAGCTAACTTACGTGAACAATAACAGAACATTACAAAAAAAGGATTGTAGTGGCTCCATGGTACAGTGTAGTATTAGATAAAATATTAGATAATATCCTAGTACTTTGAGGCAAAGTATCCAAATATCATAATATCAAAATATCCATGCTACATGTTATTTACATGTTACTTCAAGGTATAGCATGTACAAAAAACATACTTTGTAATTTTTAGATCCTATTTCGTGGAACCAAGTTAGTGAATAGTGATTGATTGCAAAGTTTTAAACTCTCACTCAGATCAAATGACAATAGTTCAACAATAACAAATGAGAAGTTGTCGCGCAGCATCAGTGAAGCCTACGATGTTGTCAAGGAAAACAACTCAGTGGGTTTTAAGGAACCGCCAAAATATTAGTTATAATCTATCGGTATCTATATATGCATTTACACTAGCTTACAGATACAGTACGCCTTCTCCTTTCCATTAACATTTTCACACAACACGAGTTTCTCCACACGAGTCCATCAGTAGCGCATTAGCAGCTAAAGCAGCTCAGCTCAAAACAAAACGGACAACTGAGCAGAACAAGCGCACACATACCCCCAAATGACATAGTTAGTCTTGACATTTTTTGGCCAGGAGAATTCTCCGAAAATAACTTCATCTCCTTTCGCAACGATCTCCTTTTTCTGGATATTGTACTGGCGAAGAACACTCAACACGTCCGCCATGATCGCGCCTCCTCATTACGAGTGTTTTATTTAAGACCCCGCAACTTCTCAGCACAGGACTGCTAGGAATAGTGCCTATGTCAAATTCATGAATTTATAAGCTTTATAATGTTCTTTTTTTGGACTTCAACCGCAATAGGGACCATATAAACTGATTCAGTAAATGTATTATTCACAGGCGAATAGGAGTTATGTATTAAAACGTATTTAAGAATCGCATGCACAGGTCAGGCAAATCCGGGGCATCTAAATCGAACAGCCTCTGTCAAGTCTTAACTGACTATAAACTGTTAATTCACTGTCATAAACGTTACAAAAAAAGAAAGAAAATAAATGCATTTTAGGTTTCTATTATATTAATACAAACAAAAACTTAATTTCACATACCTTCAGAAAGACCTTAATAACTTTGAGTCTATAAAATGTATATTTTGCATAGACAGGAAGACTGTCTGCTTTATTCATTGTATCTCTTGCATTAAGGTGATTATGGTTGTTTGTAATGTCGTGGGGAAAAACACTGTCCCAAGTCTTTCTTTAGTAGTTTAGAGCCTAATTATCTTATATTCAGTTATTTTTAGCCTATCATGTTTTCAAAAAAATACTATTACTGACACTGACTAGCAACAGTATCAGCGATTAAAAAGTTTGCTAGACTCGATTACAATAACATGAGTGATTAATGTTAAATTATAGATATTGTCTGAATAGTAACATTACAGATAGAATTAAGCAGCATCACAAACAAATTACTCTCAAAAGGATCTTTATTAATTTATAATTAATGCTGTTAATAAAAGAAAAAAAATCTCCTTTTTAGATATAATCTAATTGGCAACAGGAAACGTGTAGTATCAACTTAAACAGCAATTTTGGCTTTAAAAACTAAAATACTTTCAGTTTTCTATTATTGTATAGTGTAAACACTATAAGGTCACCTTATGAAATATATCTATTGAACAATAAAAACAAAAAAAATATAAATAAACTTTGGTAACTTGCTATCGTTACTACATCAACAAATTCAATAAAACAATAGCAAATGAATTTCAATTTGTATCCTCAATTTTTAACATCCAAAGTCTTTCATTATTTGTCATACTTATCCCATACTTCAAGAGGTTTACATCTAAATTAACTAGTGTTACACAAATAGAGCAAAAGGTACATTCAGTTTTGTATCTCAAAAGTAAAAGGTAGTAATTGTTTACAGACATTTTAGTGTTTGTTAGTTTGTGCCTACATTTCCTTTACATAATTATTATCCTAGCAGCGTTAGAAAACTTAAAACCTTGATTTGACCTTAAGAGTTACAAAGAGCAACAGAAAATGCAAAAAGGCAACTTTCTACACATAAATGAATCTAGAAGCAAGATCCATTTACAAGCTCTACCATATACCTCTTTTCTCTCAAATTTGGAGTGTGTGTGTGTGTGTGTGTGTGTGTGTGTGTGTGTGTGTGTGTGTGTGTGTGTGTGTGTGTGTGTGTGTGTGTGTGTGTGTGTGTGTGTGTGTGTGTGTGTGTGTGTGTGTGTGTTCAAAAGTGCAGCACCACAGAGTAAACTGTAAAATATTAAGTTAAGTCTTAAATAGACTGAAGTGTCAAGCCTCTCTTCAATCATAATAAGAAGTTATTTGTGTTCATATATCAAATATCAAGTTGCTGGACCACAAAACAAGAGGTATTTTAACATTAAACATTACCAACAAGTCTAGTAATTAAGAGGCGTTTACACGACACTGTTTTCAATAAAAAAAAGAAACTTTTTATGCATTTTGGTTGTTCATTTACTTGATAACAGGGGCCTGAAAACGGAAACTTTTTGAAAAACGGTTTCAAAGTGCAAGTTTTTGAAAACTATACCATTATCGTCTTTGCATAAATAAATAAAAAACGTGAATTTGTGAAAACAGTGATGTCATGCACATGCGTATTATGTGTTTATAGGTGCGTAGTATTTCTTTACAAAGTGACATCGCCAACTACTGGCCTGCTGCACAATAAAAAATTTTTAATCTTTTTCGAGGATCCGTATGAACGGGGACCATTTCGACAATGTTGTCGTCTGTGCACGAAAAACACAAAGGAAAAACATTCCTATTTTTAGTACATCGTTGTCGTGTAAACATTGCTCGATTTCCAATTCAATGAACTTGCAAATGTATTTTGCTTCATATTTGTCACAGATTTTAGTGGAAGAGCTATCTGTGCACTTTCAGCTCAAAGTGTAATATTACATTATATATAATATTATAACAACTCATTACACAGAACAAAACATGAATGAAGACCATGAAATAGAAGATTATTTCCAATGAAGGTCAGTGACATACATGAACTTATAACTTAAAAAAAAAAAAAAAACTGTGTAAAAGACACATTATGCTCTTCTTGGGAAGAAGCAAACATTACATTAGACCAGGTTTAAAAAACAGTTATATTGAATGAAGATCATTACTTCACTAATTTGCTTTTGATTTTCCCCTTCAACTAATCCAGCCTGCTGGATATTGAATTACACTTGGACTTGATTCCAGACTTTGATTCCAAAAATTGTCTTTTTTTTTTTGCATGTTGACGTGGGGTGCATCAATGTCTTGTTGTCGTTCAGAAAACTGTCTGCATGCTACAAAACCAAAAGATTTTAAATGACATCAAGTGCGAAGTTACGGATGACGTCGACTGCTTGCGAGTCAAAGCCGCAGATGTCCAGCATGCCACGGTCTTCAGGGTCAGCGATGGACAGCGAGTTGGCAATCATTCCACACACAATCAGTTTGGAAAATAAACCACTTTTCTAAAAAAACAAAAATAAAAATAAAAACACAAACATGACATTTTCTCTTTAAAATTAAGAACATCCTATCACTATTACCAAATCTAAGAAACCATTCTAAAAGAACTGGACTGTCAATTGATTTAAAATGTAATTATCACATGATAAGCCAATTAATCTATTTGTAGATTAATTGTATACAGTTTGGGGGTCAGAAATAGTTTTCATTATTTAAAAGAAATTAACACTTATTTAGCAAGGATGCATTGAATTTATCAAAAGTGACAGTAAAGACATTTATAATGTTACAAAAGATTTCTATTTCAGATAAATGTGATTCTTTTAAACTTTCTATCCATCAAATCCTTAAAAAAAATGTATCACCGTTTCCACAAAATTATTAAGCAGCACTACTGTTTCCGACACTGATTATAATCAGAATCGTTTCTTGAGCAGCAAATCATCATATTAGAATGATTTCTGAAGGATCATGTGACACTGAAAACTGGAGTAATGATGCTGAAAATTCAGCTTTGATCACATGAATAAATTACATTTTAAATTATATTAAAATACAAAACAAACATAATTTTTTTATCAATTGCACTAAATTTGTGTTAAATCAACAGCCTTATTAAAACATATTACAGACAGCAAAGAATATAACAGTGTAATAAGCTAGTAGTTGCACTCACTTGTCTATACGTCTTCAGTGTGTCTGCTGGATTTTCCCTCCCAAGGGTTTGATTATTGGTGAAAATGATGAAGACATCCACAGTTTTCTCATTCTCTGAGGCCCAAGTGATGGGTAAGGCACAGTCCGTACTGCCACCAGGAGTCTAGAGATAAGTCACATGTAGATTATGCTTACAGATGTAGTACAGTAGATGTAATAATTCATTATATAGCATGAAATGTTTTCTCAAGATCTTCTTGCCTGGATGAGCTGTGCTGCTACTTGCATAAGCGTCATATCAGAAGAGACAGAACAGGGAAGAACACTTCCTTCAGAGAAAACCACAATCTGTGTGTTTAGCTCCGTTTGTGCAATTACCTGCAAATAAAAAGGGAACCGTTAAATATATTCGGTACACTGTAAAAAAAAATATTTTCATGATACAGTATGTTATCACAACATTTTATCTTTTGTCAAATCAATGTAGATAATATGGTTCAGATAACATAATATTTTGAGTTTGTATTTAATAAAACAATCTCCATTGTATTAACTAACATTTTTAATTTCAATGAACTCAAAATTAAGACAACCAGGTTCAAATTTTGATATTTTTATTTTAAGCTCATATTTGATACTTTTTTTATTAAGTAAAAATCTTTTTATTGACCACCATCAGGTAGTGCTTCACGTTTCTCTTTGCTGTGAAATCTTTACTGATTTTTATAAAGTAAACATAAGAATAACTTTTGTATTGTTAGCAATATTTCAAGATGAACATAATACTGGACTGAAGCTAAACTTAGGTTTACTGGATTATCCATACACCATTTAAAGAAAACTAACTTGTGTTAAAATATGAGTATTAAATATGATACGTCAGAAACGTTCATCTTAAGACGCTTACTAAGACATATGTGACCCTGGATCACAAAACCAGTCACAAGTCGCACGGGTATATTTGTGGCAATAGCCAACAATACATTGTATGGGTCAAAATTATTGATTTTTCTTTTATGCCAAAAATCATTAGGATATTAAGTAAAGATCATGTTCCATGAATATATTTGGGTAATTTCCTGCCATAAATATATAAAAACTATATTTTTGTGAGTGAATGCAGCACAATCGCAAACATAAATGGACAACTTTAAAGGAGATTTTCTAAATTTTTTTGCACCCTCAGATTCCAGATTTTCAAATAATTGTATCTCGGCCAAATATTGTCCTATCTTAACAAACCATACATCAATGGAAAGCTTATTTATTCAGCTTTCAGATGATGTATAAATCTCAGTTTTAGAAAATTGACCCATGTGACTGGTTTTGTGGTGCAGGGTCACATATTATAGACAAATAGAGTCGCAACTGATATCTATATGCATTTTATACAAGTAGTCAGCTATACGGTTATACAGATCTCATTGATTTACAAGCTTTCAGAATTTCATCTTACTTTTTGGCCATTCAAAACTAGAATTTTTACGATTTGAATAAAAGGTGTTTTTTCCTCTTCCAGTATGAGCTCCATATTATCCTATATCATACAATATGATGAGCTATTAAAGCCTGATGTATCAATTTTCATCACGTGCAACATTTATTTTTAAACCTTAAACCTTAAACGTTCAATAAATATGTTACATTAAAAAAAAAGAGAGAAAAAATAACGATTTTTCTGATTATTATTTTATATGTCATCCTTCTTTACAGGATTAAAGGTGCAAATGCTAAATGTTCATTTTGTCCACTTTTAGAAGCGAACTAGCATACAGACAGCCTCAAAGCGATCACGAATCAACTAAAGGTCACAAAAGTCTTGATTTAATTGGGTTTGTAAGTTCTTGCTTGGATATAATCAACATTTCGCTCTTCTTAAAGTGTCTAAAAGTCTTTACAAGATTCGCATATGAGAGCAGTGCACTGGAGAGGCAATTCATTGATGTTTACAAGACTAGAGTGTCCCGTCATAAAAGGAATATGCAAGGAATGTGAAATATGTGCGGGGCGGATACTCAGCAGCAACACACACTTTCTCCAAGGACAAAATATTAGCTTAAAATATGACTTAAGGCTCTTGATAGACGTCACTGTGTTTCTAGAACACAGTTTGCAGTGGTGTAGTCTTACCATGCACATTGCCGCTGCCACTGCCACAGTGCTGATGGAGCTGCCGTGAGTCACGCTGCTCAGAGAAGAACTTACATCAACTGCCACCAAATAACGCTTGCCTGTGGGCTCCACAGCCTGGGGACATAAAGAGTCACAGGTTAAAGGCATAGTTCACCCAAAAATGAAAATTCTATCATCATTTACTCACCCTCAAGTTGTTCCAAGCCTGTATGAGTTTCTTTCTTCTGCTGAACACAAAAGAATATATTTGGAAGAATATGGGTAACCAACTTCCACAGTATTTTATTCCCATACTATGGAAGTCAATGGGGTTCATCAACTGTTTGGTTACCAACATTCTTCAAAATATCTTCTTTTGTGTTCAGCAGAAGAAATAAACTCATACAGGTTTGGAACAACTTGAGGGTGAGTAAATGATGGCAGAATTTTCATTTTTGCGTGAACTATCCCTTTAACAGCACATCTCGAAAACAAATGCGTTACACAGCTTACGTTGAGGCCAGGGCTAGACTGGCCATAGGGCATACCGGGCATTTTCCCGGTGGGCCGACGTGCTTTTTGGGCCGATACATCTCATACTCATACATAAAAACAAATATTATTATTTTTTCTTTTCTTTGTTTATGATCATAGTGGGCCGGTCTGGGCCAAAATGCCCGGGCCGATTTTTTGTCCCAGTCCAGCCCTGGTCGAGGCGTCACTCACTGAAATAGTTTTGCAGAAGGCGCAGTCCAGGGCTTGAACAATGTCTCTGTCCGGCTCCCATTTCAGTTTGCTACGCTTCCCATGACCTCGCTTATAGTTTTCAGATGCCACAAGAATGTTGAACGGCTGTGTTTTTGCCTGAAATAGCACACACGTTGAAAATGAACATGTAAAAATGTATATTTTATTCTATTCAAGTATTTGGAATTTTTATAATTAATTTCAAATGTATGAATTAGAGCTGCACGATTAATCGTTTAAAAGATCGTGATCTCGATTCAAACACCCACGTGATCTCATTCCTCAATGACAACGATTCTGCTGTGTCTATGAAACCTTTGATAAGATCACACCTGAACATTCAAATCTGAGTACGAGTTGCCGCTGATCCAGAGAGAGCAGTTATCATGTTTAGGTATGAAACGGCTTCACAAACAGTCTTTTCAACCACACAGTATGTTTATTTCTATCTTACAATAATTAAGATTATCACATAAGTACTGCGATAAAATGGAGTTGAGTTAAGCGGAGTTAAACACAGCCAAAGTCATTGAATCATTCATTCAAGAGATCCGTTCAAAAACGCTGATTCATCCAGTAATGAAACGAGTCATTGAATCATTCATTTAAACCAAATGTATATATATAAAAAATAAAAGCAACTAACATTTTGTCAGAACCTCTAGTAAATGTACATGTTATAATATTTTATTTAGTTTAGTCCATTCAGAATCATGGAAGAATCGTGATCTTGTTTAACACAAAAAACGTGATCCTCAATTAATCCAGAATCGTGCAGCTCTAGTATGAATGTCACTAAATTAGATGTTAAACATATTATTTAATATTATTATTTTTATTACAACAAAATAACAAAGAAAATAATAATTTTCATAATTTATTTTAAGGAAAGATAACACTTTCCCAGCAAACCATTTCACAAATATAATTTGTTGAGCTTATGATTATAAAACAATAAATATATTATTACTATAATGTTCATAGTTAATGTGATGAACTACACCTGTGGTTACTCTGTTAGGACACCTGTGAGAACTTGCTGACTTCATACATCCACTAAAAATCACCAAAACACCAGTTAATTCAAAGTCATTGGAAAATGGCTCCGGAAACTTAGTTCTGATTTGTTTGCAGGTGCCACATAGTTTGATATTTTTGCTATATAATGCAAAAACATTCATGATTTTTAAGGGTCTCAATGCTACACATACAATAAATGATAAGATTTCAAAATAACTGAACTAAGGAGCATAACTGGATGCTGCTATTGTCTTAAAATGATGTTGTTGTTGTAACCTGACCTTTTTCAGTGCAGTCTCATCCTGAATCCTTTCACAAACAGCGGCAACATCCGGACTTCCAGGTGCCAGAACCTTGTCTGCTGTCAACTTACCCAAATGCTTCAATAAAACAACCACTGGCATCTCTTTTAGCAATGCTTTCCATACCTGAAAGGGACCAATAACAACATTGTCATCAAAAACGAAGAAGACCTTTCAGCCTCATGAGTGCTCGTCATGTGCATTCACTGCCAAGAAAACTGCATTTACAGAAAAATCAGAAAAGTTTCTGTAGTTTATCTTTATTATTACTTTATACTTTGAATTTCTATGCTCAAACTAGGGCTGTCACAACCATTGTTGGGGATAACTTAATAGATCTTTTTTTCAAGTAACTAGTAAAGTAATGCATTACTTTTAAATGTATAACAAAATAATTGAGTTACTTTTCAAGTAAGCAATGCAAGTTACTTTGCTTTCCCATCTATTGACTGACAGATCTCCTGTCTCCATGTTGAGAGAAATCAGGTGCACTGCGAACACATGTAGTTCTAGACTAAATGTGAGCATTTACTCCTCACTTGCACAAAAACACATTCAGTATTGCTCAAAATGAATAAAAACAGTGAAACAAACTCAGAATATTACGCAAACCTGCAATAACTAAATATGTTAAATAAGACTGATATACTTTATGCATTTAATCTCACTTTATTAACCAATGTCTTTGCTGCTGACCTTATATGATCCAATTCAACCATACTAACAAGAGAAAATGACTTTAGTTAAACATCACATTTGTGTATTATTTTATTGCTGTAAATAACTTTCCCCAACACTGGTCACAACACCAAAATTTCAGTAGTTGATACCAATAAAATGTCACAATGCTTGATACCCATTTCAATACCACTGCAATATTTAATAGCAACTAACATATTTATTGATATATTTTTTTTTTTTTTTTTTTTTTTTTTTTATCAAAATGAAATGTGGTTCAGACCTCTTTGGACTTCAGGTGGTTGGTCAGAACCTGCTCTTTTTCCAGCCTCTGCTCCTCAATAAAATGAATGAGCTCCTGTTCATCAGTCGAGTGTTTGGCTTTCTCCACAGCTTCCAGATATCCAAAAACCTTTTGCAGATCATCAGAGATCTCTTTATCGCCATACGCTTCCTGAACCCCATTCCATCCTTTTGTGACGTATTTGCAAACAAGAGCAACAGCTGTAGAGAACAAGAACACATACTTATCTTTCCTCATGTGACTTTTGACACAAGAAGCATTTTTACAAGAAATCATTGAATAGACATTACAAAAAGTGCCTTTAGACGTCAAAATAATGTTTTATTTCCATAGGATTAAACATAAACCCATCGCTGTCCACAACAAACCATTTTGCAAGCACTCACCGTCATTGGTTGGCTTCATGTGGGACAGCCTGAGGAGGTCCTGGTGTGACCAGCCTGCCCTGTGCTTGCACTTAGTCACGGCCCGCGCCAGGCTCATACCGTCCTGGCTGTTGTACCAATCAGTCACGGCCCTCCGCAGAGCCCGTCCCCACATCCCAGAGCCCTCTTTCAGTTCCTTCTTATACTGCACAAATGTGAAGAGCTGCACGGGCGCGCGACACAGTTCCTTCAGCGCCCGTAAGGCGGCCTGCCTGGTCTTGCAGTCTGCATGCTGTGAGCAGACGGCCAGGGCGAAGAGGCTGGGGTTGGGACGGACAGCGCGGCCCTCCAGATTCAGGCGTCTGATCTCCTCCACCACCTCACAGCCTCGTCCGCCCTCGATGAACTGCATCAGGGACAGGGCGTTCTCCATACCCAGAGGACACTCTTTAGTGCTGTATGTGGCGCTCTCAGAGCCGTAACAGAGGAAGCGGCGCAGACACAGTGTGTCTGCGGTCACTGCTCTGCCCGAGGAGTTCAGCACCTGTTCATTAACAACAGACAGTTGTTCTGGAAGAGATGCTGGATCCATAATTAACCGTCCTTCAGTCCTAAAAAAAGATCACAGAGGTTAACATTACACTATAAGCACAGAACATCACCACTCACTAGTCTGTTAGTAGACGCATGGTTTGCTTTGTGCAAACATAATACCAAGGTTATTCTTTTAAAGGACCATGTAAATACTATGGCACATGAACATGGTGTGTGTGTTCTGATAAACCCTACATTATGGGGACAACATGACCAAATGTCCCCACAAAGATTGCAATATCCTAAATCCTTGTGAGGACATTTTTGGTCCCCATTAGGAAAATGTAAAATGCAGAAAGTTTTCTGTGATGGGTAGTTTTTGGGGTAGGGTTAGTGTAAGGGGACAGAATATACAGTTTGTACAGTATAAAAACCATTATGTCTATGGAATGTCCCCATACAACATGAAAACACAATGTGTGTGTATGTGTACACTATATACAGTCAAACTAAAATTTATTCAGACACCTTCAACATTTCGCACATTATCACAGTTTATTCGCTATAGTTTAGAAAATGGTAATAAAATATGACAAGAACTCAAGAGTTACCAAATCAGGTGTTATTTCACTGGTTTTGGCCATCCTTCTGTTAGACTGTCTCACAAATGAATTAGGTTGAATAACTGTCAGCTGTTAAATTTAAGTACACAATTAGATAATACCAATTTAGGACAACAAATTACCAAGCAATGTTTAATTTTGTCCAGTCTGTGGTGTAAAAAGTTTGCATTACCAATTAAAGAAAAGCAAAACCATGGTCAGGTCAAAGTGTCTGAATAATGTTTTGGTCCCAAATGTTCATACATTTTACTGGTGGTCCACTGTATGAAGCATTTTGGGGTATAATATGTCACAGTTTACTTTATTTTTCTATCCACACTTACATAAATTAACTTAATTGCCTTGCACCCACTAGCAAAAAAAATAAAAATAAAAAAAAAATATTTCTGGTGTCTGAATAATTTTTGGTTTGTCTGTAACGTTATACAAACGTTTACTTTATACTTGTTTTGTACCAAGTGCAAAGTAATAATAAAGAGTAACGTTAGTGATGAAATGACTTTTGAAGTCCAACTTGAGGTAATGTACATCTTAGTACACTTCACTGTAGCTTTTAACATTTGAATTAACCACTGTATATTTTAAAGGCTCGGTTCTTCAAACCGTTGAGATTGTGCGCGTTATTTTGTTTTGTCAGCTTTATGAGGATCAGTTCACTAGCGGCTTTAATCCTGTTAGCCAGTTAGCCAGGGCGAGGAAAACCTCCTCAAAATACACTCATCCAGCCAATAAAGTTCAGATAGAACAGCTCCATCACACCCATGCTAACTTACATCACTGATAAACAACATGACGACCACAACCTTTAAATCACACACACATGATGAAGAAGGGAGGGGTAGACCAAGATCAGTTAGCCCGATGCTAACTTACATCACTCTACACACAAACTCTTTCTCTGAATATACAAATACCTCAAAATCCTGCTGGAAAACTGTTTAATAAGTCCAAAAGCTGCCAAAGTCTCTAACGTTAGATCTTCCCGAGAGTTACAGCTCCTCCCTTTAAAATCAGAGTCAAGGAAGAAGTGAAGAGAGAAGATTCCTGACTGAGCGCAACACAATGGCCGTGTCTCAAAACCTAGTGACCTTCCTAGCTAGACATCATTGGCGGAACGCGCATATTCATGCCTTAAAAAGATGTCTATGTAGGCAGTTAACAGAGTTTTGTGTGAGATTTTGCTTCATTTTAGAGACTTGTAGGCCTAAAAAGATTCACAATACTAATAATATAGTATCTTTGTATGTTATTTATTTCTTTAAAAAAGTGTAACTTTTGTCATTTCTTTTTATTTTATTTACTACACAAAATTTATACTTTTTAATTTAAATAAATGTATTAAAAAAGCAACATTAATGCACTATTAAGGGTTTTTTTTTATGCAACAAAAAATATACAAAGATTTGCACATGCATACACCTCACAACAAGTAGAAAATAACATAGCCTACATAAGAATATGTAAAATAAAGTAGGTCATGCCAGGGGTAAAATTACATCAATTTAAAGTAACAAAAAGCTTCATAGGTCTTCCTTGCTTTTTTGTTCTTAATCTTATCTAATGTAGTACCATATTGTTTAATCTCTTCAATAAAATCATCTATCTATAAATTACAGAAACGTCTGTCTGTCTGTCTGTCTGTCTGTCTGTATGTATGTCTGTGTGTCTGTTAACCACATATCTCTCGAACCGTTAGTCCGATGGATTTCAAATTCGACAGGTGTCTTACCACGGGCACGAGTAAGTGCAGTGCCAAGTTTGACGTTGTTTGGATGAGAAATGCTAAAGATATCGTTAAATATATCATTTTTAAAAGGTTGTGGTTTAAAAATAAACATTCTGACATTAGAGGGTTGTATCGGTCAAAGAAGACCCAAGAAGGTTGTGGTTTAAAAATAAACATTCTGACATAAACACTCAGTCAGCTACACTGTTTACTTCTGAATATTATAGTTTGGTTCCAGAACGTGATAAATCCATTTTGATTAATTTGAGTAAAAATGTGTTTTCTTTACCAAGAAAGTGGCAAGATGAAAACCACTATTTTCTGTTTCAAACTTTCACATAGCATCTTTAGGTTATAATAACATAAAAAATTCAAATCCAGATTTGGATTTTCAAAGATCTATTATAAAAACTGATTATTTTTCCCCAAAAATGCAATAAATTCATGACACTTTTTTTTTCAAAATGCAATTAATCCATTGAATCAATATAAAAGTTATTTTTTATCATATTGAAACTGTTGAAATCAGCCATCGCTTAGAAATATCTCCTGAACTTTTTTGACTGCGATCAGCTCACAAAAACTGATTTTGCACAGGCACTTTGCACTGCTCCCTGAATCGACGCGCTTATTCATTTGTGGATGTAAACTGAATCTGTAAGTCAGCTATGCTGTTTACTTCTGAATATTATATTTCATTCTGGTGCGCTTAACGTTATCGCTACTGTGTAATAGTAGCCTATGCTATTCACCAACTAAACATATCCAATTCAATGCGTTCACAGTCTCTTTCACGGGTATCATTTGTAGTAGCCTATTCACAAACTGTTTCCTCAAGCATAGCGTTTTCTCGGAGTTCACTGTGTGCTTTCTACCATGCACAAATAAAAATGTCACTGAACTTTTGCTGTGTAATTGTAACAATGAGCACTCAAACACACCAAACCAACAATTACTCAAAACACACTCAAAAACTGATTTTGCACGGGCATTTTGCACTAGTATTGTTTAATCTCTTCAATAAAATGTTCAAAGCTTGGCTTAGCTTTAGTCCATTTTTTTCACATGAATGTGACATTTTCCAAGTAAAATAAAAAGTTGTATGGAAGCACATCATACTTATGGAATCAACATTGTCCTGTACAAAACATACTACATCATACAGATCAATTTGTAAACATGTTCCAAACAACCAGAAATTAAATTTGAAACATCCAACCAAAACATTTTTGAATATATACAATCAAAAAAAAAAAAGAGAGATGAGTCACAGATTCTTTGGCATTGCTACAAAATAACATAGGCTAAGTTTTCAATATTCAAATGGAAACGTACAAGCAACTCCTTGACAGGATAAATTCTGTGTACAATTTAATAGGATACCTCTCTAATTTTATTATTAATAAAAAACTTATTTGTTGACCATACTCTTTTCCAGTTAATATTTTCATATTTAGTAGATCAAAACAAGGCAAAGGCTGTTGAACAAGGCAAATAGTTTGTTTTTAAAATATTTATAATATATTTGTTACTGCATTTATCTATTAATATATTAATATCCCCAATTAATATGTATCACTACAAAAACTGGTTTGACGATCAACATTTATAGGATAGAATCCAGGATTTCGTAATAGTGATACAACTCTGTCAGGGATTGCATCAGAAATAATAGCATAGCCTATTCTTTTGGCCCACGGGAATCATACATTTATTGAGAAATCCAGAATAGGCTATGTTAAAAGTAGGCTACACCTTGTTCATTAAGCAACTGATTAACAGTAAGAATTCCATTGTCGTACCATGTCTGATTAAAGATTTACTTTTTTTTGTACACGATATCTTTGTTATTCCACATAAAGTAGCCTATCGATGCGGTGAAATGCACTATCAAACCCCTTTTAATATCGCGCATGTGTGTCATCACAGCTCGGGCTGCGGCAGCGGAGCCATTTATTTATGATGAAAAGACTGTAAAATAAATTATTATATACGAACAGTGCAGACTGATAGAGATATCTCAATTAAGCAGTTTTTTTAAAAAAATTTTATAACCAATTAAATAATACAGACAAGAAAGACAACACAGATCGTTTCGCTTTGACTGAACGTTGCCGTCACTAGAGGGCGCAATTTTGCAGCTTTTCTGTCGATTTCTATTAAAAACGGGGTTTCACAAGGTCATCGTTTCCGAGCACACTAACTCTTTGAAATCTGCCTTATTTATTTTTCACTATAATTAATAAAGTAACAAACAATCACATTTTATATTACTGCTTTCCAATGCTCTAATTAAACCAGATGTGAAGTCTTCTTATATAGATAGCAGAAACTTAAAAGTCTTAATAGTCCTGTATTGGTTTAAGGTCAACAACTAGAAGACACACAAGGGACGACACTTGTGAATATTAATTAGGTTAGAGACCATAGACTGTAAACGTTGCTTAGCAACCTTCCTTAAGCGTCCACTCACGAACCATAATTAATATTCATGAGCAAGACCGCAGCATAGTAGGATTCGTACATTCACCGCTGAGCCGCATTCAAAAGGCGGGGCATTTTAGCTTTTTTGATTGAAATGTATTGTGTTCAAATCCTCATGCATCAGAGACTGCTCCTGACACGCAAACAGAAATTCGATCAAGCAAGCAGTGCCAGCAAAATGAGCATAGAAAATGTCCAATCATGCAACCCCAAAAAATTCTGATTGGTTAGTTTTATTCTACGTTGCGTAAAGTAACACGTATCATGTTACATTGCAGCTCGCATCCCTGCTATAGTCCAGACATTAAATATTGGATACATGCTTTGGAATAATTTAGAACATTGTATGTGAAACATTTGTATCTATTGTAGCCTATTATTACATGCATAATTCTGGGGGGAAAACTAATAATAATATTGGATACATTACATACACATGAGTTTATGTACTTTATTCTGAACTTTGTTTTCACCCCTGCCGTTCTGTATTTTTATTCTCCATGCCGTATTTCTTTTTTGTTTGTTTTTTATAATGTTGTATGATAATTGGCACAAAAAAAATAGTTATATAGATGCATGTCGTTTTCGAACACTGTACATCTACTGTGGGAAATGGACATTGCAGCAGTCCAATCATAACAAGAACAAGAAATGGCGAGTCATAAGCTCCGCCCCCTTGGACTTCCTTCTGTTTCCCATCATGTACCGGCTGCATTTCTCTGGGCAGCAGCACTGACTCGCTTCACGGAGCGCCACCCATCTCCCAATCTGAAGTCCTGTCTCCGTTCACCTTTGTGTTTGGACGCGCATCCTCATCCAGCTGCAGCAGCCCAAGCGTTTCAATAACGTTAGCCGGAACCGTGGGGTTTATAGGGCAATGATCTCACCGGAGCTTAATTTTAATTTATTTTCGAGTGACCTTTCACTTTACCTTAAAAACCAAGTTAAAGTCGAGCTATTCGGCTCTGGGGTTGGACTATCATTAGTGCTCGGATTCGGCGCCGCTTATGCCTGCTACTACCTGATCTCTGTGGCCAAGGTAAGGTGACTGCACATCGGAGTCGGTACCGTTCACATTCATTTACAAATGAATGGCGTGATCCGGATGCTCGTGCACGTGATTGGATCATATTTGCAGCGGTGTATATTTGCAGCTGTCGACAGGGTCAGTCAGTGCACGAGAACTGCCGGCTAATGATGTCATAATGCAATGGGCTGTTACATCATACTCCTGTCAGAATTCTCTGCACTCAATCCGCATGAAGTCCTATACGTGTGCATAGCGCATATTCATGTCATAATGCGCCTCGAAATATGTATTAAAGCTTTAATCTGTCAGGAGAACTCATGTTCGCTCTCTGGCATTTTGAAACATATGTACAGGGATGAAAATTGCCATAAGAACATCCTTCCCCATTTTTGCAATAGCCAATAGGGAAATAAGTTTGGAGGCAGTCATGGTGCATATTATGTTACAATAATGCAATCCACTAGTGTTGTAATTTTCAAAAACACTGATAAACTATTATTACATATTAAATAATGATGGATGATCAAATGTTTAGAAGGACAAAAATGTCAATTGTTCAGCGAGTTCAGTTCTCTAATCAAAGCCCTTTGATTTTTCTAAATCAAATGTATCTGAATTGTACACATGTATACAAAAATATATAACGTCAAATTATTCTATTCAAAAACTAAGTCGCTTGGTTCTTAAAGGGATAGTGCACCTAGAAATGAACATTCTGTTATCATTTACTCATCCTCATGTTGTTCCACACCTGAATGAATTTCCATTGTTCTGCTGAACACAAAACAAGATATTTTGAAGAACGTTGGTAACCAAACAGTTAATGGGTCCCATTGACATCCATAGTAGGGAAGAAAAAATACTATGGAAGTCAATGGCTTGATTGATTTAACATTACCAACATTCTTCAAAATATCTTCTTTTGTGTTCAGCAGAAGAAAAAAATTCATGCAGGTTTGGAACAACTTGAGGGTGAGTAAATGATGGCAGAATTTTCACTTTTGGGGGAACTATCCCTTTAAGGTGCCAAAGTGTCATGGAGTTTGATCTAAGATTTTTTGAAATTATTTGTATATGTCACAACTTTATTATATTTATTTTATAATAAAACAATACAAAACATTTATAATACTATTATTATATTGTTATATTTATCTTATAATATAAAATTGTAATATAAATATGTATTGTATAATATGATTATAACCATAATTGTTATTATACATATACTAAAAAGTAGTTTTTTCAGTAATTATTAGTTATATATTTTAAGTGTATACTATTTTTAATTCTGAGATAATAAAAAAATCAATCCCTTTGCTCTTTGTTTTGCAGAAACCCATACTTATAGCTGGAGGGAAAAAGTTCCATCAGTTCCTGAGAGACCAATGCCCCGTGGTCTCGGAGACGTACTACCCCACGTTCTGGTGCTGGGAGAGTCGAGTTCAAACGCTGCTCAGACCCTTCGTGACGGCGAAGCCCTGGGTCAGCTACAGAAAGTGAGCACATTTCCCTCACAGTCACATGTATTTCATGCTGTGAATGTGGCAGGAGGACTGTTTAACTCTACAAAGCCAATAGACGTGTTCTAAGAAATGGACAATTATTGGTAATGGGTGGACTTGATATCAGTGGAAGTGGTTCTTAAGTGTTTCAGTGCCAGGTCCTGGGTTAGACAGGAAATGAAGATTTGCACTGAACTTTGGTGATTCAAAATCAGTGCAGATTTCACATTTATGCTGAAGTTGCCACTGTTACTCCACTTGAAGATATGTTTTGCCTTCTTTTACATATACAAGTGCCCTTGGTAGATGATCAGAGAGCTTCTTTCTGCATTCATTTCCTTGATTGTCTGATGCAGTCAGAGAGTAGCTCTTATGTTCAGAGGACGCAGCAATATAAAAAGAGACAAAGAGAGTGTAGCAGCTTATATCAACATTCCTGTTCTTATGATTGCATGTAATAAGCATGCTTTTGTTGCACTTTATTGAAATAAAATGACCGTAGAGGGTCATATATCACCCCATTATCAAAAGATAAAAGAAATTATATTTGATGTAAAGAAAACTATTTTTATGATCATTACAGTGCATTCAGTAAGTAAATTAATAGTACTTAAACATATTTTAATATAATGCAAACTTACATGAGACTCCAGCCATCCTAGGAGCCTAAAATATTTAGATCACATGACAACTGATTACTATTAGCTTTATCCCTGTGACCATCCTATTATATGCATCTATCAGTTGTGAAATAAAAGTATCATGTCTGACTACAAATAATGTCCAAGATGGCTGCCATGTCTACCAACACAACATAAAGAATTACAAGGTACACCCTTTTTAAGATTTTTTTTTTTGCTTGTGGACATTATTTTCATGACATAACTATCATAACTATATAATAACTACATAACTTTCTCATTACTCACATTAAATGTCTTTCTAATAACTGTAATGTAAAACAAAATCTAATTCTCTTATTACACATTACATATTAACAGTAAATTATGCATAATTACATCAACTAACCTTTAACCAAACCTTATAAGAGTTCAGATGCAAAAGCCTCTAAGTGCCATCTGAAATTTTCTTCTAAAATGATCATTTTTATCAAGCTTGTATATTTAAGTTTAGTAATTTCACTTAAATGACAATTAATAGGTAATTTTCATTGCCAATTAAGTGAAATTATTGAACTTAAATATACAAACTTGATAAAAATGATCATTCTAGAAGAAAATTTCAGATGGCACTTAGAGGCTTTTGCATCTGAACTCTTCATATGTTGTTAATTGATATTAATCAGTACTTAAACTTATAATAAAGTGTATAACCATTTCTTACTTTTATATTTTGATTTTTGGAGTGAAATATAATCCAAATATTTCTTAACAGTTTTTCTTCTGAGATTCTCCATTTTAGATTTACAGATACATTTTTTGCATCTTTAAGCATCTGAGATTTGTTGAGCATTGATTTCGCTTAAACTCAGCTTGTTGGTGAAGTCTGTTGGAGAAACAGTGTTTTTGATGGCGGCATGTTTATTGTATGGTAGAATCTATCAGTTATTGATTCGGTTAAAACCGATTCAGTGCTGCAGTGTAGGCCTATCGCTCATTGAACCAATTAAGAGGAGAAATCAGCCGCTGTGCATTTCTGCTCAGCCTTCAGAGAAGATGCATGCTCGCACAAACAATAGCATCCAGTGTTCTGTTCGAGTCACCTGAAATGCTTTTAACGGGATTGGAATCAATAGCTAATCCGTTTCTTCCGTCTCAATATGAGGCCGGCGTGAGAGACGCACATGTGTTTGAGCGAGCAAATCTGCTTACGGATCCTGCTGTTTTATGGAATGATCGAGGACAGGGTGTTTTAAGTCAAGGGCATCTGGGTTTGACCGTCCCAGCAGCTGCGCATTCCCATTAGCAAGGAGGGTGTGATGCGTGCTGGGACACACTGAATGCTCTTGTGTGTGATGTCATCTGCTGAAGCCCGCTGACACCACTGCCATGCTTCAGTGCAATGTAGTCAGGTGTGAAATTGGAGCTTCTGTTTTGGAAACAGAATGTCCTGGGAATATAGATCTAAACGGGATATAGCACCGTCAGATACCAGCGATATTTGAGGATTCTATTCAGATTTATTGTCTACATAAAGGAAACTAGGTTTAGAGAGGCCATATTATGCCCTTTTATAAAGTCTTGATTTAGTTTTTAGGGTCTACTAGGATAGTTTTTCATGCTTGAATGTTCAAAAAACACATTATTGTTCACTTATTTTACATTGTTTCAGCACCTCTCTTTCCACTCTGTCAGTAACGCTCTGTTTAGTTCCTGTCTCAATGAAGCCCCTCCTTCCGAAAAGCGTAATGTGCTCTGATTGGTCGGCTGGATCAGTGTGTTGTGATTGGTCAACCACTTCGAGCGTGTTTGCGGAGATGACACGCCCCTTACCCTAACCGTGAGTTTCAGCTTCTCAGGTGGAAACACTAACAATGGCGTCAGTTTTGCTATATCAATTCGATTGATTCGGAGTGGAAAAAACTGCATTTCTAGGACATGGTGACAACAACACATTACTAACGCAACTCAAACAGGCCTCACCTCTTCTTTTTGCATATGCATTGGGCGGGAATTATTTAATGAGGAATACTGTGTAAATTCTTGAATGTCTACAATCAAGGCATTTCAGCGAAACAGTGCGCATTGATATAGAGAATAACTCCCTTTGGAGTGACTGTAACTTTGCAGACCTTTTTCATGCTTAAACAGAAACATTACACACTAAAGAAAGTTGTGAATGTAAAAAATCATATTATGTCCTTTTTTATACAAGTTGTCCAGACAGTAGTTTTTACTAAAGCAAAGTAGTTATGTTTACAGTACAGCATTTACAATAGAAGTCTATGAGGCAAGGCTTTGTTAAAACTCACACTTATTTTGAAGTACTTTTGAAAGTCAAGTCACATTTATTTATATAAAATACAGATTGTTTCAAAGCAGCTGCACAGAAATAAACAGAAAAAAAATAACAGCTTTAATGTTGCAAAATTCTTCAGTTATGAAACAAACTCAATTTCAGCTGTAAAGCAGCTCTACATACGACAAGTCTCATTTAGGGCTGAACAATTAATCAAAAAAATGATATGGCTTAGTGCAATTATCAAATCGCAAAGGCTGCAATTTAATGAAATAAATATACGCACTGTTTTTCAGAGTGAAGCGCGGCACTGTGTTCATTTACACGCTTGCAGCTTATAATTAAGACATAAATGAAGACAAGTATTGCAATTTTACAGATAATTGCTATTTTTCTTCATTTATATTTATTACGATAGTAATATTTCCTATTTTGTTTAGTTCTTTTATTTAATAATAAGCATCATTATAAAATAACAATATATATGTATATAATCACAACATTTTTGGCCAAATTGTAAAATTTATATCAGAAAAATTCCAATTTTATTTTCCACAAAAATCGTGCAGCCCTAGTGCCTAATTCAGCTCAATTTAGTTCAATGTTGGATTCAATTTAATTAGAAAGTAAGATATTTAGAAAGTACGATATGAAAGATGTACGCACTATATTTATTCTTCTCCAGACGTATTAGTGAAAGTCAGTAGGTTGTCACTGGGAAGCGCTTTGCCAGATTGGTCTCTCACTGTCTGACATTTTGAAAGGTGGGATTTACATGTCTATAAACAACTTTCCCACATTCGAGTGTGGGCAGTTCTTGAAGGCACTGACTGTGGACAGATTGAGTGCATTTTTAATGATCACTCTGAAATTACATACCAGCTTTACGTGTTTCTCTCGTCTCCGAGAATGCTGGTTTGAGCGTAGAGCTGGCTCATCTCTGCTGTAAGACAACACGAGAGCCCTTTGACATAGATTCTCTCCGCAGTGTCTCTGAGGAATCTGGCTCTGCTGGCAGAGTCATGATGAGGCCATATAAAACAACCGATAAGGCACTATAAGAGTCCATGGACTGTAAATACATTATTCATGAACAATTTAACAATTTAATTCATGAATTTAACAATATATACCTACTGTATATGAAGGCAGACCTTCATAGAGCACACTTATTTTTTAAATATTTTGTCAAATAAGTATTTGTTTAAAATCAGTACATTTGTGTACATCTCATGCTGTCATTATATTTAAATGTAATATAGACTACCGTTCAAAAGTTTGGGGTCGGCAAGATTTTTAAAAATGTTTTTTGAAATAATCTCTTATGTTCACCAAGGCTGCATTTATTTAATCGAAAATACAGTAAAACCTTAATATTATTAACATTTAAAACTGTTTTCTATTTTAATATATTTTAAAAATGTCATTTATTCCTGTGATGGCAAAGCTGAATTTTCTGTCAGTTGCGGGTCAAGAATTGTGAGGACTCAGGCGGAGAGAGCTTTGAAGGGCTTTATTTAATCCAAAAATAAATAAAACACAAATTAAACCTCCCCAATGTGTAGCGGGCAGCAAGACTGGAGCAAGGCTTTCACACAAGGAACATAGATGACATCTGACACAGGACAAAAGGAGAATAAGGGTACGTTTACACGACAACGATATCCTTAAAAAAAAGTTCGAAAAAGTTTTTCCTTTGAGTTTTCCGCGTACAGACGACACCATTGTCAAAACGATCCCCATTCACACGGATCCGCGAAAACGACTAAAAACTCTGTATTCTGCTGCCAGGCAATTAGGTGGTGATGAAACACTATAGGCTGAACACGTAATACGCATGTGCATGACATCATGGTTTTCAGAGATTTGCGTTTTTTGTTGATTTGTTCTGCTTGACTGAGACTGTTTTCAAAAGTTTGCGTTTTCATGCGTCCAAAACGCCATTGTCGTGTAAATGAACGGCCAAAACGCATAAAAAGTTTGACGTTTTTAATTGAAAAATTGTTGTAACGAGGGAGTGCAGGTGGGGCAAATGAACCAATAATCAAGTAACAAGTGGGCGGGGCCAAGACTAAAGTCTGACAGAGGAGCACATGGCAAAAATAAACATGACAGAAGCCATGTGCTCTCAAACACACACACACACACACACACACACACACACACACACACACACACACAAGGCAAGACTGACACACATGGCAAACAAACACGACAAAAGCCATGTGCTCACACAAACCCACAGGACAGAAGAGCACATGGCAGACAAACATGCCTATCCACCATGTGCCCAAACAGGACACAAGACAAACAGAAGTGCACGGAGAATGGATGTCAGGACCCTGACACCGAAACTGAACCAAGCCTAAGTGTCAGGATCCATACACCATGCCCCGAACATGCAAGGCACAGACATAAGAGCGCACGGCCCAGAGAACAACCCCAAAGCCGTACGCTCACAGAAACACGAGACAAACACATGAGTGTCAGGATCCTGTCACCAAACTAAGAACAAGACCAATCAATGTGACAGGACCTAGACATTTACAGCATCATTACTCCAGTCTTCAGTGTCACATGATCCTTCAGAAATCATTCCAATATTCTGATTTGCTGCTCAAGAAACATTTATTATTAACAGTTGTACTGCTTAATATTTTTTGTGTTCAAATGCACTTTGTTTGAAATAGAAATATTTTGTGACATTACAAATGTATTTACTTGCTGAAAAAAATGGCTTTATCCCAAGCCACTTACAAATGCTGTAACACGTAAGCAATGTATCATAAAGGTTCCAGCAATAGACCCATTATATATGGAAAATATATATTAGGAATTGACCAATGTGGGTTTTTCAATGACTGATGCTCATGCTGACAACAACATGAGCCATTGAATATTAGCCAAGCGCTAATGTAGAGGTTGGAGGCAAACTAACGTCCAGCATGGAAAGTGATGTCAGCTCATAGCACAGGTGGGATGTGGCCAGTGCCAGACTGAAGACTGACTTTGGCTTTAGACCTGTTAAATACAGTGGCCATATCAAACTCTGGTCACCAATTCAATTCCAAATATCTAACAATTATGTAGTACATATTCATAATTGTGTAAAATATGATATTTTATGTTTTATGTACAACCGCTTCAGAAATTCACATTGCTCAAATTGTACCACATTGCCTAATATATTGGTGATGATTTACAGCAGTTTTTTTTAATTATTATTTATGAATATATATTTACTGATATACTTTACTATACAAAAAACAAATATATTATGCACTCAAACAGCAGTGAACAGATTAGTTTGAAAATTTTTTTTAGAATCTCGGGATCAGGATCTCCATCACTCTAAATATAGAGGTTCAAAACCCAGATACATTTTACATGTTTTAGCAATTAAAATGTGTTTGCATTATGAAAGCACAAACTGTTTTAAAGGCATTTGACAAGAACAATAGCACATTATTTTGTATCCAATCCAGTTTCATTCATACTGCACATTTTTAAGAGTGGCTTAAGGGGCCACTGTGGTGTGATATGGACTGCCAGACTACCACTGTACAACCGTGGTACTTTATTATGGTACATTTGTTAGTTGTGTCACAGTTTCTTTCTTTGTACTATTAATCAGGACTTAAGCTAGTATTAACACACAACTCCACAGTTTCACTGAATGTTCCTCTGGCAAAATTAAGCTCCTTCTTTCTGTTCTATGTCCGGCAGTGAGCTCATTAGAGCACCAGATGGAGGCCAGATCTCTCTGGATTGGTTTGACAATGATGACAGCACGTCCCACCCGGACCAGTCCACGCGACCCACTGTGCTGCTGCTCCCGGGACTGACGGGCACAAGCCGCGAATCCTACATTCTACATATGGTACAGCAGAGCCGGGATATGGGATACAGGTGAGCAGCCTAGTTCACAGCCTTTCATTTAAGGCCTGTTCACTCCAAGGACGATTACTATAACGGGTCCACACCACAACTATAACTATAACGATAACGGCAATCACTTTCAGAGCAATTTTTTCCATCTGATGAGCAACGACAGCCAATCAGAATCCATCCTGGTAAACACCTTCAAACTACCATTGGTCCGTGTTGATTATGTAATAGGTAGGTGTGGCTCTGAGGCTCCGCCTTCTTTGACATGGAAGTATTCTCTGATTCATTTCTTCTGTTCAGTCCCTCAAGGTTGGACATCCGCGAGTAAAAACATGAACACACTGGAGGGCCGCTATATAGTAGAAAATTAAGTTGTAATTCTAATTGAAAGAGACCCTGACAGTCTTTTTCCATGTTTGATGTTTGACGTCAGGATGTTCACTAACAGTATACCGCTCGTCACGTATTTAAAACTTCTTTTTACCCCAAAGTGAAGAACAAATAAAAACTTCGCCGTGAGTATATCATGGCCTTAAGGTGTTTACAATCAAAATGGGGCAAAATGGCCAGTGGGCAAACATCTAGCAGTGTTGATCAGTTTATGCTTAAAGGTGCTGTCTGTAAGAATGACAGCTAGTGGTCGAAATAGGTATTTCAGTCCAAATTCAAAATATCGGAGATTGTTTCCCCCGCCCCCTCCTCCTCAGACTCAACGCTGGTGGTTGCCAGTTTTAGGACACGCAACAGGAACGAGCGCAATTGACAATGAAAGCCGAGGAGACTTAGGCTACCTAAGTAGATGAGTTGATTTATCCGCGTTTTAATATGCTCTCGTTCATAGAGATTTTTAGATGGATACCGAGGCTTTTTAGGTTGAGTAAAATCTGCAATCTCTGACCCAGTTTGTTTGCTGGCTGCAATACGCTGTGTTTCCTGCCAACTGGCATCCCGGGATGTCGAAATACTATTGGGTGAATTGGCAGTGGGCGAGATCACACAGACCAAAACAAAAACAGACACGGAAAGCACATGTCAAAGTAAAATAACTGGCTGTAGAAGTGTTTTTCAGAGAAACGAGTATGTGAACTCAGCATGTTTCCTTAAAGGTCCCATGACATGCTACTTTTTGTAGGCTTTAATATAGGCCTTAGTGGTCCTTAGTACTGTATCTGAAATCTCTTTCCAAAAATTCAGCCTCGGTGCAGAATTATAGCCACTACAAGCCAGTCCCAGAATGAGCTTCCTTCAGACGGGCCGTTTCGGTGACTGTAGCTTTAAATACTAATGAGGAGGAGAAAGGCGGCGCAAGGTGGAGGGTGGGTGTGGCCTATGACCATCTTGCGCAATGGTACCATGCATGTTTGTTTATGTTGGATATAGCCTATTGCAATGGCACGAAGACACGCAGTCGTTCAAGCATTTCAGTTTGACCCAGAATCGATCCAGATGGAGAAGCAACGGATGAAGAAGTTCCAACTCAGCGGCTCCAGCAGGACGTTTCCGAATGGTTAGTTTAAAATATTATGTCTGGATACGGTACTTTATTCGGATGGTTTACAGTTATTATCATGTAGCTAACGCGAACCTACTGTTGCCTTTACATGAGAGATCTGTAACGTCTGTAATTTATCTTATTACAATTACATCAAGCTCTGCGATCTTGAAATGCGGATATCGCGCGCGCCATATAACCAACAGGAAAACGGTTATCCAAATAACAAAGAAATGTACAACACTCGCGTTACAGTATGTGTAACTTGATGCTGTCTACCTTTACATTAGCGCAAGTAACTGCATAGCTAATGTGACAGCCACATTCTACGTGTAACAAGCTAGGTAACCATAAACAGTAAAGCAACACACTTACATATCATTTGTTGACTTACTTGTCCGAGGTGTGTAGCTGTGTGTACCCTTCGGTGTTCATTTGTACATCCAATTATTGAGCAATTATTATGCTTCGCTTGCTCAAAAGCCATGATATCTCTCGTGGACAAACTAAAATCGTGCGCGCGCGTTCTACTTCCTAGCTCATTTTCTCATGGGCGAGAAATATTCTCTGGGCGGGCAAAGCAGAGAAAGGGGAGGTAACATTTCTCCTTATAACGTCATAAGGAGGAGATTCAAGATCAGCCCGGTTGAGCTTCCATTTTCTCAAAGGCAGAGAAAAATAGCAAAAGCTCGATTTACACCGATTAAAATTTCTAGAAACTTTGGGACCATATACAGGCTAGTGGAACTTATATTAATGTTAAAAAACCTCAGAAAGTGGAAATTTCATGTCATGGGACCTTTAATATAGAAACATATTATGGTATTTTTATGCTTAAGTAGAGTGAAAAAGCTACATAAAGCACCTTTAAGCTGTTTATGACCATTAAAGGAAAGCGGTATAATGCGTTTACATGACCACAATTATTGTCGGCATATTAAGCATAATCAGTTGAACAAGTTTATGATTAGGGGCCGTTGACAGAGAGCACATTTTTCCATTCCACTGCGCTTCTTTTCCATTGTTATTCAATGTAAACACATGCTAGACATTTTTCTTTAGCAGTTGCACTCGTGTCTTTTGTTGCGTCTCTCGCACATGATGCCGCATTCTAAAAATACGGCGCTCAAGTTAAAAGAAGATCAACTTTAAAAAACAGGTTTTGCCTGAACTGACCCTTATGGTGTTTTTGCATCCCTTTCCATACATTTTTGTGAATTTTAAATTCTTTAAAGCACATTAATATAGAATTTAACTGATGTGCGGTCACAGGTGTGCTTATATTAGCGGCTATTTTACAGCAGCTTACCTGAGTAATCCCATCAGAATTTGCCATTTTTGTTAACACACAATTGCATTCTCCTTCACATTGAACTTGAATTCTTACTGCACCTGTAGTGCGCTTCAAAAGCAACATCATTTCCATTTGCTGTGCACATTTTGTACAGTAAGATTCAATTCGATGCTTTTGTAAGCTTTACGGCACACCTGTGCTAGAACACGTGTAGCTGCGATGTAGATCAATGCATTATGCATGCTTTGCAATGCCCCTGCAATACCCTAACATCTTTGTTATTTCTACTTCTGAAGTTGCCACTCTATGTAGACAGAGAGCGAGTGTGTTGACAAAGAGCTGAGCTCTGTATTAAACCATTCAGGGATGCAGAGGCAGGCACTTTCTCTCTTTTGGGCATCTGTCTGGAGAGGCGTGAGGTCGTGGGGGCTACAGCAGCTCACTCAGCATCTTTCTTTGGCCTGTGTTCTCTGCTTAATGAACTGCAGCTTTGTCCATTTTTGCAGCTTAGCTTAATCAACGTTCCATGCCGCAGCGAAAAAAGGCCCACCGTCCGCTAAAGGTACACTAAGACGTTAGCAGTGACGTATGATAGTAGATGGAAACTAGTTTTGCAGCAGAACATCTAAGCTTTCCATTTTAGTTATTTGTGCGCTGACTGATGGATGCTGGGTTTAATCAATAGATATCACCATACTTCCTCAGTTGATTGATTACCAAAATTGCAACTATTTTTGTATTACGTTTTTTCTGAAATGTTATATTTAAATATGCAATTTAGGCATTATCTAATTACAGTTTTTCTCAATCGATTTGACACATTTCTCCAAACTCAGGTCACTGTTCTCAAAACGGTTAACACAGTGATCTGAACACTTTGTAATTGTTCTAAACAGGTTGTCCATTTTCCTTCATTTCATGGAAATTACAAATCATAATTTTCTCAAAACACTGTGCACAAAATTCTCAAATGTTTTCACAGTAGTTCATACAGCCAACCAAAACTTTAAGGAAAAAACAATTGCAGCTCTTTTTATTGGTTTTACAAAAATCACATTAATTTGTGCACCAAACACAACAAAACCCTGTTTAAAGGGGTCCTATTATGCCCTTTTATGAAGTCTTGATTTTGTTTTTTGGGGTGTACTAGAATATGCTTTCATGCTTGATTGTTCAAGTATGTGACATTATTTTTCACATATTTTACATTATTACAGCTCCTCTCTCCCAGTCTGTCCCGAACGCATTGTTTAGTTCCGGTTTCGATTAAGCCCCTCCTTCCGAAATACGAAATGTGCTGTGATTGGTTAGCCGGACCAGTGTGTTGTGATTGGCAGCGCTTAGCATGTGTTCGGGAAATATCCCGCCCCTCAATAACTGCGAGTTCTGCTCTAGTGTAAATATAAAGGATGGCGTAATTTCAAACCCGATTCAGACCCTGACAATGTTAACAAACAAGAAGAGCATCCAGAACGGATTTCATGCACAGACTTTGTAAGCACTGATTTCACAGGACGTTTCAGAGTGGTATGTTTTTCTTGTACATTATAGGTATGAAGTTATCCTCCATTTAATCCTGATATTTGTCGGAAAACGTCTCGGGTTACTTGACATAAACTTAGTTTCCTGAGAAGAGGGAACGAGACACTGCGTGATAGCTCATGCTTTGGGGAAAACTCCTTTTCTCCGAAATCCTGAAGCCTGATTGAATTGCATTGCAATATTGCATAAGATAGAGATCTTCGCCCGAGATAGAAGATCCCTTCTCAGTGGGATTGGCCACGGAAGGGTCGTCGCCAGACTCACCATTTCCGGGAAGCACGGCTAGTTGGGCCATTTCGGCGCTACCAGTAGTCAACTATCTCTCTCCTCCCTGATCTTCTGCAGCACCAGCGACATTATCTTGACCGGGGAAAAGCATATTTCCGTCCTCTGGGCCAGCTGCTTGACAGCGCATCCCTAATCAAGGGCGCATTCGTTAGAGAAAAGAAGAACGGGCAGTGGACATTCTCCTCCGAGGCGAAGAGGTTGATCTCAGCTTCGCCAAAGAGGCTCCAAATCAGACTCACAGTTCGACGGTGCAGCCTCCATTCCCCATGCACAATGCCCTCCCTGGACAGCAAGTCCGCTCCGCAGTTCAGCCTGCCCGGATCGAGAGGAATGTCTGATCCGCCCATAGAAGGAGGCGCCGTGCCATCGTTTGCAAGGCACTCGAATGCATTCCCTCCTGGCGATTGATGTACGCCAACATCACTGTATTGTCCGTCCGAATGAGAACATGATGGTCTCTTACAAACGGCAAAAACTCCTGTAGACCTACTGTAGGTGAACCGCCTTCAGCTCCAAGCAGTTTATGTGCCAGCGCGCCTGGGAGCTCATCCACGTACCAAATGCCGGTCTGCCATCGCAGAGGGCTCCCCAGCCGGTCAGTGACGCATCCGTGGTAACTAACTACCTTTCGTCTAAACCACTCTGCCCATACTGATTCCCTGCATACAAGCTCCTCTCGAGCCAGGGTGTCAGCGCATCGAGACAAGCCCGCGTTACCAGCCCTCCACGCTCTTCGTGGGACACAGCCCTTTAACCAAAGCTGCAGTGGCCCCATATGCAGCAGACTCAGCCGGCAAACAGAGGCTGTGGATACGTCCAGAGAAACTAGAGGCGTAACAACAAATGCCAAATAGCACAAAATCTCAAAATTGCCTCAAAGATCTCAAAGATGCCTATGGTGTCTCGCCTTAAATAGGTGTCTTATCACTGTTATTTTAGTATAATTAATATAGTATTATTGTATTTATCAGTATTTTGAATTACCTTTTACTTTTATATTTGACATTTTCCTTTTAATTAATTGGTTTAAAATTTACTAAGTGTATGTGTTGTTTCCATTTTTTCCCCCTAATGTTTCGATTTAGCTTTTATTTTTATTTCAGTTTAGGACTGTAACAGTCATGTTCTGTTCTGTTTCGTTGTCCTGTGTTTCCCGTCAAATGGACTCTATTCATGAATCGTTACTTGTGTATTTCAGATGTGTGGTGTTCAATAACAGAGGTGTATCAGGTGAAAAGTTATTGGTAAGAATAATATTTTTATCTCCTCTATGTTCTGTTTCATCTTGCCTTGTTCAGTATATCCCAAAACGTATGTGATGTTAAGCTTTGGCACAGGTTACACACATTGCTGTCACCATGAATATTTGCAAATATATGAAGTATGAGTCATTTAAATTGAAGTTATATTTGTTGTGCAATCACATCCCGTAAACTAGACCCCTGATAAAATCGTTCCTTTCCTTTGACTCATGTACCTTGTTGAAATTCAGATAATAATGTTTTTCCGTGTGTGTTTGCAATTAAATCCTTGAAACATGTTGGGAATGTGTTCATAAAAACCTTTACAGATGGACGTTGTCCCGTGGAAATAATATTGAAGGACAACCTACAAATATGTTTTTTTATTATTTAGAAAAAATAATGGTTAAAAAATACACAATTTTACGTAATATTTTCCATGAGTAGCACTTAAGGTACAATAAAAGTTTTTTTGTATTCAATTAAAATATGATTAGTCAGAGACTATCAACACATCACAATACACAATCAGTAAATCTCATTAATATGCTTTAATAAAAAATGTCACCATACATTATAATTATCTTAATGAAAATTGATTTGTCATTGAGTGCACTCAATACAAAATGAGTTATTTGGCATAAAATAAACCAAACATATTATGTATTTTATGCTATAGTATAGCATATTCTGTTTTTAATTAGTTTAAATAAAATATCAAATGTTTTCTGAAATTTCAGCAGATGCTTTTCAATTACAATATGTTATTAAAATTGGAAAAATGAATTATGAGTATATATATTTTAATATATTGAGATCATGTTCATGCTTTATATTACCCACATTCATGCATTGAGGTTGTAAGATTCCATAAGCATAAACGCTTTGGTGTTTGTGTGTGTCTATGGTTAAAGATAAACGCTCTCTATTATGGGTCTTATAACTTTTGTCCACTGTACTCTAGACGCCTAGGACTTATTGTGCAGCCAACACAGAGGATCTGGAGATGGTCATTGAGCATGTCCAGCGGACCATTGACAAAGCTCCACTCATGGCGGCCGGGGTTTCTATGGGCGGGTGAGTTTAACACACAGACACACACACATACTCTCTCTCTGGGGTGTATCCTGCCCTTATAATGGGAATTGATCACAGCTACTATGATCACGCACACCAGGACACTCTAGCTCTATTTTTCCACTGATACAAACTGTATAGCGCCTGTAATTAAAGAGAAAGTTAGCATGCAGTTGTTTATGTGAAATACAGTACCGTTTACAAGTTTGGGGTCTCTTATGCTGACCACGACTGCATTTATTTGATCAAACATACAGTAAAAACAGTAATATTTTGAAACATTATTGTTATTTAAAATAACTGTATTTTCCTGTATATATAACTGAAAAATATTCCTTTTTGATACATTTTAAAATGTAATTTATTCCTATGATGGCAAAGCTGAATTTTCAGCATCATTACTCAGTCTTCAGTCTTCAGTGTCACATGATCCCTCAGAAATCATTATAATTGTCACGTTCTGTTTGGTTTGTTCCAGTTACTCTTAGTTTTTATTCTCTTATTTCTGTTGTCATTTGTACCCTAGGTTCCCTTTGCTAGTTTGTTTAGATAATAACTGATTATCATCATCTTATGATTATCATGTCTTGTTTTAGTCTTCTGTGTATTTAATGCCCTCAGTTTCCTTAGTTCAGTGTGAAGTATTGTCTTTGTGTTGGAATGCAAAACGGTTGCGTTTATACTCCCCTGTTGTATCTTGTTTGTCGATTTTTCGTTTTTGTTTTGTTAAGTAAAGTAAAACTGCTGCAATTAAGGTAAGTTACACGACAACAATGTACTAAAAATGGTTTTCCTTTGCTATTTTTGCTTACAGATGACAACATTGTCAAAATGACCTCGAAAACGACTAAAAACGCTGTATTAGGCCAGTAGTTGGCGATGTCACTTTCTAAAATAAAACTATGCGCTTTATAGACTGAACACATAATACACATGTGCATAAAGTCACTGTTTTCACAAATTTGCGTTTTTGTTGTTAAAATGAACGGCCGAAATGCATAAAAAGTTTTCCGTTTTGAGCTGAAGATGGTGTTGTGTAAACGGCGCCTTAGATTCGCATGTCCTCTTCCTCGCCTGCCTCACCGTGACACTAAGTATACATTTACACGACTACAATGTACTACAAACGGAAAAGTTTTTCCTTTTACAGACAGCAACATTGTCAAATGGATCCCAGTTCACACTGATCTGTGAAAATGACTAAAAACGCTGTATTCTGCTGCCAGGCCAGTAGTTGGCGATGTCATTTTGTAAAGAAACACTACGCGCCTACAGACCATAGACAGTATAAGAAGTGGACAGAGCCATCTCATTGGAACTCAATTGAGACAAGTGAAGCCCGTTTTTAGCGATTTTTTTGCACTTCCGTTCCTGACGCGCAGACTCAAACTAAGCTTGATGACGTGAGCAACCTGTCTGACAGATGTAAATCTTCGAGTAGCTGTACGTGCAAACTGCCAACGTTAATCTTGCAGAGACGGCGAGCTTAAGCAAAGAGTTATTTGGCGTGAGTGAGCAGGAGTAAGTATTCTGATTAATTATTTTGACAGTATAATATATCTATAGGCTTCTCCCTTGACGCCCCCCCGATTGCCTGCGAGCTTCTCCTCCTGTCTGTACGGTAATCTCTCTACTGTGCGACAGAGAGTCGAGTGGTTATGACGCAATCGTTAGCCTATTTTTACAAAAACTGTTTCTACAGGGCCATAATGTAACATAGAAGGTAATGGAGCCCTTTATACATTGTCGTGTTTCTTTAGAAATAAATAATGGACAAATGGAGTCTTTAAACGCCTCAGATGTAAAGTTATTCGCTGTCAAAGTGACGCCAAAATGAATGGGAGTCAATGGAATGCTAACGCAAGTGAAGTTCTGCTACAAGATGGCAGCACGCGGCCGGCTTCAACTTCCGGTCGATAGATTACCCGCCTGCTACAGACTGAACGCGTAATACGACATCACCGTTTTCACACATTCGTGTTTTTGTAGTTTACACTGAGATGATAACGGTATCGTTTTCAGAAACTAGCATTTTGAAACCCGTTTTCAAACATTTCCATTTTTAGGCCCCGAAAACGCAATTTTCCTGTAAATGAACGATCAAAGCACATAAAACGTTTTCTGTTTTTAGTTGAAAACGGTGTTGTGTAAACCATGCAGATTTGGTTCTCAAGAAACATTTCTTATTATTATCAATGTTAAAAACAGCTGTGCTGCTTAATATTTTTGTGAAAACATGGTACACTCATAATAAATGACATTTTCCCTATTTTTCTTATGTAATGTTTGTTGTTTCTTTTATTTATTTTGAACATTATTTCTATATCCCTGAACTATTAAACACTTTTTTTTTTTTAGAAGGACAGAACTAATGTTGTTCAATAATGTCATGCAAATATGCAAAAAGGAAAACAACAACATACACAACTGAAATATTGCTGTTTCAAAAATAAGCATTATATAATAATATAAATTCCTAACTTATATTATAAAGTGTTCCCGCTTCATGATTTGTTCATGTATTTATTTCCCCCGTCATGTGATGCAGATGAAATTTCAGCTCCCAGACTCCTCCACAGCTTCATTTCACCCTAGACTTCTAAGTAAAAGTTGAGTCAGCAGTATACTGCTCTAATCCTCTCCGTCTTACAGAAAGAAAAAGGTCAGCTTCACACAGCTTATGCCCAAAAATGTAGCAGCTGTATATATATATATATATATATATATGTGTGTGTGTGTGTGTCTGGGGGGACACAGTAATTGTGCCAAGTAAGATATTTTGTTGATCCTGGAACAACGTTCCTGTCCTTATATTTAGTCATAACCATATCCCTACCTTTAAACCTAGCCCTATCCATATCTTACTCATAAAATCAGAAGGAAATGATATGTGAATAACAAAAACTACACATAAACTGAAAACTTTCCTCTTAAAATCTGATTGGTTGATTGGAATGTTGTTTAAGGATCAACAAAGATGTTGATCCAGGAACATGTTGTGCTTGGTGAAATCACGTTCACCGTGTGGGTGCGGAGGTGTGTGTGTGGGGGGGGGAGTGTTTAGTGGTGGTGCTGGTAAACCCTACGCTGTGGGAAAAAAATAAAAAATGTGGACCCCATGAGGAAAACAGCTAATAATCATACTAAATTATGTTTATTTATAATGTAAAAATGCAGAAAGTTTTCTGTTTAGCGGATGGAATATAGTTTGTACAGAATAAAAATCGTGGTGTGAATGGAATGACCCCATACAACATGAAACACAACATGTCTGTGTGTGTGTGTGTGTGTGTGTGTGTGTGTGTGTGTGTGTGTGTCTGCGCGCGTTCCTGGATACAGGACTCATGATTTCATGAGCATGTTTTAGCTGCTGTGCTGTTATCGTGTCACTGAAATCTCATATCTTGACACCCGACAGGATGATGCTGGCGAACTACGTGGGTCGTAAAGGCTCTGATGTGTGTCTGAAGGGTGTGGTGGTTTTTTCGGCGGGCTGGGATGTGTTCGAGTGCACGGCTTCACTGGAGAAGCCCCTGGACCGCTTCCTCTTCAACTCCTACCTTACCAGCTGCCTGCAGGCATCCGTGGACCGGTCAGTGCGGTCAGAGGGGGATAAGCCCGGCTTAATTTAATGTAGTCTAGTGTGTGTGTGTGTGTGTGTGTGTGTGTGGTGCCGTCGCAGAGAGCGTTGTCCCCGACTGCCCCCCTTTTTAGTTCTGATCTCTTTTTGAATGCTACCAAATGTGCCAAATAAGATTAAACTGATATTTGTGACGTATTTTGCTGAAGTACACAGAGTTTCAGAACAGGACTTAGGAATGAAATGAACACTTTGCACATATGAGGCTTATTCTACTTTAATTAACTCTTAATCCGCTTATCAGGAAAACAAAAAAGTGCCATGGTGCTACAGTGATGGCGTTTGATACTACTGAATTGCTATGAGCTGCAGAAAAGTAGAATTGTTGCGTTTTGTTCATCATACCCTGTCTCTTCATACAATCAGAGGGGGGGAAACACTTTTTTTCCAAACCTGTATGAGTTTCTTTCTGCTGTTGAGCACAAAATAAGATATTTTGAAGAATGTTGGTAACCAGACAGTTGATGGGTGCCATTGACATCCATAGTAGGAAAAAAGAAATACTGTAAAAGTCAATGGCTACTGTGAACTATCCATTTAATTGGTTTCACTACAGGTAAGTGACAATACATCTATGGATAAAGAGCCTATTGTTTTGCTGCCGTCTTGATTGGTGGACCAGGGATGTTATGGTTATGGAGGCCCCGCCTCCAAGCCCAAGGCCTTTGGTAATTGACAATTGGCTACTCTATGACTGAAACAGAATATCATACTACTCATACTATTTCTGTAGTATTCAGTATACTGTGCATAATATGCAGATTTTCTCTATGCATATAACCAAATTACCCTCTACATTTGCAACAAAGCACACTGCGCTGGGTACACTATCCCACAATGCATTGCCCTCGACTCGACCTGCCATTTGCAGTATTACTGATCAACCAGAATTAATATCAACAATCAGCCACACATTTCTACATAAATTCAATTAAAATGCAAAATAACTTTTTTAAGGGATGACAACTTAACTCAACTTGCAGAATTAATCTTGCAATGTGATGACAACAATATAGCATACAATTTGTTGCTGCATAGTATATACGGTTTGACACGGTTTTGGTATTTTTTGGTATTTTTAAGAATTCGTAAAAATTTGTGAAACATTGACATTGAGATTGGATTTTGAGATGTGGGAGTTGCACTCAAAAATGAAGGCAGATCTAAATGATGTAAGAAAAGTGAGGCATTTAACATTTGGCAGACGCTTTTATCCAAAGCAACTTGCATTGCATTTCGAGGTACACATTTACATTCTTATCAGTTCTTGCTTTCCCTGGGAATCAAACCCATGACCTTGATGTTGCAAGTGCCATCGCTCTACTGTTTGAGCTACAGGAAAGCTTTAAGCAGATTAAATATTTAGAGAAGTCAGGAAAGTATTTAAGCAGACTAAATGTTTAGAGTTTTAATTATAAAATGAGAGTTATGAATACTTCTTGTTATATGGAGATTATCCTAAAACTAATTGTGACATTTTCCTCTCTTCTTTTTTTGCAGTCACAGAACCATTCTTGAAAAAAAATATGATATAGACCATGTGATGAAGGCGAGTCATTCATTCTGATCTTACACAATATTGTTTCACGTTTTTGTTACATATGGTTAATTTAATAGTATTATTCCTTCCTCGATCTGTGGTTCACTTCAATCATGCATTTCACAGGCTAAAACAATCCGAGAGTTTGATGAACGTTTCACATCCATCATGTTCGGTTATCCATCCAATGAAGACTACTATCGAGACGCTAGTCCTATTCACAACATCAAGTCTGTGCAGGTGCCAATGCTGTGCCTCAACGCAGCTGACGACGTCTTTTCCCCCAATCATGGTGAGTCCACCAGATTTATTAGGGATGCTTGAGAGATTTTAGCCCGTTATAAAGTGTGTGTGTATTTTTGAGAAAGTTTGCATGGTTGTGACATTTAAGTTTGGGGCTGAAGTGAACAAATCAGCCAGTTGAAAAGGTCATAACTTTATCCCATCCGTGTTCTTCTTCAGCCATTCCAGTAGATGCCGTGAAGCAGAACCCCAATGTGGCCCTCCTCATCACATGTCACGGCGGCCATATTGGCTTCCTTGAGGGTCTGTGGCCACGGCAGAGCACTTACATGGACCGAGTTTTTCAGCAGTTCACCAAGGCCGTGTTTGAGAACGGCAGCGGCCTAAATGATCTCCACTGACCCTCCCTTTCCATTACCTCAGTCTACAGCCATTAGCAAAAAAAAAAAAAACAGTATACATTTCCAAAATGAAGGGCACAGGTTCACTTGAAGGCCAGGGTTGTTTTTTCAGTCAGTTAATTTATTTATTTCGTTATTGTAGTATTTTAAAGACCATCTCTTTTATTTGCATTCATGGAACAGACCTTGCACATGTTCCATCCGTTCATCCGTCCATCCATTAGTGCACTTATTTGTTTCTTAATTGCATTCATATGTGACTTGCATGTCTGTGTATGAGTCTTAATTATGGATTTTTAAATCTCTGAATCACTCATTAGGTGATATTACTCGACGTTAATCCATATGAGGGTGAGAGTGTCCAAAAAACATGATTAATAGCCTATTGAAACTTACTGGGACTATGTCACAGAAATGTCCAGGTCAAATTTCACCGCTAAAAAAAAAAAAAAAAAAAAAAAAGGAGAATATATTATGTTTGCATAAAGAAAATGAAGCCTAATTTACAAAGATTACTACGATTATTTACTAACACACACACACACATTTTCATGCAAAATAAATCCCATTCTCATTACCGTAATCCAGTAAAAAAGAAGAAAAAAAAAAAAAAACTTAAAACAGTACAATGATTTATACTTAGAATATTACTTTGCAAATTCACACTACAATTTAAATGTAATATCATTTTTGCTTTTACAAAAAAAGATCTTTGTCACATTACGGTAGCAGTTTGTAAGATTATGATAGAAATGCCAATGCAATTGTATTTATTTTATAAGCATGAAATGCTTGCTTAGAAGTCATTTTTAGATCAAAATATATATATATAATAATATTTAAAATATCAAAATTGTAAAAACTGAGAATCTTTATTTGTTTGTTTATTTATTTTTTATTGAAAGATTAGCATTGCCTAATCTCTGGGTACTTCTAGGGGTCGAAATATTAGAAATATTTTTGGTCATTTTGGTTTTAAGACTGAAGGCCACTGAGAATGAATTTGCTTAATTGCCATATTGAAATTAATATGTTCTTTATGCAAAATTCCCAGACATTTTTGATGAGACCGTTGTTTTTTGATGAGAAACTGCACTACTGTAGAAATGGTTGTAGCCATGAATGTTGGAGGGCATATGTGCAGTTGTAATGCTAAGTATAAGATTTACATTCTTATGTAAACATGAAGGTTTAATTCATTGATTACCATAAGTCAGCACCTTATCAGTTCAGTCCTTCCCAAGTGTTAAGAAAGGAAGATTTAGCTATTATTGTCTTTATAGTATCAATAAATTGTGCGTAAGGCCAGTTGAAGTACAAACTTGTCTCCATGTATTTATAGAGGGCACATTTCCAATTCTTCACTAACTTGATGTTTCTTTAATGTATCTTAAATAGCTTTGTAGCCCTCAGGGACAAACCCCACTTCTGATATTTTTTTGTTTGTGTTTCCTGTTAGTTTGTTTTTTTTTAAGCCAAGAAAAGATTGTATCATATCGAAGTTTTTATTTTTCACAAGAATGTACCACATGCACTGTTTATAGTTGAAGGCACCAAACCTGTGCCCTATAATAAGTTAAAGTGTGGTTTCTTGGACCAGACAGACGTGGCTTCAAGGATTCTGTGAAAGTGAAAATGACTTAAGCTACTGTTTGTCTAAACTAAAATATGCTTGCTTGGACTTTACTTCAGGCTCAAATGGCTCTTTATATGATGGCGCATTGAAATCCTACCAACAGCTCCTTAAATTATATAAAAAAATGAGAGAGGAAAAAAACAGGAGCAGTTATTATTTGTGTAAAAATGACAGGAATAGTTGCAGTATGTATGCCATTGCGATGGCAGCAATTGTTTGAGAAAGCTCTTTATAAACGGTGCCCGAATATAACTGTACATAAGGATTTTCAATGAGGAATGTTATTAGACGTTAGTTATTGAAATATCGTTCCTATGAAAACGCCCAGCCATGTGTTGTACATTGACCTTTGTCTGTTTTTATTACGGTGCTGCTTCATATTGCGCATCTATCTGTCAGTGCTTTGGGGCCGCAACTGCTCCTGCGGACTGTAAAAATGCTTTCCGTCCATCCTGTTACTAAATAGCATGTGTCACTGTTTTAAGTGTCTTGAGTAACTGTACCAACATGCATCACATAACCTGTAGCACAACATACAGATTTTGTCCATGAAGATGTCTTTCCTTATAAATATTTATAAAAGGATTGTGTATTTAACATGTGCAGCAATAAGATTTTAATATAAGACATATGTCAATGTAGAATAAATATATGAACACGTACTTGTATGGATTATAAGTGCATTTGTGGTCTTAAATAAATTATGGAATTTAGTTGTAAATTAATATGTTAGTAATATGGTTATTTAATTATAGCCTTTTGTACTGATAGTGTAATATCAATAATAATAATTACTATAAGTTATATATTATATTAAATATATAATTATACATTATATAAAAATAATAATGAATGGCACTTGCCGTGACATTGCATGTCCATTTTTATTTGATTTTTTTCAACAAAGTGTCAGCTGTTTAAGGACTTAAGGAAGTCAAAGTATTATATTATTTCATTTAAAATTAAGTTAAGTTTTTTAGGTGAAAGGAGCATATAAAGGGAAAACAACACCGGCCTGAGGATTGATCCCTGTGGGACTCCACAATTAAGAGATATACTAGAGAGGATGAGTGATGACCAATACGAACAGTGAACAGGTGCACCTGTTAGTCAAATTGGATCGGAACCACTGTTGTACCGTGCCACGAAGTCCCACTGATATCTCCAAATGTGTCATCAGGACCTCATGGTTGACCAAATCAAATGCAGAACTCAGATCTAATAGGACTAAAGCCATAGATTTCCCAGAGTTTGTTTCAGTAATAATCGCTTGAGACTCTTAAAATAGCTGATTCAGTACTGTGTAATGCTTTAAAACCAGATTGAAACATATCATGGATAGAATTTTCAGTCAAATAAGATTGTAATTGAAACCAATTTGAATTGAAATTGAAAAGAATCAAGGTATATATATTTTTTAGATATGGTGACACCACAGCATATTTCAGGCAGTTAGGGAAGGAGCCAGTAAGCATTTGTTGATGATCAATAACAGGCCAGGACCGACTGTGTCAATGATTTGTCTCAAGGAAAAGAGGCGGGATAACATGGGGATATATAGTTGACTTTAGGTGACCAACAATCTCCTTGCATGACCAAATGGAAGAACATAGGGGAACTTCAAGCAAAGTGTAAGATGATCTCAGATGTCTAACTTAGTCTACTTAGTCTAGTCTTAAAGGCACAATATGTAACTTTTTTGCTTTAAAAATAGCAAAAATCACTATCTATGTTATATATATATATTTAGTTTTGTACTTACATTATCCCGACTGTTTCCAACAACTTTCAAACCAGGAGAAATTTGTAATTTAATTCGAGAAACGTCCCGTTTCTTTATTTACGTTTTGTCGCCACGACGCCACCAATGCTGTCATATCCGTGTTGTCCCTAGTTTCCGCTCGTACTGCCATGGTAACCAGAGCCCTCTGATAGTAACCAAAGCGACTGACGCGGACAACTTTTTCGCAATGTCTATTTGCACGCTGTTGTTGTTTCGTTCAAACATTATGGACCATGGCAAGCAGACTTTGGATAAAAAAAGGAGAACTAAAACGAGAATCAATATCAGCGCGGTGTTTTCGAGATGCCGAGAGCTCCCATAGACAGTAGCCTATATAACGTTAAACGAGAGCTCCACGTCCGAGACTTCGACCGCTCCTACATGTACTTTATTAAACAGGTGAGCACATTTACATAAAACTAATCAATGTTATATAGTTCAACAATGATAAAACGTGAGAATATGATCTGTATGTTATTCTAATGTTGATCTAGCTTACTGCTAGTCTCATACAGTCAAACTAACACATACATTTCAACACATTTAAATGCAGTTTAGTGTGATAGTGTAATGTTAGACCAAGTGAAACAGCGCTGTGTTACCTCACAAATTTAATTTGTCTAATAAACTGACCTGTGAGTAATTCTGCGTGTAGTTCAGTAGAATGAAATGTCCATATTCTTTTTATATCCGCGGGACTCGCGTCGCGTTTGGAGCTGATAGCTGTCTCTGAGCAATCCCGATCTGCTTCATATCACAGTCATGATAAAAACATCGATGTATTCAGTCATCCATAAATATTATTAGATCGGTCGGCTTGACGTTGACGACAAGATCCATAATTCTTAGCAAATTTTGCGTCATCAATCTACGCCTTTGTTATTGTAAATAGGTTAGCGACCCCTAGTGGCGAAAAATGCCATACTATTTAAAGTTGAAATCGGACCATTTAATTTTCCGAGCTCTTTCAAATGTAATACAAATGTGTCCCTCGTTGCCTTGGTAACACAAGAGTATACAGACGTTATGAGATGTAAACAAACGAATGATCAGTTATTTTAATCAGTTATTTTACTAAGCACACTTGGCCGGTTGAACGGTTTGTAATCGTGCCGTGCCTAACCAAGCTCAAGTGGAAATATAACTGGAACCATTCCTTGCCGTTCTTAGAACCATTAGGCCCAACGGTGGAAAACCGGCTTGATGCAGTCAACACAATTTGAGAAAATGAAATGAATATGCTGTAGATTTTTTTTTCTTTAATCATCACAAATGTGCCGCCTGAACAGCTGCGAGCATGACATAATCTAAATCCCTGCTGATAAACTTCAGATGAGTCTGTTTGATACAGACATTGTTTGGAAGAACTTTGACCCACATTCCTTACCAAGTTCTTTTCTGTTTGAAATCTCATCCAGACTAGAAGGCAAACTGCTAAGATAATGACTGTATATCATATCTAGCAGTCTGCTAAATTATAATCTCATTATAAACAGCCAGATGGAGTAGTTACCAAGAAGATGAGTAGGCTGTAACATTAATAACAAACCATTATTTGGTTAATATGTTCACCTGAGACTGTCTATGCACAACCATAATTAAAGTACCAGAAATGTACAATCCCAGCTAAGAAAAATATGCTCTAAGAATGTTTTGCTAATGTTCCCATTAAGTTATGAAAATGCTAAGCATTCCAAAACTAAATATTAAACTAAAACTAAAATGTAAAAAATGTTAGACAATCATCCGGAAAAAAAAAAGTTCCCTTTTAGCTAGAATTGTACTACTATGTTTTGTGGACTTGTACTCTGGCAATACTATGCTTTCTGGACATGTACCATACAATGGTATTCTTTGAATTACTTTGTATAAACACTATGGTCATGTAAACCATTAAGTTAAAGTACCATGGTATTACTGTATCTCCAATTCATTTTGGCTTATACAAGATACATTTACTGCATAATATTCAAGCTTTTATTATTAGCCAGGATGACTGTCTCTAACAGAGCATATGTCTGCATCACAGATGTACCAAAGTGAGGAAACTGTGAATTTGGGCATGTAAGTAGGGCATCCTGGCTCTTCAAACTGTACCAAAGCATCAAAACACAGACTGCCAGATTTATTTATAAACGACTTTATGGTTTACACTTCACTTGAATGCTCACTCTAAAAACACATAAAACCACCCACATGCTTTCACCCACGGCAGTCATCGGAGTGGACTGATAATGTGTCACGCTGCTTTAATATGGTTAAAGTTCATTGCCTCTTGGGTTGAACCGTGGTCTGATTTTATACAGAGTCCCACAATATTTAGGGCAGAGGTGACTGTATACAAGGTTCATTATTGGTTGATGATTTGACACAGCATATGTAGAACTTTGTTATGTAAGCTGCCAGATGGGCATTATAAACCAGTTAAAATCAATAGAAAAACACAGTCAGGTATTACTGCATTGCATTATTATGATTAGGCTATATAAGAAATATATCACATGTTGTTCTTCTGTTCCATTTATACAACAAAAAAGTTAATATGAGTAACGTTTTGACATTTCGGATGCGGTCACACTGCAGATGAAATACATTCTGCACGTGAAATGCAGTCACCTCAACAGCAATCAGTGATATGCGGAATTCCACGCGAGGGATGCAAAGGTGACTCAGATTAGAGTTCTCAACGGGTCGGGTCGGCCCGACAAACCCGACGGGACCTCGGGCTTAATCTTTTCCGCTCAGTGAAAAAGACATTTATTAATCATTCATCGCTGCTGTTCACCGTAAAGAAAGTCTGGCTGCTGCGTGCAACGTGCATCATGGAGAGGGGCGGGGGCAGACCTGACGCCGCTGCGTGCACGCCTTTAGCCTGGAGAGAAGAAGATGGAGTTGGTGAAAAGTAAACTTGCCGCAGGTGAATTCACCGTCGCTATTACAGCCTATTTATATATTAAAAGTTTATTGTTTGTGTTGTTAAAAGGCGTGAACATTAAAGGTTGATTTGATTCCCGTCTGCTGGTCATGATAATACGTGTATGAGAAAAAAAACGCGTCGGGCCGCGGGCCGGGTTCGGGCAGATAATTCATGTTGATTTGTCGCATGTAGGCTATGTATCGCTGCAGCCCGGAGACCTGCAGGTGGGAGGAGCTTACGCCGCAAGTGGGAGGAGCTTATGCCGCAAGTAGGAGGGATTTCACAAATGTGCAAGTAGGAGGAGTTTACGCCGCAAGTGGGAGGAGCTTATGCGGAAATCCCCAAGCCGAGGACGGCGGTGAATGAGTATGGCAGGAAGTAGTGACAGTAATGAAAATAAACGATCAAATATTATGTTCCTCATCATGGTCTGATTTCTTACAGCTTTGTTATTATTGTGTGTGTCCAATACCACTCACTGTCAATGATGAAGTCACGTCTCTTTACACCTTTTACCATACTTAAAGTGACAGTGTTTTTCAAATTCATCAGGCTGTAGGCCTTATTCAAGCATATTTCTGAATATTAGCTACATATTCTACAGTATCAAGTAAATTAACATATTAAAACGTGATGCAATTGGACTCAGTGAAGTCAATGTGTAAATACATGAAAAACATTTGGCTAATGTAAAAAAAAAAAAAAGTTTACTGCATATTTTTTTTAAATAGCAGACTAATGTTCTTCTGAACGTGTTACACATATTACATTTAAACCTCAGGGTGGATTTTTTTTTTTTTTTTTCAAAGAATAAAATCATGTACAAGTCACTCAGAATTGATTGCAAAAGTGTTTATTTTATTTTATTATTTTTAGTCTTTTTTATTTTATTTGTAAAAGACACTATATCAGTTCATTAGAAGTGATCTGCATGCAGTGAAAACTGCAAAATCCAGGGTGGAAGGTTTCTGATTAAATGCCCTGGAGCCCGCCTCGCTTTCCCTTCCCAGCATAACCTGGTGGATACACAAGAAGCACAATAAGAACTAGGGTTTATAGTTGACATTGAACATTTACAAACATTAAGAATAATTTCTCAGCTCTGTAGGTCCATGCCATGCAAGTGAATGGTGTCCAGAACTTTTAAACTCCAAGGGATGACATAAGTAAATTAGATTTTTAGTTTTCCTTTAGACTAACAACTAGTTTATTCATCACCAATTTACACAAAACGTACCAGGTGTGCAGCATTTGTACTCAAACCCACACTCCAAACAAGTGGAGATTGAGTACACCCTCAAGAAGAGCTGTTTGTAGTGAGACGACTTATTTTTCCAGCATGCAACACCTGAGGTGAAAAAAAATGAACATAATATTTAACATTATCAATGATGTTCTTGTTATGCGTTTTATTTTTTAATGTCAATATTTACTTTCTAGCCATAAGAAGTGTGCCTGATTCTTGAAATTGTCATCCCCAACTATGTCCCTGAACCTTGAGCAAGCCAATGACAGGGACATGTAGGCAGCATCTCCTTCTTGAAGAACAACTTCAAGAAGTATGTTCTTCAGCAACGCTCCTGATAAATGAAAAGATAGCAACAGTTAGCACAGGCCGTTAAAAAAAATGTTAAAAAACACATTATATAACATTATTCAACTATATTGAAGATGAAGCATGATGGAGGGTCATCGTCTTTTAACAGCTCATCCTTAAAGAAAAATATAAGTGGATTAAAATTGTTCTATGATACACATTTTAAATCATCATTAAAATTGATTATGCATACCTTGCTAAAAACAGAGGGCACAACTGGGGTTTTGTCTGCTAAAATGAAGTAATTTAAAATTAGCTGACCAATATTATAGTTAGGCCTACATATTTTGAAACCCAGCATAGTATATGTATTTTGTTTCATATCAAAGTTCTTACTTTCATATGCAAGTTCAGTTTTTTTTCTTCCCATAGGTTTCAGGGAGTGCAGAGCATTCTTCTTCTTCTGAAAGAGGAATAGAATAAAAAAAAAGTGTTAAAATTATCCATTAATTTTTAATTTGACAAAAAAATATCAGCAAAATATAAAAAGCTGACAATACCAGCTACAACAGCTTATGCACATCTTTCACTGATAAGTGAACCTAAAACACAATAACATGAGTTTCACATTTATTTCACTGATTGTTATGAGTATACATTTTATAAAATAATTATGATATTAAAACAAATGTTTCAATTACATTGCATTGTGGATTACGCATAAAAAAGCATAACTACAATGAAAACAAGTTTTAAAAGAATTGCATGCATTATACAATTAAGTTAGGAGTTGTATTCTAATATCAAATCCATTTACAAAACGTTTAAGACATTTACAATTTGAAAATCAATGCAGTCCTAAAACGTACAAAAATTACACTGCCACAATACCTTATTATGGTCTTCAGAATCCATAATCTGGAGAGCAAATTGTAGAAATGGAATGCAGAAAAGATCTTGCCATGCACGTTACAGATTTTGTAATTTGTGTGCTACTAAAAAAACTACAGAAATTTATTTGGATACACTTTACCCTTATTCTTTTTTAATAAATCAAGACTAAAAACAGTGTACAAACGCCATTATGAAATGGTCTTTTTCAGAACTTATAATGCTTTTTTACAAAACTAAAAACTGTACAACAAGCATACCCCTTCATCTCAACTACACGCTGACATGTGAAAGCGGTTTTCTTCTTTGTTTTCTGATGGATCGCAACAAAACTTACACATTACCGCCACCAACTGTGGAGCATAAACCAATAGCTACTACTACACAGGTGATACTAAATAAACCAATCAAAATCCTCTGGAAGTTTGTACAGCCCACTTGCGGCTAAAGCTCCACCCACTTGCTGCTAACCCACCCATTTGCAGCTGGCTCCGACCTCCGTTTATACCCTACTCATTTGTCGGGTTACATAGGGTCCGGACTTTAAAAGCCACGGGCCGGGTCGGGTCGGGTTGTAATTTTCAGGCCCGTTGAGAACTCTTAACTCAGATAACTCAGAACTAGCTAAAGTTCTGGCAAGGCTCTCCCAAAGTTATGAGCAAACATTCTTCCAGAAATGTTCATAGTATGTTCATTCAGAGTTATTTTGTCCTTAATAATGTTCTCAAAATGTTTGCACAAAATTGTTTATACACGTATATTTTAGTTGCACGTGTTTTTTAGAATGTTCAAACCTAACATTCCCATAATGTTGGCAAAATGATCAAATGGAACGACCCCTTAAAAGGGTTAGTTCGACCAAAAATTGTATTCTGTCATTAATTACTCACCCTCATGTCGTTTCAAACCCGTAAGAACTTCGTTCATCTTCGGAACACAAATGAAAATATTTTTGATTAAATCTGTGAGCTTTCTGAACCAGCCATGGACTGCAATGTAATCACCACTTTCAAGGCCCAGAAAGGTAGTAAAGACATCGTTAAAATAGTCCAAGTGATTACAGTGGTTAAATCTGAGTTCAAATTCGAGGATCGGAACTCTAGATTATTTAGAAATTCTATTTTGTCATTTGATTTAACTGTCTCATCATATAAGATAATTGAAATGGTCACATTATTAGTTGAGCTTTCTACATTTTTGTATGAAAGACGTACACAAACAGAATAAGATTGATGATAACACTTTATTACATTCATTTAACTCAACAGCAATAAGAACATGTTTCTGAAATCAAATGCTTACTAAACCAAATCCGGCCAGTAGATCATGAGGTAGAAGATTTCAAATGGTTTGGTGCTACATATGTTCAGAATATTCACAGCTGACAGGAAAGATGCAAAGATTGTGAGAAGCAAATTGCATAATTTATGTGCACATCAAATTATCTACAAATGAGACACATTCTAAAGGTTGTCCAGTGGGTATTTGGCTTTCTTCATCGTTACAATCAGTATCATTATTGGACCTGATGCATTTTTTTTTACTAAACACAAATAATGTAAACCATATACTTTTTTCCCCGTTGGGTTACATCAGTTCATTTCTAATACATCATCTATACATAGTTTCAATGGAAGTGTGCAAAGCTTTTGATGACTAATTCAAGGACTTGACCTAGCAAGACATTCCTGATATTTTTAATGATTATCAGTCCAAGAAGCTTGTTCAATAAATAAAACAATCCCTCGAAAAAGGGATCCTTTTTTCTAATTTTAAATAAATCACCCGAAACAGAAACTAATGGGTCCTAGGTAGATTCTTTGTGCCATGGAAAAATAAAAGAATGCATTTGATCTGTGACACATGAGGCTCAAAGTGACTCTTCAGTAAAACTAGCCAGAATCCAAAGTGACAAAAAAGTCTGTCATATATATTAATATCGCCATTTCTTAAAATGTAAACAAAGCTTTTCTTTTAACATCCAAACAGTCATAAACACCAAAAGATAAACCATTTCTGAACATTCATATTCTCAGACATACTATATAAGCTAGCTAGCTAGTTAGCCATCCTTATAAAATGGGCATTGTCTTTCCTGTTTCACTGATTTTAATTGTCTCTTTTGGGAGTGGAGTTTGGGATTGTGTCGTCATCTTAAGGCATTTACAGTGTGCAACTCCAAAACATTCCCATCTACTTCAAGATAAGGAATGTTTCGATGAAATATGATGATTAATAATGACCTTTTAACTCAGTGACCTCAGTTAAAGCATAATGAGGTGGTTAATACGTCAGGCATGTACCAACCGGTGTTTACAATCATGAACACCAGCACGCATTGGCTGTTGCAGGCTGGAATCGTGAAGATCATAAATAGATTTCTTTAGATATAGCGAATGTTGATATCAGTAAGTGAACTTTGTGGGTTCATTGAAACATCCGAACTTTGAACGATCGACAACCAACTACGTCAGGTAATATCTTTGGCAAGATTTTTAGTCTTTTCACATGGGTTGGGATTACCCAATGAAAGACTACACACCTAAAAGCATGTGTTGTCGTGTGAGCTTCCATCTTGAGGATGGTAGATGGCGTTGATGATGAGAACTACATTAAGCAGGCAAAAAGAAAGAAGAGCAGTAGTAAGTCCTTTTGTCTTGAGACAAAAAACCCTGAGATTATATATATATATATAGAGAAGGACATTTCTAATGATGTCCTTGTTAGGACACGCAAAATCACCAACAAACAATGCTCTGAAAGCTTTTTCAAAATGTAAAAAGAGGGAAAACACACGAGGCAAAAGCACAACATCTGTATCCAGCACAGTATCTGTCATTAGAGTATCTATCCTCAAACGTTGTCCGAGGTAGTGCCGACTGGAGAGTGCCGACTTATTCTCTTTATAAGCAGTTCGAGAGCTACGATGCTGAAAAACATCTTCTCTGTGGCTAACAGTTGAAGGGAAATGGAGATGTGGAGATTAGATATGGCGGCCTGTGAGGAAGTAGAGGGGACGGTCCTCGCTGCAGTTGGCCGTCTGAAACTCATCTCGCAAACGAAACTGCCACTCATCCTCCAGCTCCAAACGCACAATAGTCTGACGCAAGGAGCTCCGGTCCTGACAGATCACACACAGCGTGGCGCCTGCAAGATGAGTGACACAAATAATGATTTAAAGCTTCTTATAGGACATCATCATGCATAGAGAGGTGTGCTATTATTGTTATAACAGCTCTGAATTTTTAGTTCTAAAAACAAGGTTTTGTGTTTGAAAATTGAAAATTAGAGACTACCATTCAAAGGGGTCAGTAAGATGTTTTTATTTTTTTGTGAAAGAAATTAATACTTTAGCAAAGATGCATTCAATTGATCAGAAGTCACGGTAAAGACATTTATAATGTTACAAAAGATTTCTATTTTAAATAAATGCTGTTCTTTTGAACGTTTTGTATTCATCAAAGAATCCTGGAAAAAAAGGTATCATGGTTTCCACAATATTATTACGCAGCAAACATTTATAGTAATAATAAGCATTAAGCAGCAAATCATCATATTAGAATGATTTCTGAAGTATCATGTGACACTGAAAACTGGAGTAATGATACTAAAATTCAGCTTCGCCATCACAGGAAAAAGTACATTTGAAAATATATTCAAATAGAAAACACCAACTTTAAGTTGTAATATTATGTCACAATATTACAATTTTTCCTGTATTTTTGGGAAAAAATAAATGCAGCCTTGGTGAGCATAAAAAACTTTTCAAAAAGATTTGAAAATGTTATCGACATCAAACTTTTGAATGTTAGTGTATGTTGGTGCTTTTGTTATTTTTTTTTAAATAGTTAAAGTGCCCCTATTATGGTTTTTCGAATATTCCCTTTCATGTAGTGTTTAATATTGCTGTTTGTGAATGTAAACGTTCTGCAAAGTTGTAAAGTCGAAAGTGCACGATAAATAAAGTTATTGTCTCCCAAAAGAAAGAATCGACTCAGAACCGCCTAAACGAGTCGTCAGTAATTCGAATCTCACTGCGTGACGGTTCTACGTCACGAGACAAGACATTTGCAAAATGCCCGCCTATGTTGCACGTTGTCCGCCCGCAAACAACTTGTCCAGTCCTCAAATGTCCTTTTACTGACGACTGCTTCTCAAATCTCGGAGTTCAACGCTGGATTCGCAAAAACGCTTGCTCTTGAAATATGGGTCAGTACTCAGTATATTTGGCCCAGCTTGCTCCTCAGAATCACAACCTGTAAGTATGAATAATTACTGATGTAAATATTTTGTACCGAGTGTTCAAAATACAAAGTTTTGTGTTTTATATTGTGTAAGTTTCCGGCTACTCGGCTAACTCACGTTATTACTGTCTTACTAAAATACTTCTGAAAATCAGCTGTGGGCCACTATTACCTAAAATTGTCTATTAATGCAGATTGTCTGTCTTTGAGTAAAGAGTAAAAGGATGGAGTAAGATTTGTTTCACAAGCGTTTGTTACATTAGCGCAGTGTTCGGCTAACATATGCGCTGATATTGATACAGTTAAAATTTGAAATATACACAACAGTTCGTTGTTGGACATGGACTTGTTAATGCTGATGGTGAGGAATTACAGTTGCAACATCTCATAATGTACCTCAAACTGAGTAGCGTATCACTGAGAAACGTCCTGCTCGAGTCGTCCTTGCGATGGAGGTTCGGGTTGAATAACTAGTTCTTCCATCGGACTCGCGCTCACATTGATATGGTAAAATCGACGTCATTGTTAGTGTCTTTACAGTGTGTACAATCGCTGAGCTTCAGAAAGAAGCCCCCGGAGCTGAAATTCAGTTATGATAATGGTTGTTGTTTCCAACACGCGCTGTAACCAGTAGACCAATCACAACAGACTGGCCCATCTGACCAATCACAGCAGTGTAGCTCGCGGAAAGGAGGGATTTAGAGAGACTGAATCTTCGGATGAGTCGTTTGAGAATCATTGAAAATGTGATGATGTGCAATGTATATTATGAGAAAATTAAAGTGTTTTTTGACCTTTGATGCATGTAAACTTGTTGTGGGAGACCTTTAAAACAAAATTAGGAACCTTTAAAATAGCATAATAGGGGCACTTTAATCTTTATAATATTTGGTATATTCCAGTTGTAAGGAACCCAGCCTCACCTTTGAGGAAGTTGAATTTCTTCAGGAGGCTTGAAACGACAAAGGAGTCACACAAGTAGAGCAGCAGCCCACTGAAGACCACGCACTGATGATCCACATTCACAGAGTGAGGCCGCGAGCTCACGTAACACACCTGAATCTGTAAACACAAAGAAAACACGACAACTGAACTAATATGCTCAACAGAATCTGCTTCAGTCAATAGTGCATCTCCAATTCATTCTTTTCATTTCCTGACCAGTCAATGCTTATTCGTTGATAGTTAACTGTTGTTTTATGAAAAAGAGCGGCATGAACTTTCTTCAAAAGTTCTCCTTTTGTGTTTTATGAAAAAAAAAAAAAACAGCACACAGGTTCGGAGTAATATTTAGGCAAGTAATTAATCAAAACATGTTCATTTTTGGGCGAACAAGCCCTTGAGGTGTGAGACCCCGAACTGATATTTTTACCTCGGGGCCGAGGTTGAGGTAGCCATCTATGGACAGCACGGGGTTAGCGCTGTTACAGCGGGCCAGAGGAAAGAGACGGTGGCTGCAGGACTGCAGAAACTTCTCCAGCAGGAACTGAGCCGGCGCAGACAGAAGTGTGTGTTCACTGTCCGGAGCGCACACATACTGAGATGCACACACATGCACCGGGGTCTCAATCCTCTGCAGGGAAAGAGACGAGGAGGAAGAGGTTGTTATAGAGCTGTTAGTCTCTTACAATGGTACTGTTCTGCATAAACAACTGTTTTTATACCCCACAAAATGTGACAAATAAAAAATGATAATATAATATAATATAATATAATATAATATAATATAATATAATATACACACTAACATCCAAATGTTTGGGGTTGGTAAGATTTTTTAAATATTTTATGCTTCTGCTCACCAAGGCTGGATTTATTTGATCAACATTCAGTAAAACAGCAATATTGTGAAATATTATTGCAATTTAAAATAAGTGTTTTCTATTTGAATATATTTTAAAATGTAATTTATTCCTGTGATGTAAAGCTGAATTTTCAGCATTATTACTCCAGTCTTCAGTGTCACATGATCCTTCAGAAATCATTCTGATATGCTGATTTACTGCATATTTCTGCACATTTCTTATTATTATCAATGTTGAAAACAGTTGTTCTGCTTCATATTTCTGAGGAAACCATGATACATTTTTCCCAGTATTCTTTACTGTCACTTTTGATCAATTTAATGCATCTTTACTGAATAAAAATATTAATTTCTTTAAAAAAAAAATCTTACTGAGCCTAAACTGTTGAATGGTAGTGTAATATCATACATTACACTGATTTATATACCTATATGTAATTATAGAAATTGCACAAATGTAGGCAAACATTGTGAATGTAAATTTTAGGGAGATATAAAGGTGAATTGTTTAAGTTGGCATGTTCAAAATGGCAGCAACAAAATGACAAATGGTTTTGTAGCGTCCACTAGTGAACGTATAATGTAACTGCAGTTACCATTAGGCTAACTCTAACGCTAACAAGCTAATATTAGTGTTTTGTATGTAATATAAGTTTGAAGTGGCCTTTCTGTTCTGAAGGGATATTATGAAGCTCACCATAAGTTTGGGCTTGATGAGGAAGTCTTTATGTCCTCCGATGGGGATGTGTTTCTTCATGATGCTGAAGTGATTGAACCGACAGAGCAGAAGACCACTGCTGTTCGCCCTCAGGTTGAAGTCCACCTCTTCACATGTGAACCTACATACACAAACACACACGTTCAGTTCAGACTGTTAGGCTCTACTTGTTGTTATAATTCACAACAAGAAACACGCAAAAATTCCCCTTAGTTAGCAAAAGCAACAACAAAAAAACTATATGTATGTGTCAGTACTCAAGAACTACATGCTCTTCGCCCTCAGAATGCAAACACTCACCGGTTGAGGTCATACTGGACGTTCTGAGTGAGGTCAACGTTCAGCATGATGAGGTCATGCAGGTGACAGCGAGAGAAAGGGCTTGTGGGAGCTTGAGAAGACAAACTGCTGCTCCATTTCCGCAGGCCACACATGGCATACAGACAGATCTTAGGAGTGTCCTCCATATGCTGTAGGACGCTCTTCAGTGACACGTTCATCACCTCACTGAGGGAGAGGCAGAGAATCCATGGATGTTAGACAACGACGACATTCTAATTAACAAATCCGTACATGGATCCATCCATCATCCCATACCTGTTGCCCTCAGGTCCAGGCTGATGGGCGTTCCACAGGACGCAGGAGTCATCCATCATAACTATGAAGGGCCACACGTCCTGTCGTTTGACGCCCTGCTCCTCTTGCCTGTTCCTCTCCAGCTCCAGGTTGTGGTAGGACAGTTCCTTGATCATGAATCGAGCCGCTCCTGAAACATCACATAAAAACCATCAATCACAAAAGGAAGGAACCGTGTGTGTTATAGACAAGCTGAATTTTCCAATACAAAGAAGAAACGCAGCCGTGACCGATACTCACCCACTCCTGAGTTGTTGAACATGGCGGGCAGCACTAGAAGGATGTGGTTGGGCCAGTATTTCCTGTAGAGGGGCATTTCATACTGCTTGACCACCAGAATGTGCAGGTGCTCGGCTCCCTCCATGGCATGGTAGATGTTGAGAAGCCCGTGCTCCTGGCGGCCCGTTGTGGGTGTGAAGATTGGACTTTTCAGCAAGCCAGACTCCTGAGTCGGCAAACAGAGCAGTATAGTCACTTTAAGACTTGTGCAATATGTTCAGAAAACAATGTAAAAAAAAAACAGGAGTGATGACTCAGCAAACACAGAATTTTGTGCATTGCTCAGGTATCCAGGTGTTCCTTACATCAGGATGTATTTCTAAATTTATTTTGCACTGACCTTGAATGCACGGAGTATAAAGACAGTATAACAGACAGCTGATCCTGGTCAGTTTTGTGGCTTTCATTTTGTGGCATTTAGTAAATAGTAAATCTTAGTAGTAATAAATAGTAATAGTAGATAGTGAATATTATTTTTAAAATCTCTGTTTATGTCTGTCTTTGAATTTTGTCTTGTGTCCACTGTTCAGATGTATTTATCTATATTTGTTAGGCATAAGCTACCTTTTTTGTTATCTGTAATTATGCAAATTATTACATGATTATTCAAATATTATTTGCTAATTATGATTATAGCCATTTACCTATTCATAGCTAGTTTGGTGGGCATACACTTGTCTTAATAATAATAATAATAATAATTATTATTATATATATATATATATATATATATATATATATATATATATATATACATGCTAAAAAAAATCAACTTTGCCATTACAGTAATAAATTAAATTTTAAAGTATATTAAAATACAAAACAGTTAATATTGTAAAAGTAAAAATACAGTAAAAATATTGGATAATAGTTGATAATATTTCTGTTTTACTGAACTGCTGTATTTTTACGGTATTTCTATGTATGTATATATATAATCATAGTTATTTTGGGGGGCATTCACTTGTCTTAATAATAATAATATTATATACTGTATATATAAAATATATATATTAGCTTGCACCCCTTAAAGGGACAATTCACGCAAAAATTTGAATTCTGTCATCATTTACTTGGCCATATGTAATCATACATATGCTCATATGATTTCACAAGACAGAACAAGTCATATGCAATATTTTTATTTTATTTTTTATTTTTAATTGTCCTTTTTGGAGCTTGGCAGATTTCAACTCACCGAAAAACAGCACACAGGTTTTTAACAACAACATGAGGGTGAGTAAATGACAGAATTTTAATTTTTGATTTAAGCGACTAACCAAACGGCAAAAAGGCTATTGGTTTGTTCTGTGTTATTTGTCCCGCTCCTCTTTAATAAGTACACTAAGCGTGTGTCTCTCACCTTGTCTGAGAGCAGTGGGAGCCGCATGCTCTCTAAGTGACTGCCCTGCTGGCTGAAGACAAAATGAGGCTCTCTGGCTTTAGGAATGATAAAGTGCAGCTGGACTTCCTCTCCCAGCATAGATGAGCAGAATGTGAAGGCGTGGAAGGTGCATTCGGACAGCTAGAATCAGACACGCAGAACATCTTACTACAGCCATATATCTTTATAAACATGCTATTACTTTATGATCCATCATTTTATGTAAAAATATGTAAATATATGTTGATGCATCACACGATCGATCGGATATGTCCTCACCTGAGCGGCAGGAGCAGGCTCGCTGTAATGGTGGCACTGCTCACAGTGGTGAAATGCATTGTGGGCCGCAAACAGGCTGAGTCTTACAGACACTGTGTTTCTCTTCGGTGGCTCATCTTCTGACTCTACTCTTTCTATTTTAACCCCTGTGTTTCATGTGCAGATGAAAAACAGCACATGAGCATACTTGTACACAATTTTCAAGCTGCTTTGAAACAAGGCACACCATAATAAAAGAGAAGTTCAGTACCGTTCAGGGTCTTTGGCATCCTGTCTGCATACACTGGACTGGCATAACTGAACTTGTGGTCACGGGGGTAGAGGTCAAATGGCAGCTTGTGGATGTCCTCCACGTCAGGCCACTGCAGTCCACTAGCAGGGGGGAACTTTGATTTGTCTTGCACGTCTAGAGAAATAAATTCAAGGTCATTAATAAAAAGATCAAGAGAGGGATGATCGGGTGAAGTGTTTCAATAAAGTGTTTTATTCTCTGTGTGGATAAAAATAGAGCTGTATTTAGAAGCATGGAGAATGCCTTTAGAATGGCTGGGGAAAAAAGGAAGCTTACCCTCCTCCAGCTCTTCTTCATCATACACGTCCACCTCCAGAAGGCGAATCAGCATCCGGAACAGAATTCGTAGAAACTGCAGATACGCACCTGTCTTTCCGACCTAAATCAGAGCCAAAATGGAAAATGAGAAACTGGATGCTCGGCAAAGAGGACAATTAGCATGGAACAGAGGTCATTGTAAATGGGCGTGGCTTAACAACAGACTTTGTCTCTAATTAGTTTTTGTATTTTGTGTATTTTTGCATATTTGCACCTTTTCTTAATATGTTAATACTTAATGTTTAAACTACTTTTAAATGCTAATATATTTTGTGCATTCTAAATTAAATATCACTTTTGACCACAACTAAGAATAAGAATAAGGTAAGATAATTTTGAATTTTTTGTCTGTGTATTTTGTATTATTATGTATTTATTTTTTTTATAAATATTTAATTTGTCATTTTTTATATATATTTTGTTTAAGTTTATATTTAAACAATATTTTAAACACTTAATCTTTTACATTTTTAAAATGTAAAATTATTGTGTATATTTTGTCTACTTTACTATAGGTAAAGTGGCATACTTATACTTATGGTACTATAAGTGTTTTACATTTTGTGTATTTTAATTGTGTATTCTGTATATTGTAACTATTTTTAAAAATATTTAATTGTTAACTATTTTTGTACATAAATTGTGCATTCTGAATATTAAAACATATTTAATATTTAGCTTTTAAACTATTTTGTATATTTTCTGTATTTTCAATGTGTATTGTATATATTTTAACAACTTTTAATATGTAGCTTTTTAACTATTTTTGCATATTTTGTGCATTTAAAATGTGCATTTTGTATATTTGAACTCTTTTTTTTTTTTTTACTTTACATATCATTTGACATTTTTCATATTTTGTGTATTCTACATGCATTTTTTATCACTTTATTGTTATAAATGCCATAGTACCAGTAATAGTGATGACAGCCTTAATAAAAACCACCAATTAAACCACCTTTTAACCCTTTCTAAGCTACTTCTCACCTGTGGTGGCCCACTCAGCAGCAGTCTTCTGGGATGGGGCGCAGCCGGCACTTCGTAATCCGCGTGGTGCTGCCTGGCTGTGGTCCACTGGCGATAGTAGAGGGACTGCTCTGCTCCGCCGAGACCGTGAGGAACAGGCGGTCTGAGCGGACTGCTCCACGCCACATCACCGTGAGGCAGCAGAGATGCTGAACTGGGCTGACTCAGCGTCTCAGGGGCCAGCAGGGCGTACGCCGCCCGAGAGAGAACCGCCGTCCGGGGGAAGACCTGCGTCCTGTTACACTCACGTGGAGCCTGCGTGGACTGGCTTGGTCTCTGAGCTGCCGGAGAGGAGGAGGACGAGGAAGAGGACGAGGAGGCAGAGGAGAACGAGGACGTGGCGGAAGAGGAGGCTGCCTGGGAGTCACACTCCTGTTTGAAGTGAATGGGAGAGGTGCAAGAGTCCATTACATTTCTGCTATCGGACGGGTCGCTGTGCGTGGCGGGTACACTTGAAGAACTGACGCCATTTTCTGTGGTAGAGCCTGAAGATTAGATAAGAGAAGATTTTATGAGTTATATGAGGACCACACAAGACAATAATCTGGCTCAACTTGTTTCCAGTGTCACTCACCAGAGGTCCTGGTTGCAGCACTGGCGTTGCTGGGTGGTCTTTCCAGCTCCATATGGAGATCGTCATGTTCTGCCGTTTCTTCTGAGCTCCTCTCTTCATCTCTCGGCCTCTCTTCTCTACTCGCTGCAGTTTTTGTCTCAGGTATTACTCTGCGTGTCACATACGAGCAGGCCAAACCCACTTCCTGTTCCAGTGCTGTGCGTGTCAGGTAGCTGGAGTCAATCAGCCGCAAGTCACAGTACTTCAGTGACCTGAACAAAATCACACACAAACATGCTCAATCTGCATGCGACCCTTCAGAAGTCAAAAATACTGCAGTTTAGTTTATCCAGAAGAATCTTATTTGATCTTTTGGATAGTGCAGGATCTTGAAAAAAGCCAAACATGTATTGGAATAATGCTACTGGACCGTTAAATGAAATTACAGGGAAAGAAGTTCGAAAATATCCTGAAAGATTTCAATCTGACATCAACATTTTAGAAATGTGGCTGTAACAACTGTAGTAACCACAAGGTGGTGCTCTTTTTAACAGAATAAAACGGGAGCCAAAAGACTGGAATGCACTGTGCATCATTTCATTTATCCAGGTCATTGTGTAATGTCAGATAATATTAATATCTCTCTCATATTTGAACTAGATATCTGCCACCTGAATCAAGCCCGAGGAGACTGCCAGGTTTCAAGGTTGCAGTTTTTCATGTATAACTTCAGATTTGCTTTGAAGTAGAGCCATGTTATTAATGAAAAATGCATTTTTATTATAAATTTGAAAATAAAAAATATTTTTACAATAAATAAAATATTTTTTTGTTTCAAAAATCTATTTTTATTTAGATAATTGTTATTTGTGTTAATTTTATTTAAGACAAATATTAAGATAAAAAATATATATTATATTTTTTACTAGAAAGATGTTTTTGAACATCTTATGCTCACCAATGCTGCATTTATTTAATCAAAAATACAATAAAAACAGTAATATTGTGAAATATTATTAAAATTTAAAATAACTGTTTTCTTTTTTAATATATATTAAAATGTAATTTATTTCTGTGATGCAAAGCTGAATCTTCAGCATCATTACTCCAGTCTTCAGTGTCACATGATAATTCAGAAATAATTCCAGTATGCTGATTTAGTGCTCAAGAAATGTTTCTTACATTATTAACATTGAAAACAGTTGTGCTGCTTAATATTTTTGTTAAAACTGTGATACATTTTTTTTCAGGATTTATATGTGTGCGTGTGTTGGCATGGAATACCTTGGGAAGGTCTCTCCTAGAGGATCTTTTCCAGTGAGGATGACAATGCATGGAAGACCTTCCAGATCTTCATATGTTTGCGGGACCCACTCTTCATTTTTACAGCCCCTCCAAGCCTGAAATGCACATATTATTTATTCCATATTACTTTTGGAGCTTCCGAGAGCAGATTTTGAAGGAGCATGAGGGGATCTGGTTCTTACCCGCAGGCGGGCACAGAAGTGGACGGGCAGGCTGATCTCCGCAGCAGGGCTTCCCAGCAGCACTGCGAACCGGTACTGTAGCCCCAGCTTGTCCCGGGCCTCTTCCAGCCGCTCCTGCGCCAGCCGTGCCAGCTGCAGTGAGGGCACGCGCACCAGCAGCATGTGCCCGCACCCGTGCCTGCTGCGGCCCGGCACGCTCAGCAGATCCTCCACCATGGCGAGCGTCTGAGGGGTCACGTGATCCCGCAGTGAGGGGGCCGCTGTGAGGGCCATCAGAGCCTCTGTGTACTGCTGGATCAACAGGTAGCTGCGGATCACCATACTGTGCAAATGCGGGTGCCTGAAAACAATGAGGAGGGATAAACTTGAACGTGGTTCTACAATGACATGTTTACAGTGTAACGAGCAGTTAAAAGGGAAGGTAATTCACTTTAAATTCCCATTTTGTTGTAAAAACGGACTGACCTCTGCAGCAGGGTTTTGACCATCCGCTCAAAGGCGTCGTCACATCGAAGGATTGGACTTGCCACTCCCCACTGTAGGGACTTGCTGTAGTCCTTCAGCCCAAAGTAGACAAGGTCCTTAGGAGAAGCCTCACCCTGCTGTTACATGCAAACAGAAAAATCATTTTAGTTTACTGAGCACAATCACAAACAATGGTGTTCTCTATTTACTTAGCTCTTGCTTGAAGATGCTGTTAATGCATCTATGAATAACAACGATAATGTATCTGATGAATGGGAATTAATATCATACCGCAATGTGTTAAATGTGTGATTGCTCTGCGAGTTGCTTAACCGATTATGTGAATTTTGATAAAAGCTGCTGAAGTAAAGATTTATTTTTTAAGAGTGTTGTAATTTGCTTCTAAAATCCCTGAGATCTAATCTGCACCACAGAGCACAGAATGTGCTGGAAAGGCATCAAGAGTGAAGAAATGTAAACGTTAATGGACACTTTTTACCCTTTACGAAAATATCAACAACAAAAAAACCTCAACAAATATGTATGTAAACACATATTTAAGATTGGGGCACGAAATATAAACGTTTCAATATCAGTTATTGAGAAAAAAAAATACTGATTGACCAATAACTGTTTTCTATTTTAATATATTATAAAATGTAATGTTATTTTTGTGATTGCAAAGCTGTATTATCAGTGTTGAAAACAGTTGAGCTGCTTTATATTGGTGGAAACCACAATACATTTTTTTTTCAGAATCTTTTGATTCAAATGAAAAGCATTTATTTGAAATAGAAATCTTTTGTAACACTATAAATATCTTTACTGTCACTTTTGATCTTTTCATCCCTACAGAATTATATATATTTTTTAATCTTACTGACCGCAAACTTTTCAACGGTATTGTATGCATATACACTTTACTGCTTACATTGCTCATCAAACATCTGATTTGTCTGGAATCTTATCTCTCCTCCATAAATTCCTTAACAGATCTTCTCGGAGTCAGTGAAACTCACCAGGTTCTCAGTATTGGGCCAGTGCACTTCATTCTGGGTACTGATGCGTGACTGGCGGCTCTGCAGGGTGAACGGGAAGCAGCTGACCTGCAGCACCAGCAAGTTTATTGCTCCCAGAACCTCTGGACAGTTCACCACACGGTCGGCCAATCCCTGCAGCTCCCCGTGACAAACCGACCCTGACAGAGCGCTGGCGGAGAGAGAGAATAAAGACAAGAGGTCTTAAGATGTTGTCAGTGACGTTTCTGACAGATCTTATTACAAACCACGTAGTTGTGTTTCTCACCTGGTCAGGTCGACGTGCGAGTTGTCGTGAATAAGGACGAAGAGCGTATAAGGGTTCTGCTTCACCTTCCTCATGAAGGCCTCCATTTTTGTGTGGACCTCCGCGTCCAGACGCACCACATACTTGTCAGACTTCTGTAGGGCAAATGAAGCGTCCTCTATACCCAGATCTATCAGGACGCCTAGCAAAGACACAAGGACAACAACAATGTACAATATTATTGCCATGACACATTACCTTTCCTGGCAAGGTTTTTGAAAATGTTCTTTCAATGTTTTTTTTGTTTTTTTTTAAACTCTCGACATTGAAAACAAGTTGATTATTGCTTAACTCTTTACCGACCACTGACGTCATTTATGACACAACGCTTCCCTGCCATTAAGGAGTTTTTCCAGCAATCCATGTTTTCACTGTTATTCGGTAAGGTGCGTGATATAAGCTAATGCGATTATCAAACATTCAACAACATATAAATCAAAAATGCCTAACGTTACCGAATGAAATATCGATCCAGGAAGAAGTACATGACTGTGAAGCTTTGGGGGTGTTCTGAATCCGATCCGGATGTAGTCTTTGACAAAAACTTGGTTTTCTCAGCTTTTTGTTGAAAATGTTGCTTTTTTATGAAACATTCAAGCGTTGATAAAAAAATTCATGAAGCTGAAATCGGTTTTCTTGTTTAAAAGCAGGTTCTCTGTTCTTTATTTTGACATATTGAATGTTCAGATAGTTCAGAAATCTTTGTGAAAAGGATAAAAATTTTAAAAAGTTGGCAGGTAAAGAGGTAAAATCGTCTATCTGGTCTCTTCTGCTGTGACGTACCTGATAGTCGTATTCGCTGGATGGTTTGGTGAACCAAGACGTGGGAGGGCGGCACCAGAATCAGGAAGTCTACCTTGCAGAAGCGGCCCAGATCTAAGCTCTGGCTCCCTGAGTCAGCGATAGCACACACCTGCGACAAAAGGCTGCGTGCAACGCTCAGCTGAGGAGGGTGTATCTGAAAGCCATCACTCAGAAGATCTGTAACACACATCAAAAGTCAAGCAGCATTTCCAAGATTTCAGAGTCCAGATGAAAGCACAAATGAGTCAAACATTAATTTGGTCGCCCATTGAAACTGGACGACCAAATGAATAGTCTGAGAGGGAGAGAGCAAAGGCTCACCTGGCCCTGATTCTGGTACCATGGCTGCAGCCTCTTGTGAGTGGATGTATTCGGTGAGATGTCCCTGAAAGGGCTGAACCACCCGGTCTTTGCGTTTACGCTGGTACCGAACCAGCTGTTTGTCCATGTTGTCGCCTGTAAGACCACAATCAATTTGAAATGAATAAAGAAGTCACATACACATACTCCCTTTCAAAAGTTTGAGGACAAAACTAACAAAACATTTTTCAAAGAATCCTGAAAAAACGTATAATGGTTTCCACAAAAATATCAAGTAGCACAACTATTTGATAATAATAAAGAAATGGGTTTTTTTAGCACCAAATCAGCATATTAGAATGATTTCACTGTAATGACTGTTGAAAATGCACAGGAATAAATTACATTTTAAAATATTGCAATAATATTCCACAATATTACTCTATTTTTGATCAAATAAATGCAGCCTTGGTGGACATAAGAGAATAGGCTCTATGCACGATCGCTTCCGCGTTTTGTCTCAGCCCGCCCAGTTACATCCGGTGCTGTGTCGGAAGCTGGTTGCATTCGGTGGAGATAATGGTAAATTACACTCGCTGTTTACAAGAACTTCCAGCGGTTAACGTGAATGATGTTAACAATATTGTGAGGCAGTTAGATGTCACACCAAAGAATAAGAAAGAGAAGGGCTTTAAATTATATATTTCGAGCTACATCAACAACTTTGAGGGTGAATATTCTCTCATATCATGCGAAATCCGACTAGCGAATCGGTTTCTAAAATCGTTGTCTCCGTTTTTGAGAAAATGAATTCTCGTGCAGCGTTCGTGCATAGAGCGTATTCTTTCAAAAACATTAAATCTTACCGACCTCAAACTTTTGAACGGCAGTGTACAGCTGATAAGAGTCCATTTCACTGTGCAATAACTGGACTAAAATCAACAATCCAAAATTTTACTTACCTTTCAGATTATACATTTTGAACAGTGTGGACTTTTGCTACGTTTGGTCAAAAACATGAAACTCATCCTAAGTTATGGTCAACTTATAGCCTTTCAAATACTTCCTAAAATCACCAGAGAAGGCGCAATGATCACACAAATCTACTCCAGCTTAAAATATCTGACCACTTGCGTGCTTCACCCCAAAATTGCTGCTTGCATCAAGATTTTTTAATTCATTTCTAAATAGAGGACACTGATAAGTTGATGAAAACTGTGATGGATTCCGCTAAATTTGTGGGCTGAGACTCACCTAATGAGGTGCTTTGGAAGTGTGAGGCAAGCACACTAACTTTCCCTGTGATGAGCTCGTAGCTGATCTCCTTCAGAAACTCATTCGTAGTGAGCATGCTCTCAGCCAAGGCCCGAGACTGATATTTACCTAAGAAAAACAACAGCACATGTTCACATATAAGACAATAACAACAACAACAAAACTTACAGCTTAAAGGAATAGTTCACCCAAAAATTAAAATTCTATCATCGTTTACTCACCCTCAAGTTGTTCCAAACCTGTATGAGTTTCTTTGTTCTGCTGAACACAAAGGAAGATATTTGGAAGAATGTCTGTAATCAAACAGATCTCGGTCCCCATTGACTACCATAGTATATATTTTTTCCTACTATGGAAGTCAATGGGGACCGAGATCTGTTTGATTACAGACATTCTTCCAAATATCTTCCTTTGTGTTCAGCAGAACAAAGAAACTCATACAGGTTTGGAACAACTTGAGGGTGAGTATATGATGACAGAATTTTCATATTTGGGTGAACTATCCCATTAAAGAATGCGTTTTCATGCACAACACTGTGTAAACTCTTAAAGGGATAGTTCACCCAAACATGAAAATTCTGTCATTATTTACTCAAATATTCAAACCCACAGGACTTTCATTCATCTTCGGAACACAAATGAAGATATTTTTTATGAAATCTTAAAGAGATTTTTTAGTCCCTTCATTGACAGTCTATTCACCCAAAACTCTGATGCTTCATAACGAGATCTCTCAGATTTCATTAAAAATATCTTAATTTTGTGTTCCGAAGATGAACGGCACATGGGTTTGGACCGACATGAGGGTGAGTAAATGATGACAGAATTGTTATTTTTGGGTGAACTATCCCTTTAAATGGCATTCTTATCTGATGCAAAGTTCATAAATGGACAAAAATGAAATTATGAACTAAGAATGAAGTCTCTGAGAGCAGCAGAACTTACCCAGCACGAGCACACAGAACTCATTTACTCCACTTTTGGTGGTGCAGATAATGAGCACATAGTTGGGCAGACACTGCTGCTGCTGCGGTGGCGTTTCACTCAGAGAGCGCAGCGACTCAGAGATGCCCTCCCCTAGGGAGCCGTGGGTGGCCAGCACCTGAACGCTGCCTCCTGACACACTGGCCTCCATTCGAGCTAACCAGGGCAGCTGGGAGGGCGACATGGGAGGGCCGGTCGGGCCGCACAGCATGGCCTTCAGCACGATCTGCTCAAACTCTTCCCGTAACGGGATCTGCTCCGTACCTGCATTAAAGACAGAAAAATAAATAATATTCATTATAAAGCAAGTGCTCATTGCTCTTCTATAATACTTGATCTTGATGCATTTAAAATAAGGTATTCAACAAGCTGTGCACTCTTATCCATGCATCATAAATATACAAAAGATAGACTGATCATTTCACGTTACTAATGCATTAAAGGGTCATGACATGGATTTTTTATTTTTTTTTATTTTAATATATTCCTTGAGGGTCACTTATAATGTTAATATTATAAATAATTTTTGCACACAAAAAAACAAATATATAAGCGGGAAAACCTTCATTCTGACCCTCTGAAATGATTCGTTTTTAAGGGATGGCTCCTTTAAGGCTTGTCAGTAAACAGACACGGTTATGATTGGCTAACGTCATTGCATAGGAAACTGTATCAATGCCCGTGTTTTGAAAACATTATCCGTATAAAACCGTCATTTTACAGACAAAGCATTATGAAATCATTTAACTTATGGTTTGTGATGCAGCTGCTGTCAGATCCGATACAGCTGACTGTTTTATCTGTCAACAAAAGTTTATTTGCGAACTCTCCATTACGCTATGCCTCATTTAAAAAACAAAATGCTCTGAACAAACACAAATTCCACCGACATGATCCGGGATGGCATTAAAATAAACCATCCACTTGTTTCGGATGCTGGGATCCTTCTTAAGTCTGTACAGAGATGCAAACTAGCTGTTTTAATTTGGACGCGTCAAAGTGAAAGTTCTTTCACTCTCTTCCATCTGTCCTGTTGTCGACAGACTCAGGTGAGTGGAGGATGTCAGAGACTGAATGCACATCTGTATACTGTATCCAGTGTAGACAGCGTCAGTGATTATAATGGGTTCTATTTGCTTTTGATGCGACAAAACACTCCCATCCAGTTTAGGCAAATTAATGCCAGCCTAAGGTGCGATGATGTATAACTAACTATTCATCAATGTCTTGTTCTGGAGGCAGTCAAATGCAAATTTATTAGCCCGTGTGATGTCACAGAACCCGCAATATCAAAACGACAAAAAAGGCAAATTTGATTTCTTATATCATGACCCCTTTAAAACTTATTTTCAAAAATGATTATCTGTGTTCTGACAGGTATGTCAGTATTATTTACCAAGTCGAGCAAGATATTGAAGTGTGAGCAGTATCATGGTCTCTGTGGTGAGTAACTGGTTTGCTGACATGCCCAGACTGGCGAGGGTCTTCTCATTGAGCTCTCTGCCCTTATAGCAGCTCACCAGCAGGGGGCTCACCACCAGATCACCCACATTGCCAAAGAAGTACGGTAAAGTGCCTTGACCTGGAGAAGATATTCAAACAAACCATGCGGTCACACACACATCCAAACAGTTATTAGGGATAAAGAAGAACTGGAGAGATCTGGTTATACTGTATGCTGCTGTGATGAACTCATTTCTGTAAAACTGGCCTGGATGTGAAGATATCATGCATTATTAATTCTTATTTCAGATCATGCTAGATCAACAGAAATAAGAAATAATAAGAAATAATGCCTACTTAATAAGATATAGATTTCCTGCTTTATAAGATTTTCCTTTCAAGAATTTCATTCTTTTTATAATGATATTAGGACAGTTGCATCACACTGACATTTTTACTTTATACCCACTAAAAATATCAAAATATTAATTCATAATTTTTTTATAAGAATGTTTTGAAGACAGAGCACTAACCAATGAGAAGGACTGGCCGGACCCCGGAGGAGTTCAGAAGGTTGTCAGGAATGATGACAGTTTCTCCCGCTGTGATTGGTTGGGGTTGTATGACCCCTGACACTGATGGAGGCTGTTGATTGGACAGGGACATTAAAGAACCTGGAACGAAGGAGCAAAACGTTAAATGTATGAATTTTTTTTTATGGAACATATAGCATGTGCTGTCAAGCCATTGTGGAAATCTAATCATATTTTGGACGGATCTCTTCAGCCTCTCAAGCTTTGTTAACGGAGACACTCCAATCAATGCTAAGGACAAGGTGACTAAGCTACAGGATCTCCAAGCTCAACTCCTTCAGCTGTTTCAAGGCATAAACCCTTCAAGCTGCTGCTAAACATTTCAGGGACTAATTTAGCATGACCTTTCACCCCTATTTTTATGGAAACAATGAATAAATCAACCTTGTGGATGGAATATGTCATGTCCCTTGGTACTTGTTCAAATAAAAAGGTAATCAAATTCAAGGCTGTTTCCTGCTCTGGGACACGCATAAACAGATAGGATAAACTGACTGCAGACAACCAGCATAAAAAAAGAATAACAACAAATAACAAGGCTGAGTATGATTAGGTCGGACCCACCAGAGCTGCACGTCAGCGGTCGGATAGCAGGCACAGGGACAGCCGTGGCTGGGACGGGCACTAGAGAGGCGGGGTGCCAGCTACGGTGGCGCTTTTTGGGCGGACCTGATGCCATAGCAGAGGATGCTGCAAAAAAAAAGAGCAGATATAGAATCGAAAATGTTTGTTATCATCAAGATAATCATTTCATTTTATATTTTGACTAATGCAAATTGCATAGCGTAAACATTTGAAGATGCCTTCTAAAAACATCTGATGAGTGAAAATAGACTATTGCTGTTGTGTATCGGCCAGATGATTTGACCACTAATGACATGCATGAGGCAGCATTGTGATTGGCTGGTTTAATGCTTACCTGGACTGTCTCCAGGTTCTGTGGCCCTATAGCCATGATTAGGTGTGGCGAGTGGGCTTGTATGAGGGGGGCTCAGTAGACTGGACCGCCCGTCCATACTCAGACCATTAGTTAGACCGTTTACTCGGAGGGCAGTGGGAACTGAACAACAAATGCATGTTGGGAATTAAAGAAACAGTGGGAAGAAAATATAAACACTCTACCAATCACAATTTTATGCTCATCAAGGCTGCATCTATTTGATCCAAAAATACAGTAAAAACAGTAATATTGTGAAATATTATTACAATTTAATTAACTGATTTATATCTGAATATTTATTTTTGCAGCTATATATATATACACACACAAATCATACCTACTTAGGATAAAGATTAAACATATTTAAAAGTGTTTTGTTAAAATCTTGAAAAACAATTCAGACTAAAATGCATTGAAGAATTTGCCAAGTGCCCTGAGGGGTGTGATGTTTTACACATCATTGACTATTGTTCATTTTCTGGTGAAACACTATGCAAACTCCCCAACCTGCACACAAGCACACAATCTCAATAGGGAGAGGAAAGCATTCTCTCTCATTTCTAAAGGAGCACAGTTTATTGATTTCCTTTAACTGATGGCATATTGATAATGAACTGCTGGGCTACTTTTACATCTAATATTCCTGACACATACACAAATAGAACACATATGTGTTAAACGTCAATCACAGGGAATTTGGAGCGTGGGGTGACATTAAAACTCTTAATACGGAATTCTGGTCTTATATTGATTATTTTGGATTGTGTTCATGTGTGTGTGAGTGTGTATGTGTTTGCAAATGCGGCCAATACAAATGACCTTCATTAATTCTGTCCTTTTGCGGAGAAAAACAAACAATGAAGCAGCTAACAACATTTGAGCCACGAAGTTGACCATAATTAGGCGGCTGCTTAATGCTAAGGCTGAATGTACAGTGTGGTTTGTTCAAATCTCTAATCCAAACCATGAGAAATCATGACACAGTGATGTTTTCTTTAGCAAACACCACCAATTAACAAGCACACTGAATTGCCGAATTCTACTGACTAAATTACTAACCCCTCAAAATCATTGTAACAACTGTTTGCGTTGAATGATTCAAAAGCAAATAGTACTTGCATTTATGGCTTTTTAGCTTTGTATTATGAGCAATCAATGCTACTTTAAATTCAAAATGAGGACAAATATCTGGTACCGATCGGTAATGTCTTGGTCCCGTGAGTCGGCGTGTTCAATGGTTTGAGGAAGCCCAGCTCTGGGGATCCAAAAATCCCTGAGGATGAGCCAGATTGCAAGCGTGCAGGAGGCGAGTCTGTGGATCAAAGAACAACTTATTATGAATGCAGCTTTACTTTTTCACTGCAAATGGGAAATTAAGAAGATATTGCGCATAATTTAATCCAGAATCCATTACATTTGGTTTCAATAATAAGCACTTCTCCTATTTTTTGTATTGTAAAAGACTGTTATCGTCACTAATGGACGCACTCTGTGGCCAGCTGCCCGGCCCTCTGAATGGTGTTGTGAGGAAGAATGAGACAATGACTTGCTTTCTTTCACCAAACACTGTTGGGTAAACACTGTGTGGCCTCCAGCCAGATGTCACCAAATGCTGAGTAGCCCCCCCCCCCCCCCCCCCCCCAGGTTTAAGCCCCCACCCCCGTACATACCCTCCCCCAGAACAGAACATGACCTCTGTGCATGCAGGACTAAGCAGAAACCAACAGAAGATGGACATCCTCCCTTGGACAGATGCAGCATGTGTTGTCTTACACTGGACCTCCTATGAGTGTTTTCATCCTTTTTTTAAATACTAGAGAGATTTTAGAAGACTGTGACACACAAGATGTGATGGTCCACTCCTACACTCACCTGAGAGGGGGAAGGGAGATGGACTGTGGCCGTTTGTGTCTCCATTTTCTTTGCTGCTTAGTGAGGATGAAGAACTAGGCTTGGATGAAGAAGCACTGCCTGAGAATGGCCGTGTCTTACAATCTGTGAAATACAACATTTATTTTTAAATTCTCAGTTAATGTCGAGTGCACCATCCTTCTCTGTCGAATCAAAGAGGTTCAGTAACAACTTTATGTATTTTTTTCATTGTTACAGGTCTGGTATAAGCTGCAGATCATTTCAGGGCCTATTTTCCCAATTCAAACTGTATATTTTTCTGTAATTTCTAAGGAAGAAATCATTAATTATCAAAGTATCAATTTGAAATAAAATACAAATGCAAATAAGTTTGAATTGGCAATTAAATAGATATTTAAATGAACTTTGTAATAACTTTAATGAACTTTACTTTTTAATAGAGAGGTGCAGGTATGACGTCAGAACCTGGAAGTCAAATTCATCGCTGGTTCCTTCGAGATTTTCCAATGGGGTTTTATAATAGGGGTTTTCGATTTAAGTGGTTTATGTGTAAAATAAGGTCATAACTTGACTTTACTTTGACGTTTTGTTCTACAACATAAATTACACACACCCATAGTGAAAACGTGAATTTTGAAACAGTTGTGTTCATTTTTGAAAATGTACGTTTTTAAATAAGTATTTAGATAAGACAGCTTGGTGTGTGAGTGTGTGTGCAGTGTACGTTGTGGAACAAAATGTCAAAATATGTTTCATCAAGTTATGTTTACCACAGGCTTTATTTTACTTGTAAATAGAAAAACCCCATAGGAAAATCTCAAAGGAATCAGTGGCGAATTAAACTTCTGGGTTCTGACGTCATACCTGCACCACTCTATTAATTTAATTTGCAAAATTTAAGCAATATAATTAATAAAAAAATTAATTAAGAAAGAATATAACAAATATTGAAAATTTGGAAATTATCCTTAAATACAATATCTTAATATCTTAAGAAATCATCCATTATCAGTTTATTAATTTGGAAATAAAACACAAATGTAAATACATTTGAATTGGCAATTAAATAAGTAATTTAAATGATCATTTAAATTAAATTACATTTAATACATTTTTTACTTCAATATTTGAGCTTATTTAACATTTAAAAATGCAAATGGAAAAGGAAATTATCTTTAAATACAACCTCTTAACTTAATCTATTTGCGAAGTAAGTTATCCTCGGACACAGTTAATCATGTGAATTTAAAACTACATAAATGACACATCACACATTATCTGTGCCATGCAACGTTTTGCAAACGCCTGTGGTACCTTTCCAGCAGATGAGGGCTCCCTTGCACAGAGCACCCTGAGAGTTCTTCACCAGGTAGTACTTTAAGTGCTTCTGCTTCTTCGGCTGAGTGGATAACTTCAGGTTAATGTGGTTGGAAAACTCGGTGAAGTAGCGGAAACCTTTCTCACCACAGCCTACACAGTTCCCTGAAAACCCTGCATAAATACACAAACATACATCACTATGTGCCGTGTAAGACTGAAAGACTACACAACAAACTTTGAAAAGTTTGTGATCAACATCTCCACTGTATCACTGTAACAGGCAATCAAATGACAAATCACCTCTCTTTAGTCCAAAATCCAACTATATACTAAATATCAAATGAGTTCTGAATGGCCTAGTTTCATAACATTTCACAGGCACAATGAGATTTGTAGAATAAATTACTTATTTAACTCCATCCTACTGAAGTAAGTCATGAAATTGTATTGGATCACCAACCTAAAAGTGCATTTTTCCCATTCTCATCTGGCAGGAAGCGCTTGTCCACTGCACAGACGAGGATGTGCTCTGGGATGCTGGGCGATTTGGCACCAACCAGCTCAAACCCTGCGGGAACCTCGACAGACTCTGTTGCCATGGAAACCAGGCGTAGATCCTTTCCTGCTTGACAGAAACCTGGACACAGATGACTTGAGTCAGCGATATAATGAAGACCAGCCATGTTGATGAAGCTAAATGCACGATGATTCACGGTTTGCACAATGTTTCAGTGTCACTGTCTCAAGTCTTGCAATGTCATTACCATACATTTCACCTTGACACTGACTTGACACTTTGGCAGTTTGGCTGTTCAAAACACCCCGCTTTCATAGGGCTTCAGAAGACCTGGAATATATGGCCTATGGTTATGGTACTTTTTACTCAGTGTTGCCCAGTCCACGGTTTTCCCGTGGAATTGGGCTACTTTTACACTGTTGCTGTGGGGTTGTTTTTTTAAGGCCGGGACACACCAAGCCTTCAGGCCGTTTTTGAGCGTCTGTCGGCTTAGTTTTCCGGTGTGTTCTGCACTGTTGTCTCTAGTCAGACCGATTCAGCATTTGGGCCGATTCAGCATTTACAATCGTTGTCGGGCCGTCAGTGAGAGAGAGAGATCTCTGTTTGGCTGTTAGCAAACGAGTGAGCGCACAAGAATAAAAGTGAAAGGGACGAAAGCGAGCACAGAAGTCAAGACCGTACAGACAGAAGGCTGTTACTATTGTACATCAACTGAGCATTCAAATGCAGGAATATTTTCATAATAACAAGAGCCGACTGGAATGAAATAAGTGATCAGCATGATTGATATTCAAAATGGTAAGCAAGAGCTGTTTTGTTTACGGTTTGTATATCTGCAGTCCTAGTTTTGGTTTCCCTTTTTGAATGATGGAAATAGACTATTGATACCTGCTGATATAGACAGATATTTACGTATACGCAGGCGCAGAACACACATGCTAGTTGACAGTGGCCTTTAGTCATTTTGGTGTGTTCAAGCGCAGCTTTTTGGCCGAGACGAAGCCAACAAGAGGCGACAACACATTCGGCTTTCATCACCGCTAGTTCTTTGACATCGGGGTTTAGTCCAGTATCACCAGTTTGCAATATCAAGCAGCATAACAAACTGACTTTATACAGCTAACATAACTGGAAGTGGCACCGATGACAGCCTTGCACATTCAATTTAAAAATGGCCACACCTACTCTTACATTAAAAAATAAGGTTGATAAAGAAGGTCATATGGGTTTGGAACAACATGAGGGTGGTGAGTAAATTATGACAAGTGTTTTTACCATCAACAGTGCAGCAGCCATCAGGAGGAGGACCCTGCAGGTAAGGCAACGGTGGACTGCTGGTGTCTGAATCTTCTTCCTCATCCATATCATCAACGGAATTGGAGGACTGGCAGTTCACCAGCACATGGCTGGGTGGGTCGGACCTCAGACTCAGGTTCATTTTGGGCTTAATATCTGGAGGGCAGAACCAGGAACAGGTGTGCTATTGCTTTACATATACACACACACGTACATACATATGAGCTTTTTAATGAATGTAAGAGTATTTTTTAAGGAGTGGATTTTCTAAAAATTGGTCAAATAAGCTCTAATACCAAATCATGATCAATTCATGCAAAGGCAAACTATTTGATGGCCTTGCTTACCTTCCAGGTTGCCAGAATACTGATCGGGCTCGAGATACAGCTGTGTGAATACAGGCTGTGGATCACCACTGCTCGATCTTAATGAAGCCTCTATAGAATTGTGTAGAGCTTCTTCAAAGCGGGCAGATTTTAGCTGCCCTGCGTATGAATTCCCCATGATCTGAAATGAAACATACTCATTTTGTTTAAATATATACATAAACACCACATATACACATATAACAATTGGTTCAGTTTTGTTTTGAACTCGAAAAGAAGAACATTTTAATATCTTCAAGGGATTCCATTTATAAGGAAGATGAGAGGGAAGGAGACATTAATGTAATGTTCTGATGGACTGCGTGGAGGAGATTTCAATTCCACCCAGAAGAAGGCTATTTTAGTCTTTCGTAGAATAGCCCTTGAAACCGTTCCTAAAACAACCATCATTAGGACTTTTCTGCAGACTCTGAATTATTTTTGTTCAGACATACTTAACTATAAAATGATGAATCAACTAAAGAAAAGTAAGGAATACTGTCCTGTCAGTAAGTCATTAACACAAACTAAACTCTGATGGGATCATCAAGTCCTTAATGCTAATCTGAAGGGTCTTACATAGCCTTTAAAGGGTTTATTTAGAACTAATTAAGCTAACTGTACATTATCCCAGAGATATTTAACTGCAGACCGGCACAGTTGACCAATAACAATTGGGTACACCAGAGAGACATGAAATACATATTTTAATAAAAATAATTAATAACTGTACCCATTTATTAAAAGTAGTCCCTGACAATCTGTCATGTAATACAGCTGTTAGCATGTAACTAGCAACTTTTACCCTTGAGCTACACATCAGGTATAACCATGACATCTGTTAGACCATCTGCTCTGCATTTACGCTTTCATTTGCACTTCTGATTGCATTTCCTTTACAACAAAAGCTCTGTTTCTGTTTGTGATATGGACGACAATCAAGACAGCAAATTATGACAAATGAGTGTGTCGCCATCAGTGACTCAGCAGGGCCAAAGAGTTCACATAAAAACCCTCAAAGAAAGACAGCTCTCATATTTGATAATTAACTACTTGTATAGAACTGCAACAACATACAAAACATCACATTTTAGCAATATTCATAGGTTTCATTTGCTGTTATCATAGTGAAGGAAACCAGTGTACCTTTGTTTATATTTCTTTAGCAGTAGAAGGACAGGATCACCTCTTCTCCATGGTATATCAAAGTTGAACCACAGTACTCCTGCACCTACAGACATATGGCAAATGGTCAGACACAAGGCAAGTTTCATTTACAGTATAAATACCATATAAATTAACATATGGTACATAACTTGTTGTTTATATATTGGGAAAACAAAGCCAAAATGCACGAGAGATTTGATACTTGAACTGCGCATTGCAAATATCGCAGCATTAGATATTGGGATTATTTTGATTTAAATGCACTGATTGAAGAATTTATTATGGTATAAATCAATAAGAATAATTTGTAGTGAGTATTAATCCATGCATCATCTCAGATCAGACAGTTGTTTGTAAAGTAGAACAGATTGCAGTGATCTTCAACATATGTAGCTGTTAACTGATAACACTGAGGGATGAGTTATATGACACTATGACCTCAAGGGAATGTTTGTGGAACGCATAGGGGAAAGGAACTCCACGTCTCTTACTTCCAGGCTTACACAAAGACTGATGGGACATGTTTTGTTCTTTTGGCCTGGTTAAAACAAGAGTGAAATGCAGTAAAGCCATCAATCAATGAGGTAAATACTTCTGTCAAGAGTCTCCTGAATTTGCAAAGAATATATGACCTGCACACTTTTGAAAATCAGAAAATAAACTATATATGGGGATTTCTATTATTAGTTTTTAAAATCTAGGTTACAAAATTGATTTGTTTGTAAATATACCTCTACCAAGTGACACCAGGATTCGTCTAAAAAAAAAAATACCATTACAATTCATATATTTTATGTCTGTACTTATTTGAAAAAGAATTGCTTTGTGAATGATTACCAAGAAAATCAGATCTAATTGAGATTGCAGTCCTAAGAGGCACATTACCATCAGATCCACTTGAAAAACCTTCCTCTATAAGAATCCACAATGGATTTGGATACGTTTTTTTTTATAAAAGCAAAGAAAACCACGATTAACATGGCAAACTGTTGGTGGGATAATGCATGGTTTATGTGGACAACAAATTGCACACTCTGTTTTACAAACAGCTCACTGGAGGCCTGTTGGGCCAAGTTTCAGCTAATCACTCATCTTGGTACTGTGGTAAACAGAGGCAAATTAAAGTGCCTGAGCATAGTTCTGTCCTACCTTCAGGGCTCCCGGGGTCCAGTTTGACTGCTAATGACATTTAGTGGTGTTAAATGCTAATGTGGACAAGCCTGTAGAGAGCCCTGCCTTTAGGCCAAGAGCTGTTTCAGTCACCTCTTACTGCTTCCATATATGTTTTCAATTTGCTTTCTAATTCTATCTGATTATCCTTACAATGCAAAATGCAAAACTGTCAAGACACATATTTAAATTGAAAAATAGAACCAAGAAATTAATTTAGTTAAATTCTGCTAAAAACAAATATGACACTTAAAGTGTACAAGCAATGAACGTATAGGCTACGTTCTTTCTCTCAGCAAACGGGTTTACCGACAACCAAGGACTTAATGTGACTCAAATAGTGTGTTGCAAGATGGTCCAATACCAAATAAAGAATTCAAAAGCTCTATAAATACAAACAAGGGGATCTTGAAATAGCCAAGAAGGGAAACACATTTTAGGTAGCCAAAACAAAACAAACCGCAGACATAATTATGCAAAGCTACAAAAGTTAATTTGCTTTGCTGGTAAAGTTTGTTTTGTCACAGATTAACAATTTTAAAACAATGTGCTCCAATAGACGCAACAAGTGTAGATTTCAGACCACTATTTGGGTGCCACATGTAGACTTGTGCATTTGTTTTTTGACCTAACTTTGTGAAGTAGATTTTAATATGTTCATTTAAAAGGTCCTATTATTAATAAAAACATGACTTTTTCAGAGTGCAGACCTTTCATTTATTATTCTTGTAAAAGCTTTTGGCATCAGTACCTGAACATGATGGGAGAGTGTTGTTTTATTTCTAATATATTTCTAAAGTAGGTGGAGGTCAAATAAAAGGTTTAAATGAAATGTGCCACATATGGCAGTAAATGTGGTTACAGTCCCTCACTGCACTGTACCTCAAAAGGCCTTTCTCTCAATCCACTCCCTCTTTTGTTTCCTCCCTTATCTGCATAATTACATTAAACTGCTGACAATGGGAGAGGAGAGCTAGCTTTCAATGAACTTTCAATTAACAAATTATACTTAAAAAAAAAAAATCCTGATGAAAATGTAAAAAGTACAAACATACAGATTAAAAACAAGACATTCAAGCAACACACAATTGCATGATTTCAACGATTCATGTCTTTATGTACATCTAAACATAAAAGTAACACTCTACTTCTTAAAGTTTGACTTAGCCCTCATGACTGTCCAATTCACACTTATTTTACATTACCTAAAGAGATATTCACTAAAGGGCAGACAGTATAAAAGGCAAAACTTCAGGGGGGATGGGACAGATTAGCCAATGCAAAAATGCAAATATCTTTAAATAAATGGGGCGCTAAAAGCCATGGCCATTGACACCATGTTAGCAGGAGCCGGCAAGTGTCAAATAATCTAACATGACGCTTCTGTACCTTTCATAAGCAGCCAGGGTGTGGAGTGTGCCTCAACGAGTCCCACTGAAGACCTTAAAGCAGACCACTAAAACACAGCCTATTTCCATAGCAAAAGTCCTTTGGATATCCAAAAGTAGCGTCAAGGCTGAGCGCGACGTGACAGTATTCCTTGTCCTTGCTGCGAGCTAGCAGCTCCCTGGTCATTATAGTCCTGAATCGGGGCAGCAAAGAAGGATTCCAGGAACTCCAGCGGAGCCAACCTCTCTGTCCTGCACTCAGTGGCTCTGGATACACAAACCCTCCAACTCTCACATACACAATCAGCAGGCCCTCCCCCCGTTCCCCTTGCCCCCTCCTTCTTCTTGGCCATTTGCTCTGTGGGGCGAGAGGGGCATTCTCTCAGGACTCATTCATCTTGGCCCTTGCTGACCCCCTAAGGTGACAGATGCTGTTGTGGAGATGACCATACCGCCGAGCGTGTCACAATAGAGGCGAGACGCCTCCGCACGCCACACGCGTGCTGTGCTCGCCACGCACGATGCGCAGATGCCCCTCTCTCAACATGACACCGGAGACTGCTAAGTGCCATGCTCGCAGATGGGGGTACGACGTAAAGCAAAGGATCGTTTTCTTCCCCTTCTGCCACTCCCTGTTTTATTGGGGTTATTTTACTGATAGGGCACACTAATGGCAAACTAGGGACACTTGCTAAAGAATGTGGGGTCAATCCACAGTTTGTCCGTCAGCCTTGCCTGAACTCACGGCCCTCCCCTCACTGGAGGTTGACGATTAACTGAGAATTCAGGCCCATTGTAAATAGCCGAATGGAGAGGACTCATCTGGTCAAAATAACTTGATAGGAGATGTTTTGCACTTTACTGGACTGATCATTTCCTACCGCGAGCCACAGAGAAGTGGCTCAGAGGAAGTGGAGGAGATTTGAACGCAAATACAGGAGGATCGGGTTCCCCTGGTACTTCAGGCTCTCTCTAACAATGACTCCATCTCTCTTCTTATCTCGCAAGATAATAGCAAAATATTGTGACTCAGATGACCCTCTTTCGGGACCTCTGAAAACAGGAACAGTAATTGGTGGTGTTTAAATAAAACAGTACTGCTCCATTTGTTAGCTGGTTCATTACTACTCATCATGGATCTTAATAATCTCGCCCTATTCTGACATAAAAGTGTTACATCAAGTTTCATCAGTCCAACCCTATCAGATGACTTTAAAGGGTAAATTTACACAGTAGATTTAATCAACACAACCGAGATCCTATTTTGTCTGCAGCATGTAGTAGGATTTGTTAATAATTAATAACAGCCTTGTCCATGGAACAAAAAGGTGACTTGATGCAATGGTTCAAAGAGTGTGCTGAGAACCACACCAGTGTAATTCATTTGTCAAAGTTAAAGACACAAAGAATTTGTCAGGCAAACAACAAAACAGCCATGTCAACAAACCAATGCATTAGAGGCAAACACTTGGTACAAAAGAAAAAACTGAAAAACATTTAAATAACCTTGCAGGAAATGTACACAATGTGGTAAAAAAAAAAAAAGAAGGTATTATTCAGTATTTTTTGTAGACTGAATTGTAGATCATTTTTGATCAGACTGTACAGTAAATTATTTTATTCTGTTTTCACAATTCTTGTTGTAGCAAAGACACAACAGTTGGTCTAAATTAAGCCATATACTTCTTCTCACCCTAATAAGAATTAGTAGATAGGGTCTAAAGCAGTATGGGAGTCAGCTTTAAACAATGACACCCCACCCTCAGAGGGCTTTATTAGCCTCCCAGAGTCATTAATGCTGTCATTCCAGCTAATCTGGAGGCTTTGTCTAAACATTGTTTATTTTAATTGCAAGGTTTCTCCTTCAGATACCATTTGGACCACACAATGTCCCCAAATGTATAAGGATTTGTGATCGACAAATGCTTGATATTCGATTTCTGAAACTTTCCCTTTTTTTGTGACAGGCTCTTTGCCAGACTTTTTATCAAGATCGCAAAAAGAAAAAGAAAAAGTATATGAAGATGCAGCACAAGTTCAATTTTCTAGGAAACCGAAGAGATGATTCAAGTTTCTGGCTTTAATACTATCAGACATTAATAGGTCACTGGAAAAGGAGAAAGAGAGCAAAGCGGAGGTTTCCTTTGCTCAATTGAGCTTGTGGGTAGAACAAAAGAGTCAGTGAGTGAGCTGGCCCTCCTCTCGCCCATCCTTCAGCACTGCTTTGAGTCTCCAGCCCTGGGCACTGACAATGGGAAGTATCTTTTCCACTACCACCTGAGAAGAGATGAGTCATGTGGTGGCAGCTCTTTCAACATCTTCTGGAGTTCTGCTTTGTCTTGTTTTTCTACTTCCTTTTGAGAAGCCCTCTATTCTCTTGAGGTACAGCAAAACTGCCTCAGTCATTCCAGACAGACAGCATCATTGTTTAGATCCATTGAGACTAATACAACTTGGTGAATCTTTGGACCAACAAAAGCCCAGTTTGAGGTGAACCACAGCAGAACTAATGAGTACAGAATTCAAGTCTTTAGAAATCTAACTTATTCTTGGCTTCTTTCTGGAGAAACACCCAACCCAGGTTAAATAGGAAAACATAATCCAAGAGGGGCTGCTTAATCTGAATTGGTTTGAGGCCAACCAGAGCAAAAATTCCAAGTTTTAGAGGTATGACTTTTGTTCCTGGCTTTCATTCAGAGAACTGCTCAATCCAAATCCAACTGGATAAATGTAATCCAAATATAGGAAACTTAATCTGAATCTGGACCAACAAATGCTCAGATAATCCAAAGCAGAATTAATGACTCTTGTTCTCTGGCTTCTTTCTCACAATCCAAAACCAATGCCACAAATTTAATTCAAATGGAGCAAATTAATCTAAATTTGGACCAACAAAAGCATAGATTGGGGTAAACCAGAGCAGAATTTTGTGAGTGCTGTATCTAAGGAATGAAAAAAAAAAACTGCTTGATTGTCTTATCGAGTGTGGGTTTTTAGAAGTGTGATGAAATCCTCATCCTCACATGGTTGTAAAAACACAACTGAACATCACATACACGAGGTGAGAGCGGAACGTGATTTTAACGTAGTGACAAATGAGCATCAGCTGGGTAGGAGGGAGAGATTGAGGTGGCAACTGCCACAGCTCATCGTGGTCTTCAGGAGCTATCTACTCAGTGTCAGAAAAAACAAATCCACCCTAACACAGGCCAATTACAACAGCCTGACAATGTCGCTGCCACGTGAAAGCCAATGCTGCCCTGGCACGTTCAGCTTTTCTTACCACATAAGGTCTATCCCGAGCATGAGGCGTGGGGTCTCACGCCACTTGTCACACCGCTGGCAGGTTGTTGTTCCCTCAGCCCTGTGCTCATTTGCCTATTAAAGCCCTCTCAGACTTCCTGCTGGGGTCCTGAAGTGCAAATCGAGGTTTTTCCAGCGAGGCCAACATAACCAGGGCTGTGGAGATGATAACCTCCTCCACTTGGCCACACAAACTAAAGGGGGGGAAGGGGAGGCATGGGGGGAGGCAACACAACAAGCTGAAAGCCAAAGCTGAAATCGGCAGAGGAGAGAAAACCCTGACTGGTCAGCGAGGGATTGGCTCAAGGGGGGTGGAGATAACAGCTTGGGGAGAGGATTAGTCCAGCAGTGAACGGGGGTAGTGGTGGGCCAAGGTTAGCCAGGGTTTAAGGGGGTGGAGGCCTGGGAGGATCAACAAAAGGAGTATTTGGGCAGATGAAGAAGTCATCATCATTAAGCCACTGGAAGTTTACTGTCCAGTTATAAAAGTGACTGGAAAATGAGAGGGGCAAGAGGGCAACCCCGAGATACGGTCAGTAGACTACAGCGGGGTGGGATCGTGGGAGTGCCGGGCTCATTTATTAGAGTCAAAAAACGGTCTTTGTGTGACCGAGGCACTGATTTGAGTGTTGACCTTGCCGTACATTCAGCCAGAGTGAGGGCTTTAATTTAACCTTCAGCTAAATCCTGCATTTAGACAAATGCTTTATGTCAGTGATTAACAAAGGCCCTTCTGAAAACATCCTATTAGTGCAATTCAAGAATACAGGCAAGAAAACTTCGGAAGAATATGAATTTGCAGCACCATATCATTTAATAGGCATATTAGAGATTTTTTAATTTATCGGTTTTGATCAACATTGAATATTTTATTGTGCATGCTCATTTTTTCTATTTTCACATTTAGGTTACCTTTGCCGTCATATAGGCCTAACGCTCACTTATAGTCAATCTTTAAAAACATGAATAATTTAATAACACTGTTAAATACAATCTTTAGCAAATGATGCATGTGAATGAATGAATATCCATTATCAATCTGTACATTATTTTTGTTATGCTTAAATTAAATCATATCATTTAAGACTATTGATTTTAGTTTTTAAAATCAGCCATTTAACAGTTATTGGCCAAAACATGAAACTAATTATCAACCAGAACTGGAGAAGCATTGGAAGAACCCCAAGCATTGGAAAAGCATTGGAGTCCAAATTTCTGAGGTATCTTAATTTAGAAGGCATTCAAAATGATCTGCACAAGTATAAATTCTCAAAGATGGGTTTGTGAAGCTTTGAGCAATCCTGCACATCTGGTTAACTGGAAAAGGTAAACTTTTACACCTCAAAGCCAAACTGTTGGTGCCACATGCTCAAACACACCAATATTGGGAGTTATGTGCATGGACATGACTAGTTTTCTTACATAAGGAGTGGATTCTCAACAATAAAACATTGAGCCCCAAGCTTTATTCCCAAATCTATGGTGTCCATGGGAAAATCAAGTGTGCTGATACCATGACAACAAACAAAGAGCTCAGCCTGGGTGAAGAACAGCAAGGCTGCTCTGGCCAATAAACCAGAGACCTGCCGATGAACCCAACCCTGCATTTTACAACACAGACCACAGCTGTTATTCACTAGGGACAATAATAGTTCAGCTAACGGATTAAATGTATTTTTTTTTTTTTTTTTTGCTATATAATTTGTTATTCGTTTGCCGTTTTGTGCTGATGACTGATGGACATTTAGAAATAGACAATTTTAAGTGTTTATGTTCCAATATAAGTGCTCTTTACTACATTTTGGCTTAAACATTTGGTAAGACCACACATTCACCTCATGGTTCCCAATGGTTTGTTTGTCCTGCTCTTGTTCTCTGGATTAAATTACCTTTATAGTCAGACATTTTTGTTACAGTGTAAAAAAAGGGGTCTTGTTTAATGGCTTTGTGTCACATGAAGCACATATTATCAAAACAGACAAGCCTTATCAGGTGACAAGGGCCAAAGAGAGGTCAGATGTGTTTCCTGACACAATTCCTCCTGCTTTGACGCTTCATCCATCATTATTCAGGCGAGGAATGGCAGTGCTCAAGACACCACTTCAACCAGATGTAACCGAGAGACAAAGTTTAGACAACTATCATAAATATTATTTGACAATACAAGGCAATTCCAACTTTTTTAGGATGAATTTTAAAATGGAAAAGTGGGTAAACCAATTTCCAGTGCTGTTTGGTTGAATCTTTGTCTGATCTTGCACATCAGATTAACTAGAAAAGGTCAATCACAGTTTTACAACCTTTCCTCAAAGCCAAACCACATGTTAATTCTGAATTCTCGCCAAGTTGGCATAAAGCAATTAAATGTAGTTTCCAACAGATATGCACCAAATTAAAATTCTGGCCGGAACTGATAAGCTAATAACTATTTTCATGATATGGCCAATAACTGATAAATGGCTGATGTTTAAATTCTGAACTATTTTGTCTAAAAAAATAAAATCAGTTTTAAATGCTACAAGTGAATTTAGGCATCACAACATAATAATGTATGATATTGAAAGTGGATTATGAGATTTGCAAAACATTTAACTGTTATTAAATTATTAGTGTTTTTATATAATTTTTTAAATATTAACTTTAAGTGGCTGTTAGATGTTGGCAAAAGTAAATGTAAAAATAGGGGAAATGAGCGTGAATGGTTAAATATACATGAAACCATTAAATATAACAATATGGTTCTGATATATTGTAGGAATGCACCTAATTGAAACAATCTCTCTAGTTTAGTAAAAACTGTTCGCATCTGTCAAATTCGTAATTTAAATATTCTTTGACTCTTTGAAACTCAAGTTATACGTCTCTCACTAGACCGCTGTGATGACAAGCAAAATGACAGTAGCCTAAAAGGTACATTTCTGCTTGATTCCATTTTATTATTTTCAGTGTCACCTGGTGCAGATTATTTGCTTCTAAATATGAATTAAATATGACTGAAATTAAGTATTTTGCTGTCATCAACAACAGAACTAAGTAATTTCCAAGGAAATGAACAGCTCAGAGTAGAATCTCAGAGTAGTCACAATATTTATAACATGGAGTGAACACAGCAGAACACAACTGATAATGACGTCAATACTGACAGTTATGCACTGACATGTACAGTACTAAATGTATGGTGGATTTCCAAATGACCACTAGAGTAAGATAAATATCCAAGCAAAAAAAGACTGATGATTTTATGAGAAGATGAGAAGATCAATCCTGTAATCAATTTAAATAAAAGTTTGAAACTCAGAGCAAAGAAACTGCGCTTTCTCCTTCTCAGAGTCACAAAGCCACCTTTAATGAGTAAGTGACAAATGAACAATGAGTGTCTTTAATGTTCTCAGGAAAGACCCCTGTCCTTGCCCCCTCCCTACTTCCTCGCGGAGCGCTCAACTGTATCCATCATGCTCCTCTTCCTGACCCCAGGCAGCCTCTGCCACATCAGGACTGCTTTGTGTGTGTGTGTGTGTGTGTAGTGCGGTAACAGTAGTGTCATGCTGATAAAGCCGAGTGAGTTGCGAGTGAGTTGCAATCCATCCATTAAATATGGATTTTTTTTTTACACAAACGCATCGCTTCACTTCAGAAGGCCTTTATTAACCCCCCAGAGCTGTTTTGAGCACTTATATCACGTATGGATAGGCTTTGATTGACTTCCATTATAAGGCTTGGAAGAGCCAGGACATTTTTTAATATAACTCCGATTGTATTCATCTGAAAGAAGAATGTCATATACACCTAGGATGACTTCAGGGTGAGTAAATCATGGGCTAATTTTCATTTTTAGGTGAACTATCCCTTTAATCCCGCCGTTTTGCCCATTTTCGTTTATCTGGGAGTGACGCACTACCAAGATGGCCGGCTCTGCCCACTTTGGGTTTTAAAAATGCTCTTCAGAAACCTATGGTTGACGTCACGGACACTACGTCCATATTTTTTTACAGTCTATGGGTACCACTAGTGGCGCAGAAACTACATACTTCACCTTTAAAGACCATTGACCGAGCCATAGACTTTAGACATGCGAGAAAGCAATTAAAGAAATCAAACACTTGCCCAACTGCATGTGCTGCACACCATTTCAACTATCTTACAGCAGAAGGTCTAAAGAAGTCTTCTAATCTAACATAAAGAGAGTTTATCTGAAGAGAAGCGACCATCAAGACAGTAGCATATGTTCCTCACGGGTAAATATTTGCCCTCTGTCTTATCATGAGCGGCAAGGCCACAAGTCTGGACGTTTCCTGAGGTCAGATGAGGTCCAGACAAAACAAGAGTACTTTGGATTTCTAATTACTGTATTCAAACTGAGAGATAAAACCCGTAAGACTTTCGTTCATCTTCGGAACACAAATAAAGATCTTTTTGCAATTTGTGTCCCTCCATAGACAGTCTACCCTTACACAAAGAAAATATATTTCCTTCATGGTCAATGGTCAATATATGGTCAATATAATGATTTAATAATATAGAATAATATGATAGAATAATATATTGTGTTAATATATTACAAGGAATTGCCGCTTTTTGAAAAATATGTGACAATATATTTACATATATATCATAATGTATGTAATTTTATATTTATATTTTATATACAGTAATACACTTCATAACATAGATGTACATGTGTATAAATATACTGAACATATATTTACTCGTGCAGTATATATATATATATATATATATCATATATATATATATATATATATATATGATATATATATATATATATATATATATATATATATATATATATATATCATATATAGCTAGTTAACAATAGCACAAGTCAAAAACACTTAAGTATTTAGACACGAGAATGAACCTCAATGGTTCTCGCACGTCAAACAAACATGCCTGAGCTTCTATTTACCATAACTGATGTGTGTGTTGATAAATATTTATGTGAATAAAAGCCTAAATTAAATCTGTTCATCATATAAATTGAGTCTCTTCAGAAAACTAAACCACTCAATTCATATGGATTAGTTTTACGATCCCTTTATGAACTTTTTGAAGTGTCAAAGTGTCAGTTGCGTAGCTGTCAATGGAGGGACAGAAAGCTCTCAGATTTCATCAAAAAGATTCATTTGTGTTCCGAAGATTAACCAAAGTCACAAAGGTTTAGGCCGAAATGGGGGTGAGTAAATGATGACTGAACTTTCCTTTTAGTCTATACAGTATTCTGGTCTCTTGTTATGCAGGTATATGAGCCTGTAGGATTTATTTTCTTCTGTTTTAACTTCTGCCAGGTGAATATTGTAAATCTGATTGCTCAAAAAAAAGCACAACATTCCTTAAACAGAGCAGGATGAGTTATGTGCCAAAATAATAATTATAAAAGCCTTGGAAAGCACCATAAGACTAGTCTATGTAAAACACAGACACACAATATTCAACAGTATCATATAATTTCTTCAAAATCAATGGCTTTCAGTAGCTGTTATCCTCTAATAAGAGGAAGATCCTCTGTGTTTACTATTAGTGGGAGTCTAAGGAAAGCTATGGGACTGGATTTATTAGGAAAACATCTCTGTTTGGCCAGGATCCATTTATTCATGCAGTGTTTTTCTGAGATCAGGCGAGAATTCAGAGTCAACTGTCTTTTCTCTCTCTGTCTCAGCTAGAATGTGGAGTCCAACATTGGTCGTGGTCACCGTGACTTTGGCCAGCCCGCCCCTGTTAGCTTTCACTCCCCACCCCTCACCCCATCTCCCCTGAGCTAGTATTGGTGACCTTGAGCTTAGCCGAGTGTGTGAGAGGCTTCAGAGCACAGAAGAGGTCGAAGAATGCTAAAAAAAAATTTGGCTAGAGCTCTAGGTTTAATTAAAACAGAGTGTGGAAAAGAAACAGAGCGTGATTTTTATGAGGTTCATCGCCTTCTCATAGTGAAGGAATCTCTGAAGCATTTCCAAGTGAAAATGCCAAGTTTGACAGGTTCATTCAGTACAGCCAAAGAATGTAAAAAAATGTTGTGAAGTATTTGTGCATGTGTCGGATAATAGCAGGTATAAAAATGCAGAGATCAGGGTGGTGGATACAGCTCTATTTACGGCTATAGTAAATTTGACCTTTCGAGTCATAAAAATAAGAACAGGTTGAAGAGCTTCATGGTTTTAGTGATCTGAGTGAATAATGAATACTCAAGACATTTGTGTCCTGCAAAATAATTTTTTAAAAAGTGGCATCTAACAAATCACGTTAGCAGCAGGTTTCCAGAAAAGGCACAGCTCATGAAAAACACACTCTGTACTCTGTTAAGGCAAAAAAATCAAGTTACTCTTGATTGCAATTTTTCACAATTTCCATGTGAACAGCATGTACTTGAGCAGACAAGCCAAAATAAAGGGCAAATCAGGTTACAGGTACAGAGAGAGAGAAGAATTAAATACTGAAATAAACCAGAGGACAACCTCAACTACCATAACACACAGAGGCCATGAGAGGTATTAAACAGCTATTGAATAATACCTTCTCTCGTCCACAGTCAGGACTAGGCCTTTCTGATATTCCTCTTCGAATCCATTTATGTTGGTTCTGTTTACCCTGCTCTTATCCATGTTAGGCTGCATGGATTGGATGGGAGGGAAGTTCTTGCCCAGAACAGAACCATACCGCCAATCCAAACTGTAAGCTAATTGTCAATCATCTTTGTGGACCTGAAAGAACTTATTTTAATTCACCCCCTCAACAACAGTTTTTTGTCTCTGAAGAACCAGCGTTGCCTTTTGATTTGAAAAACCTGGACACATGAGGTAGCCTATAAGTTTAAAAGCGTGATTTCCAGACCTGGAAAAGTTAATGTAAATGAATAAAAGCCCTACTCCATGGGCATTTTTATAATGAATTTACATTTTGCTAGTTATGCCAAGCTCTAAAACATGTTATCTGCTATATCATTATCTGGTAAACCACAAAAAAATGTCATGGGCCCTCGAATACTGCTGTGGACAATAGGGCTCCGGAAGTCAAAACATTTGAGAACCAAACTGTTGAAATGAACAGGGCCCGGTTCCCCAAAACGTTCTTATCGCTAAGTAGTTCTTAACCTATTCCTTAACCTCTCTCTTAACGTTATGGCATGATTCCCGACACATTCGTACGCTAAGTATATCTTCTGTAAGTCACACTTTCGTAAGGTTGGTCTGGACCACTCTTAGCTTTACCTTATCACTGTTGCAGGTCTATACGAATATCATTCTGAAGTTTTAATACACCCAGACAGTGTTCAATTAGGCTAATTCAAGTGTTTTCATGCAAAGAATAAAATTGTCATTACACTGATTGTTGTTAGATTTTTAATTATATTATTATACAATATTATTAATTTAATTAAAAAGCGCTTTTAAAGGCCAGTGAAAGCATAGGCTACTGTCAGTTAAGTCCTATTCAGACGCTAATATTGTTTCTCATGGGCTTGTATGGTATTTTAAACATTTATAGGGGTGAGTCGGTGATTTTAGTGCCGTCCGAATCCATAATATCAGTGTTTTTTCTCACCCAGCCCGCGTAAAAATCCCTGGCCAAATTAGCACCTACTGTTTTTTGACAAACAGGTCGTGTGGTAATTTAATTGCCGTCTGAATCCACATCTCTGAGTTTACAAGAAGAGATTCAAAATCCACTGTTTAAACCCTTTTTGATCATTGCCGAGCACCGTACGTAAGATGTACACTTTTATTACTGAAATGCTGGAAAGTATTTCCAAGAACAATATTTCATCGCAGCTCCACCTCAGCGAACAAAAATGGGAAAGAGAAGAAAGCACGTACACATTTTAAATAGTTATTATGGCAGCAATTTAAAAATATGTAGGCTAGGCTATTATAGGCTATTATAGTTTGGATTATTTTTTATAATATCCCATGAGTCCTAATAAATGCAATTTCAACTATTTCTGAAGTGTTTCTTTTATAAAGAACACCGCTTTCTCACATAAACAGCCCCTGCATGAGAGAATAATTGATTCTCGAGCCATCAATATCAACCAATTCAGCACCATCGCCCTGGACAGCACCTGGTAACGTCGCACATAAGAAGGTATATCTTAAGCAGCTTCCTAAGGTATGGTTCGGGGAACACACTTAGGAACATAAACAACTTTGGTAAGATATATCTTTCGAGTCTTCTTAGCGCACTAAGAGTGAGCGTTATCGGGGAACCGGGCCCTGTGCGTTTACACTGTACTTTAGTTAGTGTGTAATGTTGTTGTTAGAGCATAAACAACATCTGCAAAAGTTACAACGCTCAAAGTTCAAAGCAAAGGAAGATATTTGCTTTTAAAGAAATTGTTTTTTAAGGACTACAACAAATGGCTGGTAGGGACTACAGGACATTCCTCCCAGGTTAGTGACATCACCAACCTTAAAATGTACATAAGTAGAGCACATTTGTGAGTCTGCTCAAACTGTCGCATCCGTCTTTTCACATGCAATACAGTACGTAACAGAAATGCAATCGCATGTCACTCTGTAGGCAACTTATAACAGTTCCCACACGAGCGATTTTATAGATTATCTTGATAGAATATGCTAATAGAAGATAGTTAACTCCACATCAACTACATAAATTCATCAACTAACCATTCAGAAACGTCCTGTTGCATTCTATGTGTTGTCACTTCTTCTTGCGTCTCTCCATCATTGTCCGACTGCAGTTTAAACATGAAGGCAGAACAGTTTCTGACATTTTAGTACATGTCTGTGTGAAGTAATCAGAGCTGCTAACACACACACACACACACACACACACACACACACGAAGCTCCGCCCTCTGTGCCGGGAGCAGCAGCTCATTTGCATTTAAAGGGACACACACAAAACGATTTTTACTGACCCTCAAAAAGGGACAATTTTAACATGCTGTAAAAAATTATCTGTGGGGTATTTTGAGCTAAAACTTCACCTACACACTCCGGGGACAACAGAGACTTATTTTACATATTGTAAAAATGGGCATTATACCACCCCTTTAATGTCCTATTATGAAGCAGACATGCCTGTATGCGCTCGCACTATTGTGCTGGAAACTTTATATATTGATAAGAGATTGCACAAACACAAAAACATTCAGAACATTCAGCTTTTATCTTATCCATGCTGGCAAGTAATCATGGTACCACTCAACGTGAATTATATAAATCATTTCAATAGCACGACCATTCAAAACCCGAGGGTCAACCATGGCGCATAGTAAAACGATCACCAACAGAATCTTTTTGGGCTGGGATTAATGTAAACACAGATATTGGATACCAGTCGTGTCTAAAGTGAATGTTAACAGGCGGGAAAAACATTGCATTAAGGCTTTCAGGGTAAACGCAGCCAATAGAACATAGTCAAAATAATCGATTTTTTTAAATTATTGGAGATTATTATGTTTACAAGAAAATACTATTACAGTCTTTCTACTTCAAAATTAGTGTTACTCGCCATGTAATTATTTGTGAAATTTATAAGCAACTTCTAAGTACAAAAATGGTTTCTTCACCATTTTTTTTCAATACAACAGACATATTAAAATTTTTGATATAATAGAGAGAAGTGCATATTTTATGATAAATCTAAAGGTTCCTGGCTCAAATGCAGAGATAAGCATTGCTAATCTAGTGTTGAACTGCAGTTATGTGGGACAGCGCTCACACACAGCCTCCTCGTCCTTCATCGTGACATGTCTTCCTTCAAGCCGAGCTGCTGGCAACCTCTTAGATTTGTTTCCAGTCATGTTTCCTAACAAATGACTGGAGGCCGGTGCAGATAAGCTGTGCGTGCTGAAGACATTAGCCTTTTGAAGGAGAGGAGGAGGACCCATCTGCTCCAGATAAGGGCCGTCCTGCTCGTCAGCGCCCAGGATAACCATGACAGGACAAGGAGATGCACATCCATCTGTGCCACATCCCAGAACACAAACACATCAACACAATCCTCTGTGCTCTTCCTTCCTTTTAAACTGTACAAACACAGTTCACTTACTAAAACAACTGGGGCTGCGATTCAATGCCTGAAATCTGCTCTCTTTGTAAACACATAACGATCATAACAATCACACATTCACAGCCTTGTACTTAATGTCAGGGCCATAACCACTACAGACACTGAGGGTACATGTCCATCCAAAATTAGGTTCTTAAACATTTACATTGCCTCCACCTCCAACTTTGAATATTTGGTGAGGTTCTTGCTCAAAATCATGGTCAGATATACTTGTGTATAATGTTATTAAACACATAACACTAATATAAAATATTAATACTGGGGTCTTGCTCTCTAAATATTAGTTTAAACATTCATAGTAAAATTTTCAATTATGCAAATCATCCTTTTTTAATTTTCTTACTGTAGTTTTAGTATATGGGTAGTTGAGATGAAATTTCAAACCAGATTCTTGTGTACTGACATGTTACATTCAAGTAAAACTATTTTAAAAGAAACGCTGTCCAATTCTAAGCTGAGAGAATATTTGTTATTAAACATAAAAAAAAAAAAACATTTGTCACATCTGCAGGCAAAAAAGTGATTAAAAGGTGAAAACTATAGATATTCTAGAAAACCTTTTCCTTAAATATATATAAATTTGAACCTAAAACCTAAAAAATGTCTAATACCAATATAAGGTTGTTTATTTATTATTTTAAAAGTTTAATAAATTGAGACCATTTCATAAAATCGTTTCTGTCCAAGGCTGCATATTATTTATTTTGTTGTTGGTTATGCTTTATCTTGTACAGTAAAACTTGATGCGGGAAAAAAAAACCAGGGTGACAAAATGTAAGAAAACAGCTTTCAGGTCCAAACAAAGATATATTGGCTGATGTGAAGGGCTTCGGAGGGGAGCAGCCCACCTCCTGAGAAACGATCAATGCACATGAAAGCAAGAGGTCACCAACCTTTGACATCTCCATTCAGAGGGGGGAGGGGATGTGATCTTTTGTAAAATTAGCTACATTGATCCAATTGTGAGATATTGTCGAATCCAACCCCAGACTGTGCAGCAGACAGTTCTTTGAAATGTGTCTTTCCACAGCTAAATAATGACACCCAAACTCTTTTGGACACACACACACACACACACACACACACACACACATATATATATATATATATATATATATATATATATATATATTAAGATTAATAATAACAAATCAATTAAATTAAATAATAGACTAATTGAAAAGCTTGTATTTTGTCATATGAAAGTAAATATTGTAAAATAATTTAAAAGAATTCATCACATTTGAAACTAATCTCTAACTTATCTTTACTATTAGTGTGATATTAATCAGTAATTAGAGAACGTTTAGATGCTTTGGCTCATATTAAATCAATCAATATCGGAGCTCCCTCTGTCTTTTTTACGCACAGGGAAAGACAATACAAAGAATTGTTTCGTGCATTCTTGCCCTGTCGTTAAAGAAGGGGACAGGTTAAAAGTTTACAAGGGGCCAGGCAGAAGACAGCCAGGTCTCTGCTGCAACAGGACAGGGGTCACTGCTGATTCCCAGAGCCGTCAGGTGTGTGTGTGTGTGTGTGTGTGTGTGTGTGTGTGTGTGTGGGTGGTGGTGGTGGGGCACCATTTGATCACATTAAACTTCAAGGCGGAGATAAACGTAATTTCAAATCGAGCATGCAGTGTTGAGCAAAGAATGTTTTTTAACGTCAGATTGAATTTATGACAGACAAAAAAAGAAGGTCATGGAGTGTCATGGACAGATGGTCAGATGCACCAAGAACACTTTATGACAGATACTAGAGGTCAAGGAATGGTCAGTTTGTACAGTGTCATTACCACCTTGGACTGTTTCACATAATACTGTGTTGAAAACAAAATATCTGTATCAAAGTTGTGAGATTCATTGTGACAAAGCACTCTCAAAGCAATTATAATGACAACTATCTAATGAGACCATAGCAATTATAATGAGCAATCTATATGCTTTAAATTTAAATCAAAACTCTGTTAGTACACTGTAAAAAAATTCTAACCCTCCCAAATCAAAATTTTCAAGTGACCGATAACATCTAAATTTTTCAATTGGCCCAAGTGAAATTCTTGTTGCAATAGTCTGTTAACATTGGCTCAATGAGAAATAATACTTCATACTAATTGAAAAATTTAGATGTTATCGGTCACTTGAAATTTTTGACTTGGTGGTAGTTAATGTATTAACTAACATGAACTAACCATGAGCAATACATTTTCTACTGTATTTGTCAATCTTTGTTAATATTAGTTAATAAAAATGCAACTGTTCATTGTTTCTTCATGTTACGATGTATTACAACTAATGTTAACAAAGACAAATTTTGATTTTAATAATGTATTAGTAAATAGGAAAATTAAAGATCTTTTCAATGATGGTAAGCAGCCAAAAGTTATATTGCTAGAAAACAGTTTAAATATTTGTAACATTGGAGTTTTCTGTACTCTGCCTAAGGGGACAATATCACTGAACCAGAATATTCAAGAGAAATGTATAAATGTCTAAGTATTACAGAGGCAAAGGACAAAAAAAAAAAAAAAAAAAAGACCATGCAAAATATTACGTATTCTTACAGGAGAAGATGGCACATTTGAAGGGTTTGGAGTCTTTTGAAACTTGTAAAAAATATGTACAAAAGCCATGCAAAACCCAAATAAATATACTGTTAAAAACACAAGGTGTCAACCAAATTATTGAGAGACAAAAAAGCAATAAAATAGAAAAAAATAGTAAACTGTTTGCCAAGTATATTACTTAATGTTTGTGCTGACTTGGAGCTTAGTACAGAAAAATATTTCCTAAATTTAAATTCTGCAGTTCCACTATAGAATGACAAAAAATCCTAAGGGTTAGTTCCCCCCAAAATAAAAATGATCCCACAGTTTACTCACCACCTCAAGCCAACCTAGGTGTATGTGACTTTGTTCTTTCAGCCAAACACAATCGGAGTTATATAAAAAAAATATCCTGGCTCTTCACAGCTTTATAATGGGAGTCAATAACTGAGATTTTGAAGCCTAAAAAAGCACATCCATTCCATCATAAAAGTAAACAATATGTCTCCAGGGGGTTAATAAATGCCTTCTGAAGCAAAGCAATGCGTTTTTGTAATAAACCTAGGTCTAGGATGGCTTGAGGGTGAGAACATTATGGGATAATTTTCATTATTGGGTGAACTAGACCTTTAAGAAATGCGATACTGCCATAAAACAACCCTTATAGACTCAGGTAACACTTTAACAAAACAGTAACATGTACATGTAACAAAAAAAAAAATATATATATATACATTATATATATATATGTAACAAAAAATAAATAAATAAATAAAAATATAGATATACAGTATATAGATACAATAGGCCAACCTGACTTTGAACACAAGAGGGCAGTATAGCACTATGAATGACATAATTTATTTATTTTTTGGACTAAAAAAACATTCTGGATGTTTTTAAACTTAAACAATTATTAATTTGACATACATTTACATTTTTAGAAGATAGGAGGTTTTTAGTGTTTCCGTTTTTGACATTACTTTAATCCCTCGCCATAGCAAAACCGTTTGAGATATTTATTATCTGTTTACAATTTAGCATCTTTAATGTATTTTCATCATGTTGAAAAAGTTTGGTGGGAATAAAATAAACCACTTAAGAGGAGTGGGTAAAAATTCAGAGGCTGATTTTGCAAAGAAATCCACATTCAAACCAAAATATCTGACTTCCTGATGCTCGGAGCTAATGACTGTAAATTAGAAAATTGTCCGGCTCGATGAGACCAATATGTGTACTGATTTTTGTGACTGTACATAAAATTAGCCCCCTCACTTTTGTCAAAAGCATTTAGAAAGTGACACTTCCTGCTGCCAGTTGGTGGCGATATAACTTATGTGTCTGTCGAGTTTCATCCAATTTGAAGCATGCTAAGAGTCTTAAAAGCATCCAAAAAGAATATTAAAGTTTGATGCGTTGACACGGCAACAGTATCTAAGATATCAATAATCCTTCCACAGGTCTACATCTGCTGTGGGTCTACATTATACACATAAAATTTGAAGCAAATCGGGTAAAAATAAGAGAGTGACTTCAAAGCATTTTGAAAGTGACAAACTTCCTGCAGCCAGTTGGTGGCGCTATAACTTTGACTCACAATAGTCACATCCATGTGATCGGCCTCTTACAACGAACACACTGCTGAAGTTTCCTCAAGATCAGTTATGGCTCGTTTCCACTGAGCGGTACGGTACGGTACGGTACGGTACGGTACGGAACGGTACGCATTTATTTGCGTTTCCACTATCAAAAGTTGTGAATGGTACCAAAATGCCGAACCGTACCGTACCACTTTTTAGGTACCCTTCCATTGGGGTACCTAGCACAGTGGTACGGTACTAAAAGGTGGAGCTAGACTCACTGCAGGACGTTGATTGGTTGACAGAGAATCGTCACTTGCGCGTGCTACAAGGGGAATGACAACATAAGAAGCGCCATTTTTTAATATAGAGTTTAATATAATACTGTTACTGTGTCACGAAATGTAATTTTAAGAGTTTTTCAGGCGAGAATGTAGTTGTTAAAAGCTCAAATCTGTGGTTTATTTATAAAGATGAATTATATCACACCCCGGTTGTGATCCATGGGATCAGCGGGCGCTCGGCGCTCATGTTTCCCGGCTGGATGAGCCTTTCCTCGGCTAGTTCTTCTGACGTTCGCCGCTGACTCCGACGGTAGTGGTTAAACATGAGATATAATTTGTCTTGTGTAGACCTAACGGGCGATCTATGGTCTCGTGAATATATAATTCGTTCCCTGTCAATCGTTTTGGCTGAGGGCTAAGTTTAGTTTCATATTATAGGCTATTTGTATTTAACTTTACTGTTGTAATGTTAGACTAGAGCGCTGCATTTGAATATTTGACTGAATTGTTTGCTTTATTTCTTATTGTATAGCTTCTTGTACCTTTTACTTAAACTTTTATATTGGCTATTATTGATAAAACTGAAATTTTACAAAAAGAAATATGGTTTCTTGTCATTTTTTTATTACAAGATTATCACTGATGTTTATTGCAACATTTGTCTGGAATATGTTTTTTTTTTTTTTTTTTTAACGAAAAGAGGTAACGGTTGTGTTTTAAATTTCGTTTTGTTATAAATAGAATAACGTATAACGTGCAGTGAATAATCAATATGCGTTGCGCATGAACCACATTTGTGTCCCTATAATGTTTAATTTATTTAAATGAAAACGAAAAGAGGCAGAGTGGTGTTTTATAACATATTTCGTTTTATTGTTGCTTAAAATGTACATACAGAGTAACAGAGATAACCGGAGTAGCAGAGCGAGCTGAGTGACGCTTTTAAGAACGCGCTGTACCATTTGCATGTAGGAGTCGCACATGGCAAGTACAAACTTTGCGTACTTGATATTGAGAAAAGCCTAATGTCGGCGCTTGTCTTCTTGTGACAAACATGTCGAGGAGCAAGAACAAGATCTGCTGTATGTCATCCATTGTAGTTTACTATGTTCTTCTTCGCGCGAAAATGACGTCGATCGAAACACCACGCCTATCAAGTAAGGGTACTGTTGGCAGTGGAAACGCTAGCCAGATCATGGTTAACAGACCCGAACCGTACCGTACTGTCCCGTACCGTACCGCTCAGTGAAAACGAGCCATTAATGTATGCAGAAGTTATAACACACTTCCTGTCCATTATTCCCAATAAATTCGTTTCCTCACCACGGCCAAACCGTTCGAGATATCAAAAATCCGTTCGCAAGAATTCATCCTCAATGTCTTGACTTCATTCACACCGAGTTTGGTGGCGATCGGATGAATTCCCTAGGAGGAGTATTTCACATTCCATTGTATGCGTTTTCCAAACAACGTATAATAACCGACTTCCTGTTGGGCTTTTGTAAAACTTAGAGCACGAAAGTTGTTCGGCCCGATGAGATCTATATGTGTACTGAGTTTCATATTATTACATGCAAGTGTGTTTGATATATGGACCAAGATTTCGGACCCCATTCCAGGGGGCGCTGTCGAGCCCCCCTGCCACGCCCGGGTACCAGCTTCAGTCCGGCCCTGATGGCCGCGGGTTCTGACCTGTGTGCAAAGTTTCAAGAGTTTTTGAGCATGTTAAGGGCCCCAAAAGTGGCAAAAAGGCCAAAAAAAAAAAAAAAAAAAAAAATAAAATATATATATATATATATATATAGCTGGCTTTGGCCCTTCATCGCTGCTCGCAGCTATATTTATATATATATATATATATATATATATATATAAAAGACAAAATATTACTTGTCTTACCTTATTCTGATTTTATGATACACTCAAAATATTCCACAACATTGATTAACGTTGATTAAAATTAAAATATTCTCACCGTCACATACCTAGTATATTTTTATATAGATACAATAGGCCTACCTGATTTTGAACACAAGAGGGCAGTATAGCACTATGAATGACATGATTTATTTATTTTTTGGACTAAAAAAACATTTTGGCTGTTTTTAAACTTAAACAATTATTAAATTAAAAAAAAAAAAAAGAATAAAATGGGTTTAGTTCTGATATTTGTATAATTTTATATAGAAATAAATGGTGTATAATTACATTTTTAGAAGTTATGAGGCTTTCAGTGTTTCCATTTTTGACGTTACTTTAATCCCTCGCCATTGCAAAACCGTTTGAGATGTATTATCCGTTCACAATTTAGCATTTTTAATGTATTTTCATCATGTTGAAAAAGTTTGGTGGGAATAAAATAAACCACTTAAGAGGAGTGGGTAAAAATTCAGAGGCTGATTTTGCAAAGAAATCCACATTCAAACCAAAATATCTGACTTCCTGTTGGTCGGAGCTAATGACTGTAAATTATTAATTCTTAATCATTATTAATTATTAATATTAATCAGTCCGCAATTTAGCATCCTCAATGTCTTGACTTCATGCACACCGAGTTTGATGGGGATTGAATTAATTCTCTAGGAGGAGTGTTTCAAATTCCACAGCAAGCGTTCTCCAAACAACCCATAATAGCTGACTTCCTGTTGGGCTGGCGTATAACTTAAGAGTGCGAAAGTTGTTTGGCCCGATGAGATCTATATGTGTACCGAGTTTCATATTAATTCATGCAAGCTCATTTTATCTATGGACCAAGTTTTTTTTTTTTATCTATGGACCAAGTACCGTACCCCATTCAAGGGGGCGCTGTTGAGCCCCCCTGCCACGCCCGGGTACCAGCTTCAGCCCAGCCCTGATGGCCGCAGGTTCTGACCTGTGTGCAAAGTTTCAAGAGTTTTCGAGCATGTTAAGGGCCCCAAAAGCCCCTGAAACCTTAAAAAACAATTATATCTCGAGTTTCATATTATTACATGCAAGCGTGTCTGATTTATGGACAAGTGTTCGGATCCCGTTCCAGGGGGCGCTGTCGAGCCCCCCTGCCACGCCCGGGTACCAGCTTCAGCCCGGCCCTGATGGCCGTGGGTTCTGACCTGTGTGCAAAATTTCAAGAGTTTTCGAGCATGTTAAGGGCCCCAAAAGTGCCCGAAAGGTTGACAAAATAATAATAATAATAATAATAATAAATAATCCTACCGAAAACAATAGGGCCTTCGCCCTTTCAGGGCTTGGGCCCTAATAATAATAATAAATAATCCTACCGAAACCAATAGGGCCTTCTAACTAACCCTGAACCAAACCCTAACCCTATAGTAAGTACATGTAGTTACTTAATATTACTCAGTACTTAAATGTATAATTACACTGTAACAACGACACCTTAAAATAAAGTGTAACCGAAACTCACAACTAAAACTGCTTTATTTCACCACTCTCTATACTTGATTCTGACTGGTCATCAATCGCAGCATTCCGTAGTCAAATATTTTGTATAATGACATGTAATAAGAGGGTTAATATACAGTCAGGGTGATACCTCTCTGGTTCACATCAGGGTCCTGAACAACATTATCCCTCACTTACCTTCTTATTACTTTTATCTAGTCATTTTTTTGTTTCAGCTAGTGGTGATTTGTGTGTGAGGCAAATACTGAATGAGCAGGAATTGTACAAACTGAACAGTGCGTCCTGAAATGTCTATAAAACACATAATAACTCAAATGGATTTCCAAAAATTCAGCCTGCCAAGAAACACTATACACTGCACCACAGTAATACCATTTAGAGCCTCTTACTTTTCACCAGAAATCTGTTAAAAACCATAATTTCCTTGTTTACAACAACCGCTCAGAAATGCTGCGGCAGCTAACAGATTGATGAGCAGCATTTAATAAAAGCAGTTCAACTAAACCAATGGATAACGTTTAACTAACAACATAACAATGATCAATTGGCTTCTCCTTCTCACTTGCTGACAGCTGAACCTCCTCCTCTGACCTTCACCTGGTAACCATGGCCACAACAGGAGGAAGCAACATTTATCTGTGCTCCTTGAAATCTGCTTTCTTTCGCTATCATGATCTTGAGGCAACATGTTTATGACCCACATTTATATTTTCAAGGCAGATTCGGCTTTTTGAAACAAAATAACTGGTCCCTCAATCCAGCCCTATGCAAACTTTAAGAAGCAGTAGAGCTTTATGTGGCTATTATATTCTTGACTGATGCACTGTTGATCGAATCCACTGGAACAGGGAACAGGCTGCTTAAGAAAGAAAGAAGCACCTGCTGATTGAGACTGTGCTGAATCTATTCCAAGAGTTTCAAACAATAGGAGGTATTTTTGCAGCACGATGTGGGCATCTTTTTATATTTCCATCTGCACACGTCAGCTTTCTGCTTTTCTACAGCGCAGAGATGACCAATACAACAAAATAAGGCCTTACAGTGATTGCCACCACTTTTGAATGAGCATTAGTTGCCCAAATACATTCAAAATGTTGGGGTCGGTAAAATGTTTTAATGTTGTACTGCCTTAAAAAGGCAGTACAACAAATGATACCATGATATAAATATGTAAATAATATATTAAATAATGTATAATGACTCTACTACAGAAATCATTAAAATGAGACAATTGAGAGGAACATGTGCTTAATTTTCATGAATATAATGTCACAATAGGCTTCGATTTCTTTAGACAATGATTTTCTTTGATTTTTTCCTTTTGATTTTGGGGTCAATTATAACCTGGGCATGTTCTTGACAGGTTTTGTGAGATTCACCTGACTATATTTAAATAACAGCGATCTACAAAAATGAAACAACTGCATCAACACCAAGCATTCGCCATCAACTGATTAACTGTCCAAAAAGTGACACTATAAATCAACACCAGGAAGAAATGAGAGAAACAGCATCTATAATTATAATGGTAATTTAAGCAACTTAATTGTCTGCTGGTTTTGCTCTTCTTTGTTCAGTGATTGATCATCGTGTTACACAGATCAATACTGGATACTGAACGCCGGCCCCTCTTGACATTATGGATATCCAATGTAGTTTATAAGAGATTTTCTTCCAGCCCCCTTCTGTTATGACAGAAAGAAGACCAGCACACACATGGTCATGTCAAAACATATTAAAAGAAATAAAGAGTACATTTAATATCACTGAGGGGAAGGCCTTGTAAAACTGTTACCGTGGTAACAGGAAAACTAAAAATAAGAAATCAATCAACAATGAAGGGTCTAAGTCACATTCAGCTCAGCTGTGTTATCTATGTAGGAGATGTCAAGCAGCTTTCAGCAGAACCTTTGTGTGCTCCCTGCAGGTTCCTGGCCCACAGAGACAAAGGGTTTCATGTATAACCATGGACAAGAGCTTTAGAGTGAAGGACTGCATAATTATTGGCAACCAACAAACAGCAAACAATCCTTGGCTCTCTTTTCAATCGGTCCTTTGGAACCATGATGAATTTAAACTCAGGATGAATGGACTTCAGGAAGAGGAGTGACGGTTGCTGTCTTAAAAGCCGACGGGCCAAAATGCAACCAAGGAAGCTGGTTAGCTGAACCCATTTTCCTTGATAAGCATGTCTATGAAGATATGAGAGCACTGTGTGTAGAGTTTTGAACTGATGCAATACTAAGCAATTATTTTACATGACATTTTAAACTTTTCAAAAACCTAGACAGTGTGTGAAAACAGTTGGTGGGTCTGTATGATGTTTTAAATATCTACAACATATTCTCAATGATTTGAGGATTTAAAACTGGGCAACATTGTGAATAATGATTTCACAATTTCAATGATTTTAATGAAATTAGCCCTTGTGTGAGTTACTCTGAGATCCTTAGAGGACAAAAATGTCATAAACATTTGAAGCTTGGGAGCACAGACTTAAGTTTGGTCTTATTTTAAAGAAGGCCTGGCAGATCATTGTTGAAGCAAAAAAAAAAAGTTTAAAAAGTGAAACAAAAGAAAGCTATAGAGGTTTTAGTTTATGAAAATGATATATGAGCAATATTTTATATAAAATATATAATTAATAAAACATGTTGAACTCAAAAACTGCTAGAAAAGCAGAGCCATAAATCTAAACCAGTTGTATTCCAAATTTGAGGTTGATATCTCAAAAAATTTGCTTGCAGTGAGATTTTGTTTGATGCCATTAGATGCCAGCAAAGCTCCACTGGTATAGGATTTGTGATTTGCACTACAGTGTAATTTCTCTCTCTCTCAAACAATACATGCACAAACACACACACACAAACAATTTTTTTATGTACACACATACAAACACTATATAGGAAAATAGCAAGTATTTGCTTCATAGGCAAAACATGAGAAAAAGGTGCCATCTTGTAAAATTGTTTTTCATTTTGAAGCCTTGCCAACAGAATGAAAGCCTATTAAGGTGTTAGTTCGCCCATAAAATGTAAATTCTGTCATCAATTACTCGCCCTCATGTTGCTCCAAACCCGTAAGAGTTTCATTCATCTTTGGAACACAAATTAAGATCTTTTTGATGAAATCTGAGCAATTTCTGTCCCTCCATTGAGAGTCTACGCAAGTACCGCTTTGACGCTTCAAAAAGTTCATAAAGAGATTGTAAATGATGACAGAATTTTCATTTTTGGGTGAACTAACCCTTTAACAAAGACTGCATCATTTTACAGTTAAATGGCCCTGGGATTAAAAATCTCATAAAGAAAGACATATCTGTCACCACTTCCGTTTCATCATGACATTAAACAGTTTGAATTTATTTGGCTACAGTGGCGTTTAGTGTAAATTTTGATTCCTTTGTGAACAAAACACACAATTTAAAGCAATTTCAGAGTGAATATACAAACTGACATTGAGTATCATCAAACGGTCTAAAAATACCAAGACTTGTTAATCAGTAATTTTCTAGTTAAATCTCCCAGCAATAGTTCAACCCACCAAAAGGGCAGCACAAGATCAGAACCTTGACTCCTGGAAAGTAACACTATTCCTCCTCCACCCCTCCAAAAAAGGGAAGCCAGTCAGTCAAAACCTCTTTTAAGTGAGAGAAAGAGATGTCTCCTTACATGCTACGTGAAGACCGGCTGATGGCAGCAATGTAACAGAGGCTATTCTTATCTCCTCCAGATTAACTTCCAATTGTTTTGGGCAAACAAAGGCCTCATCTTAGGAAACCACCCCCTAAAGGTCCAGATGGTCACCATCCAAGACCCCTGACCTAAAGGCTCCGTCAGGGGACACAACTGCACATGCCTCTAGCACAAGGCCACCCAGCAAACCTTGTCTTTTAAGCCAATCAAACAAGGACTCACACTTTCATAAGCTCTAAGCTCGTGCTGATAAAGTGGCATCTTAGCCAGTTGGTCTGGCTTACTAATCACCCTAGAGTGGTAAATTAGAAGCAGGAGGAACCAGATTGAATTACCACTAAAGACTGATTGCACAGAGAGTGTATAACTTAATACCTGACCAATGCTAGCTTGATTAAAACATGACCTCACTTGAGCCTCGGTTTCTCCCAAGGGTTCTTCTTCAACTTTTTAAAGCTGCTTGTTTCAGACGCTGGGATCCTTCTGAAGTCTGTACAGAGACGCAAACTAGGGTGTTATCCAACCGTCTCCATTGACTTTGCATTGCGAGAAGCTGCCTCCTTGTCTTCTGACTTATAACAAAAAAACAAAACAATGTTGAAAAGCGTGTAATGTGACAAGGTGTACAGCAAACAAGCTAAAAAAAACAGAAATAAGTTTTTATAATCTGTCGACCCAAAAAAACGAGCGTTTAAGGACACAGGGAAGTAGGGAAGTATGCGATTTCGTCTTGCTCTGGAGGCAGTCATATTAGGGGTGTGAACTGACACTGGTCTCACGGTTCGATTCGATTACTATTATCATGTCATCGATTCAGTTCAATTCGACATCACGATGCATCACAATGATGATAATTGATAATCCTCAATTTTAAATTTTACTTCAAAAGTGATGTGCGTGCGTGTGTGTGTGTGTGCACGCCTGTTTGGGAAGTCGCAGTGACAGAAACAGTGACATTCCAGTTTAAGTTTCAAGGGAGTAAAGCTTTGTGCGTGACATGAGCGCACACAGCGTGTGTCTTCTGCAAGTCGTGCTTACCAGGTTGTTCATAAAAACCGAAATGTGCCCAGATGTAGGCTTTTAAAGTAGCTGGAGCATTTTTAATTTTCTCGCACTCACGTCTCACCTCCCTCTGCAATTGTATGCTACCGCGACAAAGCACGTAAAATGACGTCAGAAAAGCGTCAGTACATTATAATCGGTTATGGTCTATTACTGAACCGATACCGAATCGTCCTCGTCTGCATCGCGATGCATCGTAGAAACGATTAATTTCGACACCCCTAAGTCATATACAAATATATTTGCCCATGTGATGTCACAGAACCCGCAAAATCAAAACAAGCTGTTTTTAGAGCTTGATTAAATAAATGCTTTATTTATAATGAGGAGTACGTTTTAAGCTATGAAACTTGCAGAATGTTTTAATGGTTCAAAGACCATTAATAAGTCAAATTTGATTTCTCATCATGACCCCTTTAAATCGAACAAAATGTTTTCAACACTGATTAAAATAAGAAATGTTTCTTGAGCATCAAATCAGCATATCAGAATGATTTCTGAAGGATCATGTGACACTGAAGACTGGGGTAATAATGCTGAAAATTCAGCTTTGCATCACAGGAATAAATTACATTTTATGAATTAAGTACATATATAAAAAATGGTCAATTTTAGAGAAACAAAATTGGTTGAAAATGTTGATTAATGCCGACTTCACCATAGTGATGAATTTTATTGTATTTTGTATCAATTCAGCTATAGGTCATCAAAAAAGTGGAATTTACTTCATGAAAAAGAATTCAGTTGTATGATAGCAACGACAGCTTTCTGAGGTTGACTTTCAGTTTCATTACCAAATGCATGTTTAGGAGTCCAGCTTTCTCATAGCTGGCTTTTGACTTAGGCTCCGAAGTGTCTGTGACCTCTAAGGCCACCGAGCAGAAATGTTCAGGGGGTGGGAAAGAATGAGGCCGCGAGGACAGAGGAATGTGACCAAAACATTGACTTTAAACCTTCAGGTCATGGGACCTTGAAGGACATCAGATGAATGTCCAGTTTAGATGGGAATGTGGTCAAGATAGACTGGTTTATAGACACTGCACCAGGAATGCAACCTAGGATTCCCTGAGGGTCACTGACTGAATATGACACTTTAACACCTATATGTGTGTATATATATAAGACATCATTCAATTCATGACTTTATAGGCTAACAGCTAACGAGAGAATGAAATAAAAAAACGCTCAGATTAGAAGTAACGTCTAACTCTGGATCCAATCCAATCAAAGATCTTAAATCAAGTGATAACGGCTTTAATAGCTTTCTATCATCATCAGTGTTGTTTGTTACAAACTCAAACGAAAGTAGTTGGCATTTAAAAGAGTGATTTGCAGTACCTTGCAATGTGACATGCTATAATATTTTCTAATTCTTTTATAATTATCACTGTACTTATGATCAGTTTTGTGGCCTCATATTAATTAGGTGAATATATAGAGTATTTGGTTAAAAGAAAGTCAAATAAAGTACATTTTATTTTATAAAATGATGACCAGCCACAAAACCTATAATAAACTCTTAAAAATAAAGGTTCCAAAAAAAATTTTTTTTTTTTTTTATAGCAATGCAGTTTAAGACCCATTTTGAGTTCACCAAGGTTCACAAGAACCTTTCTTTGAACATTTCTTAAAAGAATCATAGGCCTATTTGTCTTTGTGTGAAATATTTTAATAGTCTGAAGAACATTTTTCCAGTATAAATAACTAATTCTCCTGTTTTACGGCTTTCAGCAAGCTTTAAAAAAAATAGGACAAATAATTAAAACAAACAAATTATCTAAACCTAGAATGATGTTTTAGCCTTATTGCTTTAAAAAAAACTCACCCATAATAATGACAGCAGCGAACCCAAACAAACAGAGCCCGAGATAAACAAACAACAAATATCCAGCAAGCTCTCAGTTTTGACGAAAGTGTCAACCACACTAATGATGGTTTACGCTTTTAACAGTTTATCTTTGAATGTTTATTTTCTACAACAACTTTATGACCGCTAGCTGCTAGTGTGATTTCATTTGACGTTTGAGCCCTAAACACAAGATCGTTTAATAAACTGTACGCTATTTCATTCACATGTTGATTATTTCATTGACAAAGCATAAAAGTTTAGCAACATATTGAGTAGAGTTTGCGTTCGACTAAAATTTAATCTTTATCTTTTCGGTCTTGTAAGCATCTGTAAATAAGTGTTTTGCCAAATGATAGGCTATCAAGCTTCATTGCTGGTTAGTAAATATATTGCGTAATTGTTGGCAAAAACAGAATGAAGAGTTAATTAAGCCTTATACTTCAGTCAGTAAGAATGCATATTTTGACCAAACTCTGTTTGTTTGGCATTAATCCTGACTCAGCCTTGAACTATGTATCACGCATGGGAAATTTAAATCCCACAGTTTCTGAATAGACGATATGCGATGAGCGGGTATGTGATAACTTACCGAATTCTGTGAGCAGATGAGAGGTTTCGTCCAGATGTAAGAGCTCGGATTTCTCTTCGCTTCTCTTCATCAGATTTCACTTCTTCATCTTCTCCCTCGCGCACTGACTGGGACTGACTGCCGCTGGGAAACTCGACATGACGTCAGGAGGACTGACTGTACGTTCTGTCACGTCACGTACACATCTGCCCAAAACATCCAGCTCCGGGAAACAAGCAGGACAAACTGAGGTTTTAGAAGTGTTATTACAAAGATTCTTAATAATAATCGAACTTTTAAAATTTACAATAAACTTGAATACGTCCAATGCTTAATTATGCAATAAAGTAAAATAAATAATAGTGCCTCTTTCATAATTTAGCTAATATCAACAAATGATTCGATTCCCGTCTTGCTTTAATAACAAAGAACGTTTCAATAGACTGTGCACTTACTAGACCAGCAAGACAAACTATCCATTTAGGCTTTATTTGGGAATGTAATAATGTAAATAATAATAATAATAATGATGTGTACAAATTCTGGTGGCTTTGTTTTTTGTTTTATTTGTCAACCATAAAAATCTTTTAATTATGGATGATACTTATTTATAGCATATATAAAAGAATAAATCAAATAAGTCATAAACTGCTGTTCCAGGCAGACTCTACAGAGATTTTGAAAACTTCATAAAATGAATCTTGAATCAAGATGTACAGCAAATTCTTATCATGGTATACAGTGTCAGTCAAAAGGTTGGAAAGATTACTATTTTTAATGTTTTAAAAATGTTTTATTTTTAAAGAAGTCTCTTATGCTCATCAAGCCTGCATGTAGCCTATTTGATCAAAAATACAGAAAAAAGTCATATTAAATATTATTACAATTTAAAACAACTGTTTTCTATTTTAATATACTTTAAAACATAATTTATTTCTGATGCAAAGCTGAATTTTCAGCAGCATTAGATCCTTCAGAAATCATTATAATAATATGCTGATTCATTATCTATCTTGGAAACAGTTGTGCTGCTTAATATTTTTTTGGAACCTTTGATACTTTTTTCAGGATTCATTGATGTATGATACTGTATGATGTATGAAACCGGTACTGTATGTGGTAGGTATGTCAACTGAATATTCATATTGATGTTAAATCAAACCATAACAGCTTAATCAAATACAAGGGCCACTTGATAAATTAGAATCTTTCATATAGACGTGAATGCAGCGCCCACTGCTGGAGCTCTAGATTAAAGTTGATCGTTTCTGTCAAGTGACCGCAGACACGCATGAATACTAAAATATATTAGCTTTTATTTATATTTAGTAAGGCTTTAGTAACTGCCAAATTTTCGGATGTCTGTTTCATCCAGCAAAATGTGAAAGTAGCCTACATCTCCACTGCTTCAACCAATAATAAAAAAACCCCACAATTTTACCCTGTTTAAAAACTTATATTTTATTTATTTTTTTCATTTTTGAACTTACAGTATGGTATACACTGTAAAACATTATATGATCAATAAGTTATGACAACATATGTTTTAACATTTCAACTTTTTTATTTATAAGATATACAAGATTCAACTCATTGAAGTCATTTTAAGTCCGTTTAATGTAATTTAAGTTGAAATGACTTAAATATCCAATTTGATTGTAGGCTACTTAAAAATTTAAGGCAGCAATTTTTTTTTTTTTTTTTACAGTGGATTTAAAATAATCTAGATGAGACTTTTCTGTGCAGAATCTCTCGTCTACACTGTTAGATGACATAATTTCACTGTTGACCCTAAATCAAACCCAAACCCAGGATAGAGAGGCTGAGTGAATGAGGTCTGAACTGTGTGGATGAGGGTCATTGTGTTAGAGACCCTGTAGAAGGACAGAGTTCCTGCACTGTGATCCACATACACTCCGATTTTAGAAGATCTGGAAGACACAGGGAGCTCAGTCTCTATGTTATTGTGCCTGAACAAGTAACTGGAGGGAGAGCAGAACAAACCCCAGGACTGATTGTTAAATCCAAATACATACTCACTGTTCCCTCCCTTCCTGCCAATGCTCTTATATGACACTGCTATAAACACACCTTTACTCCCACTCCACTCAACCTCCCAATAACCACGTCCACACACATTCTCTTTACATAACACCTGCAAACAACAATCAAATCTGTCTGGATGTGCAGGATAGCGCTGAGGAGTGTTAATGTAAGTAGCCACACTGTTGTCTTTCAAGAGAAGGAGGAAATGATTTGCTGTGTTTGAATCCAGACTGAGCTGATGAGAATCTGATGAAGATAAAACACAATCAGTTCATTCAATGTTTGTTAGATAGTGAATGCATGCATGTTTATAAGTGTGCGAGTCTGTTTCATGTATTTACAATAAAATTTATTTTAATTTACTTTACATGTGATTTGCATAATTACAGTGCTCTTTTAATTTAATAATTTATTTAAATGCCCTTATGGCAACAGACTATGCAGTTCATTAGTGTGTGTGTGTGTGTGTGTGTGTGTGTGTGTGTGTGTGTGCACTTTAAAATGCCTTACACTGAAGAAACTGTTCCCTGGTCTTGGGTTCATTAGTGGGAGTTTCAATGCATGTTACTATGGAAATAAACAGACATTATTGCAGTTTCCATAAAAATAAAAATAAAATAGTGATTTTTGATTCTTCTACATGTTTCATGATGCCAGACTTATTTCTGAGAGTAAATGGATGTGCTACAGGTACTTTACCTCCATTAGAGATCTTTTCTACCTCTTCTGTACAGAAACCCTCTAGTGTTTCCTTCAGTTGAGAGATTGACTTCGCCACATCATGAAAAGAGAGGAGAGAACTCACAGTGATGCTGTGTAAGTCTGCAGATTCAGGAGGTGCAGCGATGTCCTGAAACCTCTACAGAAAAAGAAAAAAATATGTACAATAAAGATACAAAAGAATAACATGACAAGAGCTTTAGACTCCTAGAGAAAACTTGATAGTCTCCAATCAGCAGCGGATTATACAATCAAATCAAGGATTTCCTGACTGGGCTACCCTTGTCCATTCATCTGCATACTATTACAGACTGGACAATCGACACAGGAGAGTTGCCCAGACATTCAGGCCAAACTTGAATATGTGTCAAGTACCTTAAGATAAATCTTCTTGCTGAACCTGTCTGTGATTATTTTTATAGGCTAATGAGAACACAGTACTAAGCATCAACTTACAGAATTCATGACAACATTGGACCTTGAAGCTCTTCTTAAAAACGTACCTTCGGCAGCGGGAACTGGCGGCCCATTCATACTTATACTCTGAAAGATGGCCAGAATTCTAGGGTACCTCTGGTCTGCGTCTACCTTCTTTACTTCAGAAAACCGAGGTTACACTGGCTAACTGGATGTTCTTTCTTTCCCTCAGAAAACCGAGGTTACACTGGCTAACTGGACATACTTTTTCAGACAACTCTAAGGGAAAAAGACTTAAGGTGATGATACACTGGGCAACTTTTTGAGCAATGTTGCTGGGCAATGTTGCCGTCAACGGGAAACCAGATGAGACACAGGGCCCACAACTGATCTAAATTAACCAGATAGAAATGTATTGCCCGATGGGAAAGTGCCCAAGCAACAATCGCTCGGCAAGATTGCCCAGCAACATTGCTCAAAAAGTTGCCCTGTTAAACATGCTCTGCAATGCCCCCGCAACCGTTGAATATTCCTACCCAAGTGATTCCGATAACACAGCCCCTGCTTGTCTAGCCACATAAGCTATATTTGGTGTAGTGATACCGTGGTAGTACTTCACAAAAGTAAAACTTCGATGATGCAGTGTGACAAAAGAGAAGTCACATGAGGGTGGAGTAGTCTGTTTTGGGTGACTTGACTGAATGAGAACCTAGTTTAACTTAGACTTATTGACCTTGACACACAGTAATGAGGGTCTGCAGTGAAGAGGTGTATTGAAGTCATCGTATCAGTGAATTGCCTTTTTAATGTATTTTGAACAAATAAAGGATACATAATAGCTATTACGTCATTGGGTCACCTGCAGGAAATAGACGTGATCATCTGTGTGTGAAAGTTGCTCCAGCTCAGCATCTCTCCTCTTCAGATCATCAATCTCCTGCTCTAGTTGCTGCAAGTGTCCTTCAGCTCGACTCACTGCAGCCTTTTCCTGATCTCTGATCAGCCTTGTCACCTCAGAGCGGATTCTCTCAATGGAGCGGATGAGCTCAGTAAAGATCCTCTCACACTCATCCACTGCTCCCTGTGCAGAGCGCTGTCAGGACACAGATCTCAATAAACTTACTGCTGCCTCACACAGCTTGAAACCCACAAGTAGCTGAAAGTGACCTTAAACTGCTCAAAACTTACCTTTTGAGACTTCACAGCATCCCTCAGTTCTCGGAGCTGCTTCTGTCTCTCCTGGATTCCCTGCTGGAACTTTCTCTGTGTTTCTCCCAAAAGCCTCTGTAGGAAAACAAAAAAGCTGTAAAAGCTCAGAAATAATACATAAAACTGCAGGAATCACAACACTGTGGCATTAGCATTTATTATTGTTGTTAGCATTAGCATTGGCACACTCTGACTTCCATTCATACCTGTTTCTCTGTCCTCTCAGTTTCAGCTGTTACAGTGTCGTGGATTTTATGTTCGTCCATCAAACACGGATAACAAATGCACTGCTGGTCAGTACGACAGTAGATTTCCAGCTGTTTGTTGTGTTTTGGGCAGATCATCTCTTGGAGTCGTCTGGTGGGATCCATCAGATTGTGTCTCCTGTCTTTAAAGAAACTCTCATGTTGTTCAAGATGACTTTGACAGTAAGAGTTCAGACACTCGACACAGGATTTGACGGCTTTGTATTTTCTTCCAGTACAGACGTCACAACCCACATCTCCAGGTCCAGCGTAACTTTGAGGAGGACAGGCTGTTTGTAAATTTGTCTTCTTTAGTTTCTCTACCATCTCAGCAATCATAACATTCTTACATAAAGCAGGTCTAGGAGTGAAGGTTTGTCTGCACTGAGGACAGCTGCAGATTAGCTTCTGATCCTCCTGAATCCAGCAGTCTGTAATACAGCTCATGCAGTAACTGTGTCCACAGGGAATGGTCACTGGATCCTTCAGTACATCCAGACAAACTGGACAGCTGAACTGGTCCTGAGAAAAACTGGCTTCTGCCATTTCGCTGTATATACAGTACACCCACGCACATGCAACTTCCTGGTTATGTGTTTCAGTGACGTGTGCAGAACAGATCTGTCTGTGACTGTGAGGTTTGGCTCGCATAGTTTTCGCTTTACCACTGTAATATTTACATATTGTCCACCTATTTGAAATGGTGGTATATGATAAATGTAACAGTAAATGGGAAAAAACGATAATGTGATATTATGGTGCATTCAAGTCATCTCGTATAGATCGTATTTACGAGTTGAACGCACTTGAACGCCACCACAATGTCATAAATACCAGTGGGGAGGAGGGATAGCACCGATCTTTACGAGGTGTGGGCGTGTCACTGAGAAACATGGCGGAATACAACAATACTAGGTATTTAGCAGTGATATTGTCAGGCTATTCTATTTACAGCGCAGCAAGCTAATTACCGGCACAGAATGAAGGCATTATAACAATGCAATGTAACGATAAAGTTGGCAGTGGCTTCGTAAATTAATTAAAAACATTTTAAAAAAGTACACCTGGTGCATATTTGTTTGTTCTTCATTTTCTAGAACAGGAGTTTAACCTTACTGTATTTTTGTGTAATTAAATAAGAGAAAGTAGCTCGCCATCTTACAAAGTGACTTGAACGCACATGCCGTCGTAAACACGTACCAGGAGGACTTGAACGCACCATTAATGGTCCATTATATATCGTAAAGTATGCTATTAATAATATAAAAAAGCTTCCTCAAACAGCCACCCCAGACATTAGACTATAGCTAAACACAGTTATCAAGAGTTGATAAACATCTGGTAGGCCTAAATATAATAATTTTAACACTACAAAACACAAAAGTGGTGTAAAATCTAGCCCTCATTCATTTTTATATGAGCAGTTATGGGAAAGCATGTGCTTGTTTGTGCAGTTCGTAACAGACATAATGCCAAAAAGGAGGTTTTAGGGTTGCACCCCTTCAGACGAACCATTCTGACGACTGACAAAGACCACGAGAATCCCATAGTACATTTGGTGTGAATTTTACGTTTCTTTGTTTTCTGAGGACTTAATCAGTGCTGACGTCACAACGTGTTAATTAATTAATTAATTAATTCTCATTTAATAGTAGCCTATAGCCTACTTTTTTCCTCTTTAACCTGAACACTACTCATGTTTTTAGTCATTTGAGGGATTTGTCGGGATTTGTTGAGGGAATGTTTCTGTATTTGTCTCCATATTTTGAATAATTCAATTTAAGTAGCCTAACTAAATTCCTCAATCTCAGATCAACTCGAACGCGTGTTTTTTCCCATTATGACATCCAATCATTACTATGGCAAAGGCATTGGTTTTGAATATTAATTAGGATCTGCCGACGTTGCTTGGTAACCTTGCTCAAGCTTTCAGGCACGTCACCTTATTTATATTCATAAGCCAAGCTTTCCCCATAGTAGGATTCGTAAATTCGTGACGCATTACATGGCAAAAAGGTTGTAGTGCGTGAAAATGCTAACCGGAAATGAGTGAATACAGCAATGTCTAGCCGATAAACGTTGTTAAAATAAAGATATTAAATGGTCTTCCGACGGTGTGTGTGTGTACAACATTAAACAAATAAATGCAGTTAATTATGATCACTCGCAAAAATGAAATTCTTTAAAAACTAATGAGCGCGTTAATTAGCCACTTGACAGTTAGCAGCAGAGGGCACATCACTGTGCAGCTGTACATTTTATGTTGCTTACCAACGCGACTTACAGTGGTTAAATGGAAATATTTATAGCCTGATGAGGCTGTAATCTGAATCCGACACATTTGTTGCAATCGAGGTGCAGACAGTTATTGAGTAAACGGGTAAATATCCAAGGTTTTTGCACTATTACTGTTTCGACAAACGTACTGATTTCTTTCTGAAATGTAAACAACAGCAAGCGTGGTTTCACTAAGGTTCATGATACTGTTGCTATTGATCTTAACATGTATATATAATAATGTCGGAGATATCAATTCCTACCAATTTGTATGTAAAACATGAAAGAGCTTTCATTACGGGTGTCTAAATATGGTTCTCAGTGTACACGTATTTGTTTATATTTCCATTCGAGGCGATTATACTACAATTATCTGAAACCCCATTCGATATAATGATTTTTAGTTGGATATTATCATTGAGGTTATTCGAGATTTTATTACCAATCCAATCTCTACCATCCCTTATGGCAGTATAGATTTGTTCTATCCTGATCAAAACATTGTTTTGTAAAACAAATCTTGAGAATGGTGGATCATTTATTGTGTGGTTCTCTGTGCTTGTCTATAGGTGAATGAGTGAGACTGACTTCATCTCTGCTGATATGGCAGAGATAAACCGCATCCATTATGAGCTAGAATATACAGAGGGCATCAGTCAACAGATGCGGATCCCAGAGAGGCTAAAGATTTCCTCCAGCTCATCAGAGGAACCATCTGGTCCCCTTCTCGACGCATCCCACAGTACTATGATGCATGTGCCAGAAAGGATTATAATCGCAGGTATTAGCAAAGTCATGGTGTGGGTTTTAAGTAAATGAAATGTTAAAGAAAGCAACAGCCAACTAATGCCCAATTTTAACTTATCAAGGAGATAGCAATGACTCCCGTTTCGGGAGACCCAGAGATCTGGATTTGATCCAGTCTACGCCACTAGAGACGGTTGAACTGAAGACCCCACCACGGGTTCTCACCCTTAATGATCAACCTCTGGACTTCCTCGAGCCAGAGCCAGATTCAGAGCCGGCAGGCAACTCCACTGCCCAGCCAAGAGACGAGGTAACAAAGGAATCAGGAAAATGAAAAACTTTGAATAATCCTGTCATCCTGACTTCTGAAGTTGAGAGCTGTTGTCCCTCTCTTCACAGATGCGATCTCACTTTAGGTCAAGACGGGAGCGCTGTAGGAGTGAGAACTCAGCAATGCATCGCAATGGACAGATAAACAAACATGATTTGTGAGTACTTGGTACTGTGAAACTACAGTATGTGCATAATTATTAGACAAGTTGATATCTGATCATATATTTTTCCAAAACTTTTTAATTCTTAACCCTGTAAATATGAAATGATAATAAAAAAAATGTTTTATGAAACAGTTTATTTAATATACAGTTTACTGTATATAACACAAAACACATGCAGTGCAATGCAATGATGATTAAGAAATGAACAAATAAACATTCCTCAAAAGCCTGATGCATCATATTTGTTGCTCACATTTTAACATGATTTTTCTAATATATATATGTATATATACACACATACACACACATATTTCTATTAATATGAGGGTATAAACCCTGCATGCATAATAATTATAAAAATAAATGTGGCAATAAAATAGTAGGATTTGTTTTTCCACTATATAGTTTTATAATTGCGAGAATCAAGCTGCACATACAGCTAACTGCTCTGTGACTTCTACTTTGTGGATTTCTGTTTGGAAATGTTATGTAGACGCATGTAGACATTTTGTGTTTTTATTAGGGATGCAAATTATCGATTAATTCATTAATCATTAATTGATTGACCTTATCGATCGATTAACGATTAACTGATAAGCGGCTATTTTCCTGAGAATGTAAATTTCTCACTGTATCAATAGTGTCTTTAACATAAAAAGCTAAATATTGCTTATAGGCTACTGAATAAAAATGCATGTTATATTGCTCAATTGATGTTTTATTGTAACAGTTGGGATACGGTACAGATAATGGCATTTATGTAGTTTAACAAAATAAATTATCTACAGAAAATTTAAATACATAAAAAATAATTGTGCACTGGCTCACCTGTTGCATGTGAAACATTAAGCAACATAAAATAAATTTTAAATAAAAATCTACATGGGTAGGCTTAGCCTACAATATTAAGCCTACATATAATAATCTATCTGGTAAACTACTTGAATGAAAAACTTGAAACATTAGCAGCGCAGCACTTATAACCCCCCTTGGTCTGAGAAAGGTAACAATAAGATTACTAGACCTGGAAACTTCAAATATAGAACTGAACACAACTTAAATCATCCCTGAGGAAGGTGACAGTAAAATTAGAGGGCGTCCCTCGTTTACACTGTCAGTGAAATGTGACCAAATTCCGATTTTTTGCTCACATGTGACACAGATTCGATGTGTTCTATGACAGTGTAAACAGGAAAAAAACGCATGCATTCGGATATATCGAGATCGGTTTCAGGCCTCATTCATATGTGGAAATAAATCGGAAATAAATGCCAATGCGGCTGTCATGTAAACAGGCAGGTCGGATTTTCTGAGGCATTACGTCTCCGCGGTTTAATGACGAGAGAAACCAACGCGCATCTGCAAAGGGACGGATGACCCGACGAAACGTTGTGTCGTCGTAGGAGAGGAATGTGGACAAACGTTGACACAACATATTGTTGTACACAACAAAATTTCGGACCCACTGCTCCTCGTTAAAGCCAATATTTAAAGCCAGTATGCTCCCACCAGTCCTGAGATCTCTCTCACACACAATAACTGAAGCATATGCGCAATGGTGGCACTTTTCGTCCTCCTTCGCCTCAAATTTGAAATGCTCCCACACTCCACTCCGTTTTGACCGCCTCATGTTTGGTTTCTTTTTTGCCACCTCAGGTTTGTGTCGGGTCTCTCGCCGCCCGCGAGAATCTCGTGTCACGTTCGCAATGTTCAATTAGCCGACAATTAATTTAATTTAATCGAGTAAATTCTTGTCGACAATTAATCGATAATCGATTAACCGTTTCCATCCCTAGTTTTTATATCAGATAGTTAGTCTGGCCACAATTGTGTTGTCTGCAAGTCTGTCCATGTGTGATTCATGCGTCACAATCACGTCTCTCTCTGTTAGTGCAAGCCCGTCTCCATCCCGTGTTCCTGTCCGTACTTGTCCCCCTCTCATCAGCCCTGAGGACGGTCAGAACTTAAATAGCGCCACTGGTGTCCTTGCCTACATCAAGAACACGACTCGCAGGGCTTACCAACAGGTCCTGGAGGTGCTGGACGACAGCCACCGCAGGTGGGCTCTTCCAAAATGATGCATCTCTTTTAATTATGCATATGTAAAGTATAAATGTGTGTGTGAATAGTAGAAAAAAGTCAAATGCATGCTTATTAAATGTGCAGTAAGCGATTTCTGAGAAAGGCTGTCGAAAGTGGATCGAACCGAGCACCACAACACACTTGTAGCCAATCAGCAGTGGGGGGCATGATTTCAAATATCAACAGTGTTTCTCAGAAATCGCTTACTGCACCTTTAAGCTATTTAAATTCATCATTTTTAATTAATTTTTAAGGGAATAAAAAAACCCCGTTTCTAATCAAATGTTTTTGTGTGTGTGTAGTCGGACAGCTCTTGTGACTTTTGATCTAGGTCTGGAGAACACTGCTGATGATGCTGTCTTAACAGACGCTGCCTCACTGCGACGACAGGTAATGTCTAACTCCTCTGCCTGTAACTTGTGTCCATAACAAAATGTCCATAAGTCAGGGATGTGAGTTTTCCTTATTTTGTATTTTCCTACTTAAAAAGTATGGCCCACGTGATTTCTGAGGGAAAAAAAACAGCTGCATTTTCAAATACGTTCAAAGGCGGCATGAAACGGAAGTTGCAATAGTCTTTTCTTCCCTATTGTGATGTATATCTATGGAAGCTTGTTTCCGCCACTTAATGAAAAATTGCTAATTGCGATCTCGCAATTCTTACTTTTTTACGCGGAATTGCCGGTTCATATCTTGCAATTCCGAGGGGAAAAAATCTGTCTTTTTTTCCTCTGAATTGGACTTTATAAATCACAAATTTGAGAAAAGAAATCAGAATTATAAATTACATATAATTTTACAGAGAGCCCAGAATTATACAGAGATATAAACTCGCAATTGCAGGAAAAAAATTCAGAATGGCAAGATATAAACTCGCTGTTGCAAGTTTATATCTAGCAATTCTGAGAGAAAAAATGTCAAAATTGCAGGATGTAAACTCGCAATTGTGAGGAAAAAAGTCGCAATTATCTTTTAAACTGTTTTATTCCGTGGCAGAAACAAGCATATATCTGAGTGAAACTGCTTCTGAAACAAGAAAAAAATGTAGGACTGGACATTGATTTTCTCCATCAGGAATTGATCATGTGAGTGACAGGTTGTCCCGCCATCACGCCAGTATACGCATCATCAGAGATGTCGCTTATTGTGTGCATTTGAAAATCTTCCCAAATGTATCATTATAATCGTTTATTTTCAACAAAAGAAAAGCTTTAAGGTCTCCCTGCGTTTTATCCGCCAAAATAAAAGCTGTATGGTTTAATGTTTGAAAGCAAAAAATGAATGAATTAGTATTGTAGTTTAGCAAAATAAACATATTATTGTAAGTAGTAAAATAAACTTTTTTTCTTTTTTTCTTTTTACAGTACAATAGTGCATAATAATTTTCAAATAAATAATTTTCCTTCTTAGTTTTCATCCTTAGCTGACCACATGCATGATTAATCATGTGTTTTGATTTACTGAACAGATCATCAAGCTGAATCGAAGACTGCAGCTACTGGAGCACGAGAATAAAGAGCGAGCCAAGCGGGAAATGGTCATGTACTCCCTCACTGTTGCGTTCTGGCTGGTCAACTCCTGGATCTGGCTCCGTCGCTAAACACCCCTATTTTCCACTCATCCTTAGAGGGTCTAACAAAATAAAAGACACTTCAGTCACATTGTATATTAGGTATTTTCTCATTCACAGACTTTTCTGTTAGTTAAGGGTTAAAATAATAATATAACAGTTGCACTGCTTTCAATAACAGGTCTAATCATGCTCTGAGAAATGTGGTTATTTTTAAGTTTTTGCATTTCCGATTGTATACTGTTTTTGTAATTGTTCTGTATGAATAGTTTGATGGTCCAGTGCAACGTGATGTAAAGATGTAAATGTTCGTAATATTTCATTAGACATTCCATTTTTGTGAATGCATGAAAGTTTGTACTCATTTTTCAGTTCAAATATTTTAAGTCATTATTTATGCAAGTACATATTTAAAGTTGTGGGATCACCAAAGAATTAAAGTGTGAAATGCATAAACTGTATTACTTACTTAATTGCTTGTCACTGAATTTCAGACTCTTGATCATAAGAAGTCTATCCTCCTGATTTTTATTCATTTTAAATATGTTATTAATATCTGAGCATACATGCCACTGCGTTAAATCCTACAGTGCTGTATCTTCCTTCAAAGATCAATGGGAGCAAAAGTGCAACACTTGTTTTAAAGCAAATAAATAATAGATCTGCCTTTTCTTAAACAAAATATCTATTACAGTTGCTGATACTCAGCATAAAAAAATTACAGTATATCAAATATCACAGCTTGCTGAAGTCACAGAACTCTGCTAAGTGACATAATTTTTAACACTTCTGCAACAAATGTAGTAATTTTCAGGACACATCAGTTCATCTGCATGATTTGCCCTTGAGCCACGGGGTTCCTGTCACATGGTTTATCCTCCAGCTATGCAGTGTCTGTCCAGCTGTTTGCTGTTCAGTGGAACGCTCAGGGTCAGGAGCCGGGGATAATCAATACCATTTACACGAAACTACTAACTGTCTATCAATATTTGCTGGGAAAACCCCCAAATAAAGATTACACACATCTCAAAAAGTTGCTTTAGACATCAATATAATTGTTTGTTTTATTTTAATGTAAGCCTTGTCACTGGCATACAGTCCATAGTTCATTTTGCAATCTAGTCAGAGGAAGATTTATTTTGTGTGAGATATTATTTGTTGGTTTATGTAAACATGCAGACTGAAGACTTTGAATGTTTCATCACATTTTACTGTTTATTAGCATCTCACGTCATGAGTTTGAAGTGTTTAAATCGAGGCAACAACACAATGATTGAAAATCCTTATAATTGAATATAATTTAAAGTAATTTTGTCAATTATTTAATTAATAGTTGTCACTTGACACTTGGTGGGGGAAATATATTAAATGTCACAGGTCATAATTTTTTATTTTTACGAAATGTAATAATTTTCCAAGTAAAATGTGACATTTTAATAGGGACAGTCTTGGCCTTTCTGTGATTGCAAATGTTTGGAGTTGTGGTCTTTATGAAAAAATGTAAATATGGTTTAATAACGATTCAAACGTTAATATACTGTAGTAAATTTACCATGCAACCTTTAAAAGTAGTTAAACCAACCACAGATTATTGTAGTTATAGTAAAAGTGATATTTTTGTTGAATCAGAGATATAATGAGCTGTAGTATGGACTAATCCACTGGATGACACTCAGGATGTAAATCAGATGCCTTTGAACTTCAGGAATTTCAGGAAAGAATACTGACTTGTACATCATTTACAGTATGTATGTTATCTATATATGATCTGTAGTTGTAAGAGCTTAAAGTAAAAGTATAAAGCTAATGATAAATAATTTAAAAGATTGCTTATTCATCAAACTTTATACTGTCTTATAAATAAATTCCAGATGCTTTTATCTCAGCAAAGGTTTGTTTTTCACTCCTGTTTATTCATATAATTCATATTATCCATATGTTCGTCAGTGTGAATGATCTTTCTGACTTTAACTATCTTTATACTTTTTCACATTTGTATTCTTGAATTAGGCTATATTATTATGTATTAAATTGTATTCTTATGTGTGCACTGCAAGCTTCATTACCAAGAACATTCCTGCAATAAATCTCTTTCTGATTCTATGGAAGGTTGTTTCCGCCACAGAATAAAAATAAACTTTTTATCTCACAATTATGACTCTTTTTCTCGCAATTGCGAGTTTACATCTCGCATTTCTGACTTTTTTCTTAGAATTGCGTGATATAAACTCGCAATTGCGCGTTATAAAGTCAGAATTGCGAGTTTAGGCTATGACTATAACTCACAATTGTGAGTTTAGGCCTATATCTCAATATTCTGACTTTATAACTCGAAATTTTGAGTTTATCTTGCCATTCTGACTTTATAACTCGCAAGTTGAAAGCTTGTATCACTATTCTGACTTTGTAGCCTAAATATAACAAGTATAGTATAACAGTGTAACTTATCACGCGATTTTGAGGAAAAAAATTAAGAATTTTCCAACACAACACAACAAGCTTCCATAGACTGTGATTGTGATTCTGAAGCCATAGAGGGCGCTCTCTCGTTCTCTAGACGTTTCTAACTGTGTTTTCTTCTTGACCTGGAAGAAAAACGGAGTGTCAGTGAGTTCGGTCCTGCTTGGCACAGCAGTGGACGTGGAACAGTCCCGTGTATTAAGTTACTTGCTGTCAGTCTGTGATGGATCCGTTATTGTGAGAACGCAGACATTTGTAACGTTACTAAGACTGCGGCGGAATATACTACAAACCAATGAAGGAAGCTTTCGCTCGACCCTGGACTTCGCTGGTCAAGGAAATAAGTAACTTTTGATTAGCATTTTGATCGCTTGTGTTATAATTGTGTTCAAATTAAGGTGCAAATGCTCACCTTGGAGGAGCACGTCTAGTATAGCTGTTGTCCTGTTCTCATATTCACTGGCTTCGCTCGCACGGTCGTTTTCGCGATGGCTCCGATGGGCATCCGACTGTCGCCGCTCGGCATAGCCGTGTTCTGCTTACTGGGAGTCGGTGTGATCTATCACCTATACGCGGGAGTTTTGTCCAGCAGATTCGCCTCGTTCAGACAGAAGACGACCGTGGATCTGCGAGACCTGCTCGCGCTGTCCATGGATGCTGCGGTGCAGGGCGGACGGGAGGTGAAGAGGATCAGGGAGGACAACACGCTGGAGGAGAAGTCAAAGGGCGAAACTAAAGAAGGTGCCAGTGAAAAGCTCACGCTGGGTGATCTGAACTCCCACCGAAAGATGTTCTACCTGATCAAGAACACCTACCCTAACATACAGGTACAGCTGATCTGTGCTTGAGGAATGAGGATACTTTACAAAAAATACAATGGTAACATTGTTTACAGTCTATGAATGGTAACCATAATCCGCTCAGGTACACAGTTAAAGTCATTGTATTTATTATAAATGATTTATCTGTGCACGCAGTATTTTTATGAATGATTTATCTGTGCATGTCAGTATTATATATTTTTTTTTATTTCATGTGCCTCGTAATCGTTAATCAAAATAACTTCCCCTCCGTCTTTTACTGGCGCAACAACCTGTCACTCACATCCAACCAGCCAATCAATTCACGATTTACAGAAGCAAGTCCCGCCCTACATTTTTCTTGTTTGAAAAGCAGCTTCATACACATGCCACAATAGGGAAGAAAAAGACAACTTCTGTTTAAGGCCGACTTTAAATGCCATTCTTCCACAAGAAGATATAGACCTTACGCGCCAGAGTCGCTGTCGAAGAGTAATTAGCTGGTGAAATTAATTTACTTATTGTAGAGTTAAAGAAAGTTAAAGAAAACCAGGAAGATTTTAAAACGAGCAGTTCATTCATAAATCCATAAAAGATCTGTCCTTCATGTTGTGGAAATACAAACCGGAAGACAGAACACAAGGAGTGCAGCGCTAAAAAGGAGCGGGGGCCACAAGGTTTATAGTCCCTGACAAAACTGAACATTGCTATGCAACAAATAAAATATGCTATGGAGCTCTGCAGTGATACATTGCATTTAGAACCGGAACTATAATTTTTATTGTGTGCAACTGTGTCTGCCTGCTTTTTCAGTGGCATTAGTTCTCTAACATTGCGTCTGAATATGCTTACTTCTATACTATAAATTAGGCGATTAAAAAAAATATGTGAGCCAAGAAGAATGTATGTCTGAATTCATAGTATTCATAAAAGAGTAGGCAATAGTACCCAGATGACCTACTACTTCCAGTGAGATTCTGAAGTGCTAGCAGAGCCCGTCTACGGAGAGCCTTGGCACTTCCTATTAGCCCCATTGTATAGATCTTGGTTGCAGTTACATTAGAATTCCACTGGAGGTGATCGCGGGCGAGTGCAGACTGAATGGGAGTCTATGGGGCTATACGGCTAAATGTGTATCTTTCACCCGATTGCCGTTGAGAAATCTCAGATTTTATTGTAGGTTTTGCAAGTTCAACATGGGTTATAGGTCGAAAGTTGAATGAACGAGTACTTATGTCCTTTCGATTTCTTACAGGTTGAGTTGTTGTTGCCTATAACACGCTAGCATTCTGCTAATGAACGCTGATTGGTCAGTGAAGGACTGATTACGACCAGAGATACAGCTTGATGGCATCGTGGCATCCGAAGCGGGACCAGAAACAAACAAAACAAAAACTCTTCTAGCACGTGTATTTACCTGTGTCAGCTGTGTTGTCGATGCCTCGAGTGAAAAGAAAGTGCAGAGCGCGAAAGCACCAAAGTACCAAAGTGACTGAAGGATTGCCGTAAAGCAGTATCTCTGGTCGTACGATGTGTATGACGTCATTGACATTTTAAAAGACTTTTTAAAGCAAATAAGTGACTCTAAAAAATCTAACACCCAGCAATGTGTAATTTCTTTGCTTCTCCTTTCGAATACAACATTCAAATTACTAGACAAAAAATTATATCCTGAGAAAAGTGGATTTTGAGGGGTATTTCGCCATAGACCTCCATTCATTCTGCACTCGCCTGCGAGCGCCCCCGCATGGACAGAGACGTGTTACTGCAGCCAGTCCAGAAACCGGAAGTAAGCAGAGAGTGACAATTCTCTTCCTATTAGACATTCTCTGGTGCTAGACACTTTAATATCCCATAATGCAACGGGAGAAGATTTATGAATGGAGGTGAAGCAACGCAACCGACGCCATAGGTCACGTGACAATGACAACATGGCGTATGTAGTACGTCCGAAATTTTATTTATACTACACACATTCATACAATACATCACAACATTGCAAACTTTTATATGAAGCTAAAAAGTATTTGAATATCAGATAAAAAGACAAAGGCACAAGAGGGAACGGAATGCAATCTCAAAAGCATTGCGAATGACATCAACGGCAGATAAATATAAAACCATTGATTTAAAGACGTTGATTGCATATAGATCAGTTCCGGTCAGTAAGCACGGCCCTGACTGTGGAACATTTTTGTTAAAGGTGAAAGATCTGACAGAATATTTTAAAATGGTCGCATTGTAGAGCCCTGAACTATTGCTTTCTCAGTTTTTAACCTCAAGGTTAAGTAACAGAAATGGCTGCCTAAATGTTCTTCAGAGTGTGGTTTTCTTTCCTATGTTTGCAGGTGAACTCAGAAGAACATGCGAACGCAGAGGGTGAGGCCACTTTGTGGACACGCATCATCCCTGAAGAAATTCTGGCCAAGATCCCTGGGGAGAAGGAGGTTCCTGCAGAAAAGATCACAGTGTGGATTGATCCACTGGACGCCACTCAGGAATACACAGGTCTGGTGCAACTCTTTATTTATAAATCATATCACCATAAATCAGGAATGTGTAGGTTCTATATATAGGAGTTGTAGTTTTATTATGCAAGTCCTGCTGTTGTAGTGGGAGCAACAGTTTCATGTTCCTGCGGTGCACACGTGCTGTACCAGGATGTAAATCCTGTTTGTGCTTTCAACAGAAAATCTCCGCAAGTATGTCACCACCATGGTGTGTGTGGCTGTGGATGGGAGTCCTGTAATAGGTGTGATCCACAAACCCTTCACTGGGTACACAGGTGTGTTTACTTGAGCTTTACAGACATATTCAAAACCAGATTACCAGGTGGCTTTGGATACAGGATCTAGGAGCCATTTTGGGAATGCCAAGGAATGAGTGATTTGTAGTTTTCATTTTCTGCACTTTTTTTGGTAACATCAAATACGGTTCTTTGACAAGAATTACACAATGTGTAATGATTAATAAACAAGAAAACACATAAGTAAATTAACATTTATATTAATGTGAGACTTCAAGATCATTTTTAGTGTCTTTAATGACAATTACAGTAGTTTATTATTGTGTATAAGGGCAGTAATGAACATATACCTACACTGTTCTGTTCTGACTGTTGTGTATTTAATGGATTCATACTGTGTTGCTCTCTCATCATCAGCATGGGGTTTTGTTGGAGAGGGATCCAATGTGGCACCTCGATCTTCCTACAACATGAACTCTCCTAAGGTGATCGTGTCACGCTCTCACTCGGGCAAGGTGAAGAACTTCGTTCAGGCTGCCTTTGGAAACAATACGGAAATATTACCAGCAGGGGGCGCAGGTACTGCATTCTGGGAGATCATCCCCTGTTGAGAAATAAATGCTTTGAAAAAAATATTTAAAATAAAAATGTTCACTTCCATTTAAAGGTTTGGGGCCAGTAAGATTGGTTAACAGAAGATTTTAACATTTCTATTCATCAAAGAATCATGAAAAATTGTATCATGGTTTCCACAAAAAAATATTACGGAGCACAACTGTTTTCAACACTGATAATGATAATAATCATAAATGTTTCTTGAGCAGCAAATCAGCATATTAGAATGATTTCTATAGAATCATGTGACACTGCTGTCAGTAGAGGGACAGAAAGCTCTCAGATTTCATCAAAATATCTTCATTTGTGTTCTGAAGATGAACGAAAGTCTTACGGGTTTGGAACGACATGAGGACGATTAATAAAGACAGAATTTTCATTTTTGGGTGAAAAAACCCTTTAAATACATGATCCTTGTGTTATTGTGAAAGATTCATTGGTGCATTTTATTCTAAAGTTTAAAAATGTTTGTAGTTAATTAGTTATAATTTAATAGAAATATTTAATAAGTATAGATATGTAGTAAATATTTAATACAAGTTATAACTGGTCTGATTCAAATAGCATTCTTATATTTCAACCCTTTCTTGTCACCCCAAATCTTTTCACATTCCAATTAATTCCAATTGGATAAAATTTCTAATCCCATTCTACTTTTTTTTCTTACTAAATACAAAATAGTTATCAATGACTGTGGCAGGAGAAAACACTACTGTACTTTGCTTCAGTAACCTTTGTGTTTTCCCCTCCGCAGGATACAAGGTACTGGCTCTTCTAGACTCCACTGATACGGAACAAGAGATGGCCGATATTTACATCCACGTGACGTACATCAAAAAGTGGGATATCTGTGCGGGCGATGCCATCTTGAGGTCTCTTGGTGGTCAAATGACAACTCTGAAAGGAGAGCAGATTGATTACTTGGGGTCAGAAGGAAACACGGGCGGCCTGCTGGCCAGCATCAAAACTGACCACAAGGGATTGGTGAAAAGACTCCCTCCTTGGGAATAGAACAAACAATAATAAATCACCGTCCGGTCCTGTCCCTAACACTCCCATTTTCTTCAGTTCCACACAGGTGTGTAGAAATACCAGGAAATGAGATTAGTGTGCGACACGAGATGACCGATCCAATGTAGCTCAATTAAATGTGTAAAGAATACCCAAATGAGTTTGAGAAGTGTTACAGGTTTTGTACAAAGGAAGCGTGCCTTTGGATCATTAGTGTGACACATTTAAAGAATGTTTATGTGTAAATGAACTAAAAGTGAGAGTCAAATCATGAGGTCACCTTTATTTTAAAAATTAATCTCCTGGGTGAACCAGTAGCTCTATTTCTTGTTTGATTTTTTTCTAAACTTTCTGGTAAAACCAGGTTTAAAATGGTTTTGGGTGAAGATTTAACTGTGAATCCAGAGATAACTTGAATATGACGTCCTTGTGCGTAGCGCTACTTCGCATAATTGATTACATCGTTCCCCTTGATGCCGTTTTTTTTTTTTTTTTTTTCTGTCAGATCTCAATTTGTAAAGTTTATACACTGATACCTGACTTGCTGTGTGATTAGACTACAGAGGTTTAGGCACCATTTGTAAATAAAAAATATATATAATATAGTATGTTAAGATTGAATTCTTCTTTTGTTTCTAAGGAAAGTTGGGAGTTAAAATGGATTTAATGGAGTAGAAACTCAGCAGTCCTCATTCAGATGTTGATTTATCGTAGGGGTTTTTCACTGTGATTGCCAATTTAAAAAAACATATTTTTGTATGAGTATTCATACTTTCCATGATTGTTTGTTGAGTTCCTTTGGATAGTCATGTACTGTTTACCTTTTGACAAAAACATTGTGTGCATGAAAAAAGAGAATAATGGGGAGAAAATCAAATTCTGCATGTGTCCTTTTACAGATTTTGTCTGAGATTTGAGGCATGTTATTTGGCATCACATTGATTGACATCATCATTCTGCCTTTAATAAATAAATGTATATGGGTTTTATAAGGAGTGAACCTTCATTTTTATGTAGTGAAATACAGTTTTGCATTATGTCCAACAATGCTTTGCTTAAGGGAATGTACACTTTTATGGGGGGAAAAGGTTCAGTGGGGTTCTACATAACACCTAAGGGTTCTTAACTCAAATTTAAAGAACACTTTATGCCATAAAGGTTCTATATAAGGAGAAATGTCTTGCATGATTGCATAATAGTTTATTTCATTTTTTCTTGAAAAAGTATGATTACAAGCTGTGTAATTCATAAAATGTAGTTCAAATTAAAAATGAACTAAAACTAAATCCATAAAATGATCCCTGATGGGAAACACGAAAATGTTTGAATATAAAGTGCCTGACTTTAAAGGATTAAAAGGACACTTTAAAGGATTAGTTCACCAAAAAATTTAATTGTGTCATTAATTAGGCCTACTCATCCTCATGGTTTTCAAAACCCATTAAACCTTCGTTCATCTTCTGAACACAAATTAAGATTTTTTTGATGAAATCCGAGAGCTTTCTGAACCCCGTAATGTGTCGTGGTGCTCACGAGAACAGCGTCAGAGACTGACACTAAAGAGAATAAATTGTTTATTAAAGTCGTTATTTTAGTTTTTGGTGCACAAAAAGTATTCTCATCGCTTATAACATTAAGGTTGAACTACTGTACTCACATGGACTATTTTTTTAACGATGTCTTTACTACCTTTCTGGGCCTTGAAAGTGGTGATTACATTGCAGTCTATGGAGGGGTCAGAAAGCTCTCAGATTTCATCAAAAATATCTTCATTTGTGTTCCGAAGAATGAACGAAGGTCGAGTTTGGAACGACATGAGGGTGAATAATTAATGACAGAATTTTCATTTTGGGGTGAACTAACCCTTTAAACGCACACTATACAAGATTTGTACCTTAATATAACAGCTTCGAAATCATTTCGATGGTAAACAAACTCGTAGTAAGGCGAATCATCGCGATGGCAAAGCAGGGGGGGACGCCGCTGGCAAAACCAGCAATGCAAGTTTGAGACTTGTTGCGCCCCGACAAATCTCGCTAGAATCACGACTTGCTTTACGGCACGACGTCACATACATCAACAATATAAAGCAGCCTCTATGGAAGACACTAGCACGCATTTCAGACGTGAATCATGGCGCGGTCGGAAGAGTGCAAAGACGGCTCTGCCTGAGTGGTATTTACACAGTAACGTACTCTAGGGGTCGCTGTTTGAGAAAAACGGAAACTGCATAGTGTGCCTTTAAGGTTCTTATCAGTATTTGTCTACACATCATGATGTTTCATAAATGTAAACCAAAGAGAGCATCTGATTTTCCCACCACAAGGTGGCAGGTTAGTTTTATCTCATGTTAATATATGAGATACAAAAAGCAACAAAAAGTATGTTTTTATCATTGTGGATTCATAATTAATTTCTTGACCAGCATAAACTGAGTCTTTGAAACGGGAATTCTGTATGAGATGTTAAAACATGAATTGGAGTGTGCCGTGGACACAGCAGGCAGTGAAACTGAGCTGCCCGATTCTTGTTTTTCCACACCATCACACTCAATCCAGCTTTAAATGAGTTTGCCAGCACTTCACAGCTAGCTATGCCACATCGTCTTTCTCCACCGCTCACGTTTTACATTTCTGCAGATGTCTTCAATTATCACAGCATGCCATTCTAACCCTCTGTGACAGATCCTCCACTCCAGTGTGTCGATGAACCCCCCGCGAGGATGCGGAATTAGACAAAAGGCATGTCAATCTCCCGAGAAGGCTTTCATGGAAGAAAGAACAAATCCATATTTACAGTAGATCAATCTGCGGGACAGATTCAAATGTTCGAAATAAAAGTTCTATGATTACAAAGAGTAGGCCTATTGTTTTATAATGTGACAGATGTGTATGCTTCGATCCTGATCAAAAATTATAAACATGCATGGTTGCTGATTCCTGCCATGATGAGCATATTTATGGATTATTGCATTATTCATAGTTATCTATTATATTGATGTGTTGCTAAAAGGCTTGCTAACGTTTCTTTGATATGCTAAAGGGAGTTGCTCTTTGGCCCAGCTTCGGAATATGGATGTCTTAGTAAAACGTTGATTTACTCTACAGTCACTACACCCCATGTTTCTAGAACTTTTATGTTACAATTGTTTTTTGTTAAAACATCTGAAAATTATTTTATTAAAATAAGCAGATTTTCTTTTTCACTTTTTTTTTTTTTTTTACATTAAATCAATTTTACAGATCCTCCACTCATCGATGAACCCTCTGCGATCATATATAATACAATATAAAGGATTTAATATCATGAAGATTTAATATTTAATGAAGGATTTAATATAAATTAATAAGCAAAATATCTCATTTTATTTTTTTAACTAATGACAATCTAAATAAAATAAAATAAACCAATTCATGATTGATTTTGTAAAAATGATAGACTGACAAATAGACAGACAGACAGTTAGATAGATAGATAGATAGATAGATAGATAGATAGATAGATAGATAGATAGATAGATAGATAGAGATTTTGGTTACCAAGGAGACACAAGTGTCAGTGAAGAGCTTGAGATAAAAGCCATGCTCACGATGTGTGAATACAAAGAAAATTGTAAATATCGCTTGCAGAATAGTTTTGTGTTTTAATATATTCAAATCAACTAATTTCCAGTCGAGCTGTAATTTTGTTAAAGTACAAAGTGTGAACATTTTATTTCATTGGATGTATTTAGAATACACAAATTGTTATCTATGAAATTAGACTCAGCACAGGTCTAACGTCTTATTTTTATTTATTTTAATTATTTAGTTTTTATTACAGAATGCTAAACAACATATTTAATGTGGTGGAAAATAATTTGTTTGTTGAGAAAAAAAAAAGACAAATAATGACAAATATTTCCTGTGATGCATGTAAATCCACTGGATGTTGTGTAATAAGTGATCCACAAACTGGATGAGTTACCCAAAAAACCCTTTATCCTAAAATCATTACTTTCTAGCAACCCCAGCTGTCATCCAATTAATGTATAAGGCACATCGAAAGGAAACAAAGATCTGCTACATTACAAGTGAGCACATTGTTATAAACCTCAAATAAATCAGATTTAATATCCATTTACAAGATGGAAGCACTGCGCTATTTTAGCATTTAGAAGTGAGTAAGATTGAATCACTATGGCTCTATATACAGGCCGCTGTCAGTTCAAATCCCTCTAGTCTCAGCTGATGTTGTGCCTTCAAGCAAAGCGTTTAACCTGTTTCTACTCCACAGCATGGCTGCCACAGAGTTCGACTTTTATTTGTTACTTGTGGCAAATTTGACTAGACATATGCAAAGTAAAGCACTCATACCAGTGCAAGCTGGATACAGCCAGATACAAAGTATATTTGATGAGATGGGAAAGACAAATAAATGGGGAAAACAATCTTTCGGTGGGTGTGAAAACAGTTCACAGGGGATACGTCTCTTGACATGATAAAAAAAAAAAAGAGAAGGAAGAATTGTCTCAGAGCACACAACTGAATTGAAGCGTGGATGAACATTCCCATGGGTAAATTATCCTGACACCATCAGAACACTTGATAGGCTGTTGAAGAGTATGATAATGTGTGCTGAGAAATTAGCATTTACTGTCATGTGAGGACTATTGCAGACTATCTACTGATATATATATATTTGTCAGTGAGATGTAACCTTAATCAAGGACAACATTGAAATTTTCAATCATTACTAAAGTAACTATGACTTTGGGTGAAATTATGTTAATTGTCATATAAATGCTCTGCAATCAATGCAATATTGGAATCCACATATATACTTAAAATAGTCTACACACTGTTTAACCACAGAACTTGCTAGGCTATATACATTACATGATTGTTGTGTGTTGAAATTATTTGGCTCTCTGGAATACTTCATACCGATTGGTCAGTCACGGCACTAGGCGACTTTTTTTCTAATTTTCACTGTTGCCTGCAAAGATGTTTCAAATAAACTACAATTGGTTTGGATGCTGTATACTAAATGTCAAAATAAAATGCATATCTCAGTAAAAAATAAACTTCATATATATATATATATATATATATATATATATATATATATATATATATATATATATATATATAGGTTATATATTTGGCTTATATATAGGTTTTATATAGGTATATACACTCACCTAAAGGATTATTAGGAACACCATACTAACACTGTGTTTGACCCCCTTTCGCCTTCAGAACTGCCTTAATTCTACGTGGCATTGATTCAACAAGGTGCTGAAAGCATTCTTTAGAAATGTTGGCCCATATTGATAGGATAGCATCTTGCAGTTGATGGAGATTTGTGGGATGCACATCCAGGGCACGAATCTCCCGTTCCACCACATCCCAAAGATGCTCAATTGGGTTGAGATCTGGTGACTGTGGGGGCCATTTTAGTACAGTGAACTCATTGTCATGTTCAAGAAACCAATTTGAAATGATTCGAGCTTTGTGACATGGTCCATTATCCTGCTGGAAGTAGCCATCAGAGGATGGGTACATGGTGGTCATAAAGGGATGGACATGGTCAGAAACAATGCTCAGGTAGGCCGTGGCATTTAAACGATGCCCAATTGGCGCTAAGGGGCCTAAAGTGTGCCAGGAAAACATCCCCCACACCATTACACCACCACCACCAGCCTGCACAGTGGTAACAAGGCATGATGGATCCATGTTCTCATTCTGTTTACGCCAAATTCTGACTCTACCATCTGAATGTCTCAACAGAAATCGAGACTCATCAGACCAGGCAACATTTTTCCAGTCTTCAACTGTCCAATTTTGGTGAGCTTGTGCAAATTGTAGCCTCTTTTTCCTATTTGTAGTGGAGATGAGTGGTACCCGGTGGGGTCTTCTGCTGTTGTAGCCCATCCGCCTCAAGGTTGTGCGTGTTGTGGCTTCACAAATGCTTTGCTGCATACCTCGGTTGTAACGAGTGGTTATTTCAGTCAAATTTGCTCTTCTATCAGCTTGAATCAGTCGGCCCATTCTCCTCTGACCTCTAGCATCAACAAGGCATTTTCGCCCACAGGACTGCCGCATACTGGATGTTTTTCCCTTTCACACCATTCTTTGTAAACCCTAGAAATGGTTGTGCGTGAAAATCCCAGTAACTGAGCAGATTGTGAAATACTCAGACCGGCCCGTCTGGCACCAACAACCATGCCACGCTCAAAATTGCTTAAATCACCTTTCTTTCCCATTCTGACATTCAGTTTGGAGTTCAGGAGATTGTTTTGACCAGGACCACACCCCTAAAGGCATTGAAGCAACTGCCATGTGATTGGTTGATTAGATAATTGCATTAATGAGAAATTGAACAGGTGTTCCTAATAATCCTTTAGGTGAGTGTATATATAGGGCTTTAGAAGTAATTTTTTTTACTGAAATATGTATTTTATTTTTAAGAAAATGTAGCCTATGTAAATTCTAATGCCTCTCATATCACACCCCAGACTTGCGCTCTCTCATCTCATACAAATGCAACTTCCGCCATCTTGTAACTAAAGTCCTCATTGTAAGACTTCGGTTTTAATAATTAATATTGTTGCATTATTTGTCTTGTTGCTAATCGGATTGTTTTGTACGTTATAATGGACTATTTTTTTTTTCTTAACAGATACAGGTAAAGTAATCTTTGCACGATCGTGTCCGCATGTTTATTTCAGTGGCCATCGCAACTTCCGGTGCAGCAGTCGGAGTGTGATAAAATAAGCACAAAATGTAATCTTGAGTAAGTGTTAACAGGACCAAGCAATATTAATTAGATTCATCATCCACCTATAGGCTATTTAACACTTCTGGAAGTCATAACATTTCTTTTATGTTTTTTTTTTATTATAGGCTATAACTAAAATGTTGTGTTTACAATAGTTAACAAATCAACTTTCCATGTCCACGTTAATATTTATATGGTGCTTAGCCATTTTTTAGGTGCATTACTGCATTTTTATTTGTTTTCACAAACTGAGGGATGAGATGTCTGGTAATCAGCAGCATGTCACAGATGCTGTCCACAGAAATGACTCTTGAATGACTTGGATTCCAGCTTGAACTTTATTATAGTAATGCCATATGAGGTGTTGCAGGCTACAAAGTCTGATATCAGTATTTATTCCTCTGCTGCTGTATCACCTGCACATTTGTTTGGGCTTGGGGAAAACATAGAGTTTGGTGATTCAGAGCGTGTGATGGAACATACACCTCTCTCTAGGCCATTTCTTGCTTGGTTATTTACGCATAGAGGATAATGGATTAACGGAGCCCAGGCTTTTGGCATCAGCAGTATGGCACGTTGTGGGGGGGCACAATGAGCCATAGCACATTGCTCACGAACAGAAAACTTTGTGAGATATACAGTTGTGAGAAACTCAGAGCAGCCTGTCGTGATCATCGAAATCCCCTTAAAGCCATAATAAAAACAGTTTAGTCCCTCAACAGTGGCAAGTATCAATTAGAGTTATGAGCGTCAATATGTAGGACTTGTGATTTTCCACAGGGCCAAGTCTGCAACAGCTGTTTAAGTGGATGGCTTTATACGTAGCAGAAATAACCACTTGATTTGTTGTGATGTGTCACTTCTGTGACATGTTGTTGTGCAATAAACTGAATTAATGGAGCATTTTCAACCTATGCAGTATGCACTACACTCCAACAATACTAATAAGACTAATGCTTCCAAAGCAAGTCGAAGCTTTATCGTCTTATGTGCAAAAGCACAGTCAAGTACAATGAAATAATGTTTTCTTTGCAGAGCTAAGACAACATACATTTGGCATTTACAACAACTGACTGAACACATAAGAACTCAGAACAATAAAAATAGATTAGACAGCAGTTAGTTACAGTCCTCGAATTTGATTGGCCAAGCACTGTTGCTAGAAAGCCGATATTTATTTGTTTCAGACATGTCTCTTTTTTTGGTCATTCTCCATATTTATGACCATAATAGGCAAGACAAAGTAATGGCAGCGAATGCAAAAACACATACCGAGAACCTGGAGCAAATGGAAGTTTACCCAACTGGGACAACTTCCTCTTCTGAAAACCCCGGAAATGAGAAAAGGCTCCATTAGCGGTGGGGATTTTTCAGTGAAGAAGAGAAAGATCTTTCCTTATTAATAATTTGAATTATCCAATAAACCAATTCCTTTTAAAACACTGATACATTCAAGACCGAAACAATAAACCCATAGTGTCAATAAACAATAAACCCAGTGTCGTATGGTAATAAAATTGCCGTCCGAATTCAAATCTATGTGTTTCCAAGAAGGGATTTATCCAAAACTCGTTTTGCAATGAATTTTAAAAATAGACTTTTATTTCTGAAATGCTGGAAATGGGCCATTATCATGGCAGCAACAGGTATGCAATAAAATAACTATTTTATACATTTATAAATAAAGATTTGCATGACTAATAATTTTACTAGTTGATCAAATAGTCAGGTCAAATGTTTACCTTGTGTAAATGAGAGGCTGTTATCTTGTTTCTACTAATTTTCACATTTTTAAAATAACATCCATGATTTGGGGAGATAAAATGCGAGACAGAAAACCATTTAAACCATAGCACGTGAAATTTACTATTATTAAATAGATTATTTAGTAAATGTTGTAATAATAAGTAAATGTTGAACTTCCTCCTCAACAAAATGATCATCTAAAAAGTTTAATCACAAGTACCTTCCGACACTGAATCATTTCTACTGTGTGCAAACTATTTTTGTTGGCAACTGGCAATGTGTCTGAAATCCAAGGTACACAATAACTTGTTAATTGAACTATTGTACAGAAGCTTGGTCTCAATGTCAGCACTAGCAGCTGTGATTAGCTATGGCATGTGTTATACACATCATTTGGAGTTGACGGGCGAATGGGATGCGAGTAAGCCTTTATCTTGATTGAAAGAAGGATAAGCAAAGAGCTGGATTTGCTTCCGTAGGGCAACATGATTTTGCTCCCTTTTTTTACAGCCTGCTGTAAAAACAGCGTAAACAGTTTGCTAGTTCTGAAGAAATGATTGCCTGCAAATTGGGGGCAATAAAAGACGGACTCTTTGATTTAACACCTATGGGTAATTATCCTCAAATGACTAAGGTGGTAAATTAATGTCCGTTTTGTCACCTTTGTTGAGGTTTCCACCCGGTCTATTACTCCGAGATTACAGTGGTGCTAATTAAAAGAGTGGACATGTGTATATGAATCACCACAGGTCCAGAGAATTTAATTAAGTTTCCCATATTTATCAGCTACAGAGCTGTCACTCAGTTGTATTTAATAAATGTGTCAGGATAATTGCAGGTCTGTGCTCTGGCTCAAAATAAGCCACTCATATAGTCTCAAAATATAATCACTCTTAAGCCTCTGCAATTAATTCTCAAAGTTATCTGACTAAGATTAGAGCTGACACCTTCCTGCAATATCCCAGTAGCTAGTTGAACGTCATCTAAACATCTACTGTTATTTCTTTTACATATCGATCTTTGTCCTTTTCAGACATTGTTTTACCTAAAAAAACCTCTGACAGAGTGTTGTAAAACTCTGTTGATGGAGTAGTTTGAAGTAGCTGAATGTTCAATGATTCATCGTGTCCCATTGAGGAAGTGCCAGAGTTCTCAAAGCAAATTGGAGGAGCTCAATAATGTGCTTATATGGCCTCTCACCTCTATTCCCTTCAGCAAGAAGAGACTTCATGCCATAAGCGCAGCTCCAGTGAGGAGCCCCTCCATGCTGGCTCTTGATTCTCTTTAAGAACTTTGAAGGAATTGCATTAATTCCTCACCATACCCTTGGTGTAATTTGCTGGTTGATAATATTAATAAAGCATGTCAGTTAGGCTGATGAAAAAGGAAGATAATTTGACTACATTTGGTATTGAGAGTCCTCAGTCCGTTGGTATTAACCCTTTCATGCATGAATTATGATAACCGCAGTCAGGATTTTTTTTCCTATGTGTTTTTATTGCTCTTAGGGCATGAAAAACAAGAATTGATTTTTATTTTATTTTTTTACAAATTTTTCAAAGAGATCTTCAGATGTCCACTTGAGTGGACAGCATGCGGTTATGGTTTAAACTTAAGATATACTATATTAAATATAAGACAATAATCAAACAGATAAAGTATGTGAATTTAACAAATTAATCAATACAATTATATCAAATCATGTGAAAACTATAAAATATATTAAAAAAATATAAATGCAAAATATTGCAAAGGCTTCATACAACTTCATACAAGTTGCACTTCGCGTATCTTTGATATCAGAACATGAGGACGTGATTCCATCAGAATTTTCTACAGTCTGTCAAGGTACAACTGTGGAAACCACTCAGATGCTCCCTCCAGTGCACCAGAGTATGGAAATTTACCCTTATTAGCTGATAATTCTGACTATGTTCAAGATGGACATGCACATTTCTATCATAGCCCTCCTCTGAGAAAACCTAGCGATACGTTTTTTTCAATCTCATCTGAAATGATCAGTGTTGGGGGTAATGCATTACAAGTAACATGCATAACGGATTCAGATGACTTTTTTGATGTTACAAGTAAAGTAATGTGTTACAAGTAACATGCATTACCTAATCAGATTACTTTTTGATCTAACAAGTAATTAACTACAAGTAATGTGCATTACCTAATTAGATTACTTTTTGATGTAACAAGTAAAGAAACGCATTACAAGTAACATGCATTACGTAATCAGATTACTTTTTGATGTTATGAGTAAAGAAACGCATTACAAGTAACATGCATTACGTAATCAGATTACTTTTTGATGTTATGAATAAAAAAACGCATTACAATAACATGCATTACGAAATCAGATTATTTTTTGATCTAACAAGTAAAGTAATGCATTACAAGTGTCATACATTATGTAATCACATGACTTTTTTCGATGTCAATGAAAATTACATTCTAATAATACAAGTACATTTATTTACAGTAAAAAAAGGCACTGCAGATTAAGTTTTTAAGTTTTAAATTTCAAAAACAATATTCACATTATAATTATGAATTGTAGCTGAAATATAGCAATTGATGCATGACGTCCACTACAGTGGACATGTGATTAATCAGAGTTTTCTCTCAATCTAAAATCAAAACTTGGAAAATTTTACTGTAATTTTTTAATGACTCATTAGATATTGCTTGATGCTGCAATATTTTTTTTACCTACAAGAGTCTCCTAGGATAGAAGGAATGGGTGGATATTCCGGAGCAACTTGGCATGTCTGACTGACCCTTGGCCATCTTGGTTTGGAGGGGGAAAAAATCGAAACACAAAGGCTTGCCACTTGGTTGCAATTTATAAGATGATGCACCAGGGTCCAATGAAGAGGCTGATGTGCAACTTTGCCATAAAAACCCGTGCAAATTCAAGAAAATGCTTTTTTAATAGCTGTCCACTGTAGTGACCACTATGCGTGAAAGGGTTAAAGTGTAACACTACTGATTTTCAACCTGCTTTGCATTATTACAATGTCGGTAATATATGTAAATGAATGTTTACTCTTTCTCTGTATTACATGGGCCGAGACATTCACGTTTATTTGTCCTTTTACATCATCCTGCAGACTTTTGATAGCTCTAGGGATTTAGGCCTATAGATAATACTTGTTTCCCCACCCACGGAGAGTCGGGTCATGTTAACAAAACAGTTATTGTAAGAGAAGGTTTATCATTGGAAATTACATTGTACTTTGTGTCCTCTTTAAACAGCATTATGGTCTTTCTTACCTGTACGCAACAGCGTTTTGCTTCTGGGTTTGGACAGAACTGACGGAATGGCAGTTTCTTTTAAGTATTCCCCTCCACTTGGCCTAAAACACTGTGTTCATATAGTCATCCAGTTTTAAACATTGGCTACAGGTTTACTTGATTTTCCGCCGCTGTTTTATTTCTCCATATTTACGATTCTTTTGCAGCCTTTAGCCACTGCCTACAAAAAAATAAAATAAGCGAAAATAACCTACTCTCACTAAATGTTTACTCTTTGAATTCTTGCACCTGGGAACAATACAAGTCGACAGCATTGTGACTAAAGCCGGGTGCACACTGTACGATTTTGAAAAGATTCCTCTTATCCTGGCTAAAATCTTTTGTCACTAGTTAATCACTAGTTTAACATGTTCACTGACAGCCGATTAATGACCATTGCAAATCAAATTTTACCTCTGATGAAATTCTTCAACTTCAATTCAACCTTCAAATCAAAAAACGATAGGAGCGCAGAATGATGACGCAATTAGTGCGGCAACAACAAACAGCTACATGCTCCACACATATCGTCTTTTTATTTTTTTCAGTTTTTCTTTTCAGGACAAGCCATGATCAAAATGTACGCAATTTCATGATGTAAAACTCTGGACTTGTGTATGTCTTGACTGCCGTACAGTTTGACATTAATAACAACAGAGATCCTACAGTGTGACATCTGGGATCATGTGTTATACAGTCTACAAGCAAAATTCGTAAAGGCCTATTATAAATCGTACAATGTGCACCTGGCTTAAAAGTTTGCTAAGAAGTATTTCCTACTAAACCAAGGCGGTATTTGACTCAAGTCAAGCGTATCCATAGCTGACTGGTGGCAGTGACCTCGGACGGCAACATGCCCAGTGTTGTAGTTTTCCTACCTTTTTGGCAAGCTATTTGGCAACAGCCTTTTTCTGTAGTCAGTCAGCACCGTTTTCGCAAATGTTTTTACCTTTCTACAACATAGCCAGCCAAGTTGTATTGAAACCCCATTTTGCCAGAGGTGAGGTACTTTTTAAGTGTTCACCAATGTCAAAGAAGCACTTTGTCCTTTCTGCTTTGACAGTCATACTCTTCTTTTGTGCATTTCTTGTTCGTGTGCCGCCCCTGTGGCCCGCCTGAAGACATTTTCAATCTATTATAATGTTTCTTCACGCGGCGGACTGCATGACTATCTTCCTCAGGCTTTAAGTAATTATCCCAACCATCTGCCTGCATCTCTGCCACAGATAGGGGGGACCTTGACACCCCTGTGTTCTGCCTTAGAGACTGCCTTCAAACCCCGGGGACACAATACTTTGCATGCCGCTTTGAAGACATCAGCGGAGCTACTCACAAGGTCATCAGCAAGAAGAAAGCATTATGCTGGATGACAGTGTGAAACAGGTGAGTAGTTGTTTTTCGAGAGACGTGGGAAGCTTTGCTGGCTAATTAATTACACTGCAGTGTTAATTAATATTCTTGCTATATTTGAACTTTGTAAACAGAATATTTTCCATTATTTATGCAGATTTGTGCAGATTAGATGAGACAATACAGACCAGATATGGACCAAGAAGATTTTGTAGTATCTAGATCTTAAGCCAATTAAATAAACACATTAATACATTGTATTAAAAACAAAAAAACATTAATTTGAATTCTATAAATTGATTTGAATGAATACAATTTGTGACACATACAGCCAAATCATCCCATAATTGCCCAATTTCCTTCAATATGTCATAACTATATAATGTAATATTTGTTAGTTATTTTTTTTCCGATTATGCATTGTTTTATTTTAACATTTAAGAAAGTTAATGCACTTAGGTAAGAGTAAGATTTCCTGAAAATGTTTATTTTGCAGTAATGCATATTCTGCTCATGAATCCTCTTTTGAACAATCGTGATATTGATTCTGACTGAAAAACAATATCAAGATTATTATTGTAACTAAAAATAAATAAAAAATGTATGTAAAAAAAAAAACTAATAAAAATGACAAAAACAACTAACTTGCTAAAAATAAAATCTAAATCAAAATATTTAAAAAAACTAGAATAGTATATCAATAAAACTAAAATGACACATGGTCTGAATGTTTTTGTAAAGCCATCCACTTCTCATCGCCTCCTCTCTACACCTCGGCCCATTCCATAAATGGACCCTAAAACACAAACTTGAATTTATGACTAATTCATTTGTATTGTGTTATGTTAAGCATTTAGCTATATGAGTGGTTTACATAATGTAAAAGGAAGCACTGGGGCATAAAAAAGCCTTTATGAGAGCAAGTGGGAGTACTTTAGGCATTGTTTGACTACAATAGACATATGTTGCTCAGAAATGTTCCAGTGCTAAATTGATATAAGGGGTATATGAACAAAAAGACTGATTTCTTGTGGTTCACATTTGCTTCTGATGCATAGTTATAATCATTATTCAAGGTAAAAATGGTGTATCACATTAATGTGATTCATTATTTAAACTTCTGAATAATTTCTTTCTGACAGATATTTCATGGAAGTATTACAATTTAATAAAAGCACAATAATTATTCACATTAGTGTGTGCCAGGCATGAGGTTTGCCGAAAATATGTCGAAAAGACTCCAAACAACATTGTATTCTTGTGTAGAATCCACTTGGCCTATAAAATATAAGTACTGGGAACCCAACAGAATGGTCTCTGAGCTGTGGGCTATTATGTGGTTCTCTATTATGATTGAAGTGTTTGCACTCAATAAAGAGCTTTATAAATGTGTACCCAATAAGCAGAGAGAAAGAGTGCCGTTCCCTTGGAAAAGCATGGTCTTCCAGAGAAAACACAGGTGTCAGTCTACCATTCCTCAGGCTATGTCTACAACAGGAAACCAGTGAAGCACAGAAAACCGGGTGAGTGGCTTCTGAACCGAAACTGACTAGTAATGGAAACTAAGCCATGATCAAAGACCCCCTCTCAACATTCAGTGTTTATGCAAGGCATCCTAGAGCAATTTAAAAGGCACGAATAAGAAGTATCTGGCTCATTGCGTGCATGCTTTCTTTGTTATACCTTGACGTTCAAAGTTTTACAGGGTAAAAAGTGTGGGCTTTTTTGCGTGTACCTTTTTAACACATGTCGACTGATTCCTCCCTCCAGCCTGAATAGCTGTAACTTTCACGTCTCCTGCATTGACACGCCTGAAGCAGAGAGGAGCAGAGAAGGTGAGTCATGTCTCATTATTCTCAAGAATGCAACTTCAAAGCTGCCATGGCAGACAATACATGATAACCTCCATTCAACAGCCATTCAGCAGAGCCGGCTCACATCTCAAGTCGTTATTCATCAAGTGCAATCTAAAAATTGATAATCTTAAGTGTATATAATCAGAGGTAAGTAGAGAGGTTTTTCAAAATGTCCTTGTCTGTCTGTTAGTCAGGGATATGTACAGAGTACCACTGCTAACCTGTCAACAAACACTTGGGTTCCTGTTCTAATTGTGATACTGCATCTTTGTAAACTTCTAAGGGGGTAATGTGATTTCATGTGATTAATTCAGTGGCATTTTTTTGTTGTTTTTATTCCATACAAGAGACTCTTAAGAAATCCTAGTTGCCATATATGCACTCTCATTTCACACTCAGGGGCTTTGGGTAATACTTTGGGTACTTTGGGACATCATCGAACAAATTATCTACATTTTGCATGGAAATCACTTCGCAAATGTCAAATTTGCCGACTTTAAGGAATAGTTAAGACAATTCTGCCATTATCTACTCATTTCAAACCCATATGACTTTCTAATGTGGAATAATAACATTTCATCGTGACCATGTATATGTTAAGGTCCTAAAATGACAAACACACACACACACACACACACCAAATAAAACCATCATAAAAGGATGAGGGAATAGTTTTTTGGTCTAACATGTTGAGCTGTGGTGCTCTTGAAAAACTTTGGTTTGAGTCTGTCCCAGGTCATGTTCCCATTGCATTCCCCTTTCTTTATTACTGGGCAAAAAGTCCATACAAAATAGCATACAACACTTGCTGGCACAAAATGTCCAGTGTTAATAGTATAAGTGTATGTACAAGATGAGATTTATGAGATTTTTAAGAGATTTACAATGTCAATAATTGTGGAAATGTGGCATCATAGTCAGTGAATAGACTCCATACACAAACACTGAGTAACTACTGGGTAAGTTATTTCAGACACAATATTGCCAGTTTCTTATTTCTATTTTTTCTCCGCTAACAAAAATAGTTCCAAACGAAACCAAAGCTAAGCAACAACACACCGTAGTGGTATTTAATTTTGAACAAATCGGTTGAGTGAATGATTCAATGACTCATAAATACAGTCACTTGTTTTGTTCCTGAATGAATGTTTTAAATAGACTTGGGAGACTTGGGTTGATAAAATGGAGCAAAAAGCTCATACAAAATAGCATACAACTCTTGTGCTATATTCCAGTAAAAGCACAGTCACACACAAAATTTTGCTGGTAAAAAGATCCATTGTCCACTGTCAGTTGTAAGAAAGCAGCATTCTGCTGGTCAACGTGGTGAATTCACATGAAAAACTTGAACCCGATGCATGTGGAAAGTAGAATTCTAGATTGGTAAGGGACGCTATTATGTATCTTCTGAAAGAGTACTGAATCTCCGGATTAAAACAGACAAAAAAGAAGCAGAAACAAGCATAAAAACATTGCTTATACACAATGTAGTCTTTGTAGTCACAAAAAAAGTGCAATTTTGTCAGTCTTTGGTTTAAAAATTTTGTTTGTTTTTTAGATTGCACTTACCCACATTCAAGTGTTGATAAAAAAAAAAAACCAAAATAATGTGTGAAACTAGAATTATTTTTATTTGTTTTATGTTTTATATTTAGGCTCTGGGGGGTATTCCAGAAAGTAAGGTTATCTTACTGTCAAACATACCTTGAACTCTTGGTGTCACAGAGTCAGCCATACCGTCACAGCCCCAATCATCACCCAATCACCAGGACCCGCCCACCCGTTCACAATCACCAGATTACTGACTCGCTGCACCTGCACTCCCTCATCTACACAGCCTATAGATTCCCAGTTCACCATCCATTCATTGTCTGGATTCGTCGGAGTATACACTGCTTTCTGTCAGACTCCTTACCACTCTACTAACCTGAGATCGTCATGTCCCGTATCCAGTCTTCCGTCTGTCATCCTGATCACCTGTCTTTGTGTTCACTCATCACCTGCACAGTAGGGATGGGCAAATTAAGCCTCATGAAGCACTGAGGCTTTCCCCTGATTGTTTCGGAAAAGATTCGAAGCATCAAGAGTGTCGAAAACAGCGCCATCTTGTGGCAGGTCAGATTTACAGCAGCCATAAACCCGAGTACGCAGCGCAAATAAAAGCCTGACACTAACATGTAAACGCTAAATGTTCAGTTTTCTGATAATATAATTCACATATTGAAGTGTGGCAATTGCTTTATGCAAGTAAATGGTGGTATAATTATTTTATGGTCTCTATGCTGTTTTTATATGACAGAATATACACTGAACAAAATTATAAACGCAACACTTTTGTTTTTGCCCCCATTTTTCATGAGCTGAACTCAAAGATCTAAGACTTTTTCTATGTACACAAAAGGCCTATTTCTCTCAAATATTGTTCACAAATCTGTCTAAATCTGTGATAGTGAGCACTTCTCCTTTGCCGAGATAATCCATACACCTCACAGGTGTGGCATATCAAGATGCTGATTAGACAGCATGATTATTGCACAGGTGTGCCTTAGGCTGGCCACAATAAACCTGCGTTCTTTCTTTATATATATTCAGATATTCATACAACAAAATATTCTGGGGGCCATGCAGGTTTTGTGAAAATTATCAAAAATGCTGGCGGTGGCTGGCACCTTCTATAAAAAAAATGCTGGCGGGGAAAAAGTTAATGGAATGATTGGATTTTCTTTTTCTACAAAGATACCATAGGCGCCAATTAATATGCATTGATAAGCGAGCGCAAGTTACCGCAGCCACAAGGATAGTGAATGTGCAGGCAGCCAGTTGTAAAGGATTGATTGATTGGTCGCGGCACTGTGTGCAAAAAAATACTTCGGCCTAATGTCTGATGTCAGGTTACACAAAGCAAATCATCTACACAATTATTTAGTTTTCTTATTTAATGACCGACAATTTAGTTGTAATAATAATTTTGCCATAAGGCTTATTAGCGTTAGGCTATAGCCTGAAAGGTCTGATTTTCGCACTGTTACAACAGTCAATTTTTTATTTATTTTTTCACAATGACATTTGAGTTCATGATTTTAATGTTATTTTTTTGTGGCAGACTAAAGACTAATGACAGACTGATGATCTTTGAATAAAAATATGTTTGGTTCAGGTTTGAAATTCATTATCTTTTATTATAGGCTATGTAGTCTAGTAGGCCTACCCCCCGTCCCCCCCGTCCTGAATTTCAGCCAATCTCATCTGGTCACCCTAAGGATAACATGTTTTCATCTCAAGTCATTTTCAAATCAGAACATAAACAACATATAAAAAGGGTGTGAGCATGAGCTGTAAGCTAGCTGAGCCTGCCCAAAGTTGAATAATATCGCTATATGATCAATCAAGCCTGGTTGTCTACACCTTTAAATGACTAAATCACCATTGCATGAATGCTGAACAGTTCCAAGAATTTCTGTACATTTTTATCAATTAAATGCCATATTAGATGGCAAAAAATTACAAATGTTATTAGGAAATATAATTGCTTTTTGATACAAAAGAAGTTGAAGCAATGAGTTTGACTGTAAAGTTATGTCTCCTGTTGAAACTGATAGGCAATTTAAAGACTGTCATTTGTCAATCCTTCATCATCTGAAGCTCTGCAATGGCACCTCTTTAGTGAGGGAGCCATGAACAGATTTTATAGCCCTTCTCATACATATTAATTTAGAAAGGGGAAAAAAACAGGAGAGAAAGGGTTTAGTCATCTGTCAAGCCTTGCAATTACACATTTTACATGAATAGAGCAATATTCAGAGCAATCATTCCTAATAAGCGAATATGCAAATTATTCTATTTGACATTTTCCTTTATCACGCATTTCTCAATGTTCATTCAAACTCTTTTCTCTTGGAGCAAAGACAGTCAAATCATTATATTTTTGGTACAAAACCCCAAAAAAAACAAAAACAAAATGTTTAACCTTGTGGTTCTAAAATAATAATGATATTACATAGACATTGTTAATGTCAGTTTCATTAATTTCACATTTAATTTGCCTTGAGTTTAAAAAGGTGTAATTAATAATCATTTGGTCGTTCTACCTTCCAAAATGTCAGTGTTGATTAAGGTGTCTTGCAGGCATTTAAAGGTTTTATGATTTAATTCAATTTATATCTGAAAGTTCATGCAAGTTTTGTTTTAGTATTACAGAAATTTGAAGATCCCTAGGTGAAATTTTTAATCAGAATTAAGAACAAAGTTTGCTTAGGTATGCACATTTTTGTTGAACACACTGTCTCATAACATATTGTCATATCCACATTTTGTCAACATTAAGCAATATCATCTGAGCAGCAAATATATGAAATGTCTTACAACAGTTCAGTTGACCCATTTCCAGTGTTGTCAGATGTAGAAGTTGTCGGTTTTTTGTCTTCTCTTTTGCTCCAAAAGTAAAGGAAAAAAATCAATAACAAAAACTGTGGAAATGTGTCATAGACTGTGAATAGACTCCATTTTTGCTTCATTAAAAATAGTTCCACACAAAGCCAAAGCCACATAAATTTGCCTGTTGCTAAGAAACAACCCAACAAAGTGGCATTTCCTTTTTTAATGAATCAGTGTTTTTGAACAAATCGGTTGAGTGAATGATTCAATGACTTACTCATAAATATAGTCACTTGTTTTGTTCCTGAATGAATCAGTATTTTGAGTTACACGAATCATAAATTATTTGTCACCACCTACTGTCATTGAAAAATCTCCTTCTCTAACGCACAGACTGACAGTCTGTCTGGAACAAACACAAGCGGATGTGTGAGAAACAGGGAAAAGTCCCAGTGCTGTTGGACTAGATATCAGCACACTTGGCTTGACCAACCAGTTTCAAAGATCGCAACTAACTGTTTATTAGTTAATGTATGGCTTTCATCATTTACTCAATTTAAAGGGGTAAGTAGCCCCTGTAATTTTCAGCATCTATTATATAGGGCAGAGATATATAGATAAAGTGAAAGAAATGATAGAGTGAAAAGTAGGGCAGCAGTTATCCCTCTCCAATGTCTAAGTGCGCCCCCTGTAATTTTACAGCATTACACTAACACCGCATTAGCTTTCACTGGCTTTGATGAAAATGACAATAATTATAGCAATTGTGTTCTCTCTCAGGGTAAACAAGGCTGGTAATGTATTTTGTGACACCTAGGGTCCCTGCTGGAATAGTCACAGCATCAAGTCGCACCATGGGCCACACCACCAGCGCTCGGGAGACCACATGAAAATTGGACGAGCGCTTTCAAATTATCAGCCAGTTTTTCATCAAAGCCATGCTTTCAGTAAATTCACAGAAAGGGAAAAGGTCATGGAGGTGTGTTTAAGATTAAGGTGAAGAAATTGTTGTCACTGAAGAAAATGGGAAAAAGGAGTCATGTATCAGTATGTTATTTACAATATGGGTACTGAAAATAAGCCTAAGACAAACAGATGGCTTTCTCCTGACATCTAAGAAAACAAGCCATGTGGTCAGGCTTTCTTGGATTTTATTATTCTCTTTTTTGTCCTGCATGTGAATAACACATTATCCGTGATTCTGGGGTTGTGACCTTCATAGGAGGCAGAACTCACCATGAAGAAGCCTCAGTGTTCATTTTCAGAAAGCTGTTTATCTTATGGATATAGGATGCACGTATTCACCAGGCTCCACCGCCACTCCCTCACAGCGATCACACTTATCTGAATACTAATCACCTGCTCCTCTTCAGCATGGCACTGATCTCCTGCATATAAGCACACACCTTACATTCAGTCAGCATTTGGTTTCATTGTTAGACTACTTGATTCATTTACCTCTTATTCAGAGGTATAAAGACCAGGGGTCAGAAAGTAAAAGTCCTGCCATGTGGTTATTCCACCCATGAACTCAGCCAGCTGATTTCACTAATTAGTTCTCCTGGCTGGAAAACTGTGCTAATTAGCAAATCCAGGTGATTGGAACAAAATACTGAGGAGGACTTCTTCTTCTCCTTCGTGCTCCTAGTGATTCCTCCAGTGTTCCTCCAGAGACCCTCCTAATGTTCCTATAAGTCAAGCCTGCAAGTTATACTGTATACTCACCTGGATACCCACTCACTCCAACAGCAACGAGGTGTGTGCTTCACTCCGGTCCCCGATCCATCTTCACTATCTCCTCTTCACCCTGGTAACACAGCAAAGACTCAGTTACTCCTCTCATCCATTATCCAAAACCCCACACTTTAATGTCATTTCTATTGAAAATTGCATGTCATGTTTATAAATATATTTATAATTACACATTATAATTATAAAGTTGCAATTTATTACATTTAAAATATATTAACTTTAAATGTTATTTCAAAAAACTCACTGCAGTTAAAAGTACATGTGTCTTAGAATCAATTATTATTATTTATTTATTACAGGGACAGTGCATATTAATAAACATTTCTGTCAATATGCCAGAGTTAGCCAAAAGGCCTAGACAGATGGTAAAAGTCACGCTAAAAGAGAGTAAAATTACATGTTTACATAACAATAAAAAATTACAGTACATTTAGTAAGAAATACTAGTATGTTAAAATGTACAATCGAAACACAGCAAACCAATAATCAAACAAACGTCAGACACATACACATTATACACTACATATACACACAATAAAAAAGGCTATTTAAGCTGCCAAGGCCAAGCATCTCGGAAAACTCATAGAAAATAACCAAAACTACGGAGCCCCCCTAGTACCACTTTGTCAAACAAATGAATTATAACTATCTCGTGGCCTCAAGATAGTAACTCGTGGCCTCGAGATAGTATCTTGAGGCCACGAGTTACTATCTTGAGGCCACGAGATACTATCTTGAGGCCACGAGTTACTATCTTGAGGCCACGAGTTACTATCTTGAGGCCACGAGATAGTTCTAATTAATTTTTTTGACAAAGTGGGACTAGGGGGGCTCCGTACAAAACAATCCAAGAGCTAAATAAACTTATTGCATCTAAACCAACAACATGTTTATTAGATCCAATACCTTCCAAACTGCTAAAAATTTCTTCTATTAAATTTCTTCTATTAAAAACTGAGGTATTACTTATCAGACCAAAAACCTGTACAAAGAATCACTTACAATTTGCATCTAGAAGGATGTACTGTTACTTCATCATCTGCAGTTAAAGACCTGTTGTTCTATTAGACAGGAACTTGTCTTTTGAAAATCATATTTCATATGTTACAAAAACAGCTTTCTTCCACCTCAGAAACATTGCTAAACTGCGGAACATGTTATCTGTTTCTGATGCTGAAAAGCTAGTTCATGCATTAATGACCTCTGGATTATTGTAGTGCATTACATGGTTGTCCTGCAGCTCTCTATCAGGTCAAGAAAATATGATCATATAACCCCAATTTTATCATCTCCACACTGGTAACCTATTAAGTTCTGTATCGATTACAAAGTATTGCTTCTGACCTATAATATGGTTTAGCTCCTTAACTGATCTTCTGCTGTGCTACAATCCATCACGCTCTTTAAGGTCTCAAAACTCTGGACTTTTGGTTGTACCTATGATATCTAAGTCCACTAAAGGAGGGAGAGCGTTTTCATATTTGTCTCCTAAACTTTGGAATAGCCTTCCTGATAATGTTTGTGGCTCCCAGTTAAATTAAGATTAAAGACACATCTCTTTAGCCAAGCATTTACATAATGCATCTCATAACCTTGCACTCCAGCTTTATCAGATCAAATTTGCATGACTATCTATTGCTTGAAATGTTATGAACAGCAGCTACGCTAATTATTTTCCATTTGCTTTCTGTTTCTACCTCGGGATACCTAGAGATTCAGTTTGATGGCAGATCATGGCAACTCTGAATCAACATGCACAACTGCCAAATTTTCTATATATTGTAGTCATTACGATCACAACTTGTAATAATTGCTTTATTGAGCTCATTGTTTCTGCCTAAATAAATACATGATGTAAATCAATAACTAAATGATTTGTATTATCTTAGAACTGTAAATTTTTTGACATATGGTCATTACTTGGACACACTCACATCTGATAAGAGATTACTCTACACTGTAATGTAAAAACATGCAATTTCTGTAAAGCTGCTTTAAAACTATGCATTGTGAAAAGCACTATACAACTAAATGTGGATTGAATTGAATGTGCTTCAAAGTAGAACTTTAATTGTTTGACATTATTATAAGTGCATTTTTCAAAAAGTGTAATTAAATGTGTTAAGTTAAAACAGTAATAAAAGTGTACTCTCTTTAAGCACACTTTAGTGGCCTTTTATTTAATTAATATTATATTATCTGCAAGTCGTTTTTAAATATATATATATTTATATATACCCACTTTTAAGATTCGAAGTTCACTACAACTATGTAAACAGTAACTATATTAACAGCTTGAACATTTCTTAAATCTTTCTAATTCAGTTGTTGTTTGTGAGCTCACAAATGTTGACAAGGTGCACAATTGACCCAGCAAAGATCAGTTAGTGCCACTGCATGTTTTATGTAAATATTGATCTTTGTATGAATTAATGGAGAAAGTGGACGTTTTTAATGTTAATTTCAATTAAGCATTTAATTGATGTTGCGTTCAGATGAACACAAAATGTACCTGAAGCAAATGGGAATGACAAACAGTGAAATGTGCCTTTGAGATGTTTGTATGTGTTTAAAAACACAGCTAGACATTGCAAATTTATCAGTGGAAGGAATCAAAGAATCATTTTAGACATCTCATAAATTATAAATTTGATGCATGTTATGTAGCTAAATGCGCTACAATATGTGCAGCAGCAGGTCATGTCAGATTCACCTGCTGAAAAAGGAAACAAATTAAGCATGGCATTGTTTTGTTCTGGTTAATGCACGAGTTCTCTTACATTAGAATAGAATAGTGAATAATGGCGTAATTTCATGTCTGACTACATATCTGTCGTAATGAGTTTCCAGTATTTAGGTTGTATTTAAAGGATTTTTTCACCCAAAAATGAAAATTATGTCAATTAATACTCACCCTCATGTCGTTCCAAACCCGTAAGACTTTCATTCATCTTCAGAATGCAAATGAAGATCTTTTTGATGAAATCTGAGAGATTTCTGTCCCTGCAGACAGTCCACGCAACTGACAACTTGACACTTCAAAAAAGTGAATATAAAGAGATCGTAAAACTAATCCATATGACTTGTGCGGTTTAGTCCAAATATTCTGAAGACTCGATCGCTTTATATGATGAACAGATTAAATTTAGATTTCATTTTTATTCACATTTAAACATTGATCAGCGAACATAAACTACATAAACTAACATTAACCGAACAAACCTCTTCAGTTCTTGAGAAGCTCAAACGTGCTACGTAACACGAGAATGAACCTCATTGGTTCTTGCTGAAGCTCAAACGTGCTGCGTAACACGAGAATGAACCTCATTGGTTCTTGAGAAGCTCAAACGTGCTGCGTAACACGAGAATGAACCTCATTGGTTCTTGAGAAGCTCAAACGTGCTGCGTAACACGAGAATGAACCTCACTGGTTCCTGCGGAAGCTCAAACGTGCTGCGTAACACAAGAATGAACCTCATTGGTTCTTGAGAAGCTCAAACGTGCTGCGTAACACGAGAATGAACCTCATTGGTTCCTGCGGAAGCTCAAACGTGCTGCGTAACACGAGAATGAACCTCATTGGTTCCTGCGGAAGCTCAAACGTGCTGCGTAACACGAGAATGAACCTCATTGGTTCCTGCGGAAGCTCAAACGTGCTGCGTAACACGAGAATGAACCTCATTGGTTCTTGAGAAGCTCAAACGTGCTGCGTAACACGAGAATGAACCTCACTGATTCTTGCGTTTCAAGCAAGCATGCTTGAGCTTGTTTACCACAACTGATGTGTAAGTTGATGAATGTTTATGAGAATAAAAGCCTAAATTCAATCTGTTCATATATAATGCAATTGAGTCTGTTCAGAAAATTTGGACGTATTCATATTCGTATGGATTAGTTTTACAATCTCTTTATGAACTTTTTAAAATAAAAAAGTAATAAATTAGGCGTTTTCTGTTCTACAATCAAACCCCTCGGTTAGTGACCAATAATGTAATAATAGCAGGAAAACTAAATTACTTATCTTCTCCGGTCTAAGCAAATATTATCACACTCAAAAGTAGCCCTAAAGAGCAGCTCTTCCTGTTTGCATAACTCACCTTCAATGTTCAGTATCTTATCCACTCAAGAAGGTGTAAATATAAAAGTTATTGCTGATGGCAAATCAGTGATAACACAATAGCCTAGTGCTCTCATATGTGTGGCAGAATTTAATTAACTGTTCCTGTCATTGGTGCTGTTCGGCCATAGCCTGAGTGACACTGTAATTATGATTCTGATATCCCTTCTTCACCCTGCAGGAAATTGAATATGAGAGCTGATAAAAAAAAGTCTTCTTATACCCAAACTACACAGCACAATCATATTTAATTGTGCACCAATTATCTTTTAGTTTAATTTGTGGAAGCTGATTTTTGTTATTACATTTTAAACTTGACATTTTATTAATCATGAGGAAATTCAGAGGTTTATATTAAAGGGATAGTCCATCCTAAAATAATAATTATTATTATTTCTTCTGCTGAGCACAAAATAAGTTATTTTGAAGAATGCTGGTTCACTCTTTAAAATAAAAGTTCCAAAAGGGGGTTTTCGCAGTGATGCCATAGAAGAACCATTTCGGGTTCCTCAAAGACCCATTCAGTGAACAGTTCTTTAAATAACTTTTTTTTTCTTTCTTTTGTGCAATGGAAAGGTTCCATGGATGTTAAAGATTATTCATGCAATCCAATTAAGAACCTTTATCTTACCAAACAGTTTTGCTCTGACTTCCAAAAAAACACTGAGATGTTTCTCAAATTATATAATTCTATGAATCACAGAGAAAACAAAGTCATACAGGTTTGGAAAGACATGAGGATGAATAAATTAATTTTCATGTTTGGATGAACTATCCCTTTAAGTCCATTCTATTGGAAATCCAGCAGGTCACATTGAATGCAAGTGTTTTAAACAGTCAAGGCTGTCATGTCCTAAAATAAGGGTTAGTTTTAAGCTTTTAAAGGGCAGAGTACTCAGATGCTTTGTCGTTCCCTCAGGATTCATTTAAGCTCATATCTCATGTGTGCTTGTCGTTTAGCGAAAGCTTTTCGACAAAAGTGACTTAAAGAGTACGCAAAGATAATTCACAATTCATAAAAGAAATCCAACCTAGGGTTAAAGGGATCATTCACCCAAAAATAAAAAATAAAAATGTACTGAGGATATATAAAGAATGCTTTTTGACCATACACAGAAGAAAGAAGACATGATTTCTTACATGATTGGAAAGACATGAGGGTGAGTAAATGACGAGATGATTTTTGGGTGAACTAAACCTTTAACATTAGGTCAGCGCCAATTTAAACTTTTAATACCGTGATTAAATATGCAAAAACCTGTCAACATAAAATACAGATTTACATAAATTTCATAGCTCATTAATATGAAACTACCACTTTGTTGTAGCGTTTATGAAGATAACATGCCAGTGGGAGTGGAATGGTGTTCTTTTACAATCATATTTCCAGCTATGCCCCCCCACAGCAAGCAAAACCATCATCACCTTGTAATTCCCCTGAGTTTTATGGATCAATATGATGCTTTCAAAATCCCCAGCAGCACATTAAAGCTATAGTGCATTTATTTTAAATTGCCACTTAAAAAGGTCCACACTGAAGTGTTACTAGTTGCAATCTCCATGGCTTCACATTTTGTATTTTATTTTATTCATTTACAGATTATATTCATTGTTATCGCTTTATGAGGAAAACCAACATGTTAACGTCGAGAGGGTTGTTACACTGATCCATTATCAGAAGATGTTTGATTCAGAATTCATAAAAACCATACAGCATTTTTAAAAGCGGAATGACTGATTACTTAATGTAAGACAGTGACTAAGTGCTTGATTATGTGCAGAGGTCTGTCAAATCTGTCCTCATAGTCTGCTGAATTAATAAGAACAGCATTACTTCTACTTCTACTTTAAACTGATTAAAATTAATGACCATTTCCAAGAACAGGGTTTCTTAATTGGATTCAAGAAACGAGTTTAGTAGCCCTGATGTTGTCTTTGAAATGTTATTGCCACCATATTTCTACCTGCATAATTAGAGAAATGTTTATGGGCGTTAATTGTGTTGTTCTGAAACGTTTAGTTATGCTCATAGCACTGTGATATTTGATGTGAAGTAATTTACCTATGAAGATGCTTCTATCAGCAGAGGTTTTGGACTGAAATATAGATGTACATAATAAGAATTAAAGGCAGGGTAGGTGATTTGTTCCAGAAACATTTTTGTTGTGCTGGTTGAAAGGCTCTTCACATACTGATTGTAATCACTAAGTGGTCTACATTTATTTATATGTATATATATATATATATACAGTGAGGAAAATAAGTATTTGAACACCCTGCTATTTTGCAAGGTCTCCCACTTAGAAATCATGGAGGGGTCTGAAATTGTCATCGTAGGTGCATGTTCACTGTGAGAGACATAATCTAAAAAAAAAAATCCAGAAATCACAATGTATGATTTTTTAACTATTTATTTGTATGATACAGCTGCAAGTAAGTATTTGAACACCTGTCTATCAGCTAGAATTCTGACCCTCAAAGACCTGTTAGTCTGCCTTTAAAATGTCCACCTCCACTCCATTTATTATCCTAAATTAGATGCACCTGTTTGAGGTCGTTAGCTGCATAAAGACACCTGTCCAACCCATACAATCAGTAAGAATCCAACTACTAACATGGCCAAGACCAAAGAGCTGTCCAAAGACACTAGAGACAAAATTGTACACCTCCACAAGGCTGGAAAGGGCTACGGGGAAATTGCCAAGCAGCTTGGTGAAAAAAGGTCCACTGTTGGAGCAATCATTAGAAAATGGAAGAAGCTAAACATGACTGTCAATCTCCCTCGGACTGGGGCTCCATGCAAGATCTACCTCGTGGGGTCTCAATGATCCTATCATCCTAAGAAAGGTGAGAAATCAGCCCAGAACTACACGGGAGGAGCTGGTCAATGACCTGAAAAGAGCTGGGACCACCGTTTCCAAGGTTACTGTTGGTAATACACTAAGACGTCATGGTTTGAAATCATGCATGGCACGGAAGGTTCCCCTGCTTAAACCAGCACATGTCAAGGCCCGTCTTAAGTTTGCCAATGACCATTTGGATGATCCAGAGGAGTCATGGGAGAAAGTCATGTGGTCAGATGAGACCAAAATAGAACTTTTTGGTCATAATTCCACTAAACGTGTTTGGAGGAAGAAGAATGATGAGTACCATCCCAAGAACACCATCCCTACTGTGAAGCATGGGGGTGGTAGCATCATGCTTTGGGGGTGTTTTTCTGCACATGGGACAGGGCGACTGCACTGTATTAAGGAGAGGATGACTGGGGCCATGTATTGCGAGATTTTGGGGAACAACCTCCTTCCCTCAGTTAGAGCATTGAAGATGGGTCGAGGCTGGGTCTTCCAACATGACAATGACCCGAAGCACACAGCCAGGATAACCCAGGAGTGGCTCTGTAAGAAGCATATCAAGGTTCTGGCGTGGCCTAGCCAGTCTCCAGACCTAAACCCAATAGAGAATCTTTGGAGGGAGCTCAAACTCTGTGTTTCTCAGCGACAGCCCAGAAACCTGACTGATCTAGAGAAGATCTGTGTGGAGGAGTGGGCCAAAATCCCTCCTGCAGTGTGTGCAAACCTGGTGAAAAACTACAGGAAACGTTTGACCTCTGTAATTGCAAACAAAGGCTACTGTACCAAATATTAACATTGATTTTCTCAGGTGTTCAAATACTTATTTGCAGCTGTATCATACAAATAAATAGTTAAAAAATCATACATTGTGATTTCTGGATTTTTTTTTTTAGATTATGTCTCTCACAGTGGACATGCACCTACGATGACAATTTCAGACCCCTCCATGATTTCTAAGTGGGAGAACTTGCAGAATAGCAGGGTGTTCAAATACTTATTTTCCTCACTGTATATATGGTCTGTGGACCACAAAAATGTTCATCCGATCAATGTATTCGGTCCAAATGCAATGATACGATGTCCTACCTGCCTGTCAGTGTATGTATGTTCATACCTCCGCACACCTGCTCGCGAGGCATCACACATCATCAGCGCGTTTCATGCTATGCAGAGTTAGACAGACGTCAGTCACCGAGCACCGCAACCGAAACAGCAGCCGCCTTTTATAGTTCCTCCTGAACCAAAACACATGCAGCAACATGCTGCGTTCACGCCATAACTACTGTAATTTGGTAGAGATGGAAACCCGTGACGTTATACTCGGAGCGGTTCGTGACTCGAATTGGTGGTACAGGTCATTGCTCTTTATGTTGTTTATGTTCATTATTATTGTAATGGTATGTGCTTTGAGACATGAGGTAGTTTAACAGTGTCTCTAGTGACGCTTTTGTTTGCAAGCGTTTAATGTGTTTTGAAGGAGGCGTGGCTTTGAAGACGCTCTGAGGGGAGGGTGGGATCTTATGCTTTTAATGCTCGCTATTGCTAGCCTCTCCAAAAATTGCCTACCGTACCTTTAAAGTCAGCAGGAAATGAAAATTTAGCATATCTCTAAATGCATATTATTGTGAATGGTTCATCCATGCATGTTTCATTTATTAAAACATTTTTTGACCTCGAAGATTTTAATTAAATTTAATAAGTCAATCTTTTGGTGAAACGACAGACTTTTCTGATGAATGCCGGTCTTCTACAATCATTTAGTCGCTTAAACCCTCACCTTTCAAACGACTGCAAGCTCGCATACAGATCTGCAGATCTTCATCCAGTCAACAAACAAAGGAAGAACCAAGTCCCTATAACTTACATGTTTTTCTTTTTCCAACATCTTTTTTACTCAGATGTACATCACTAGAGAAGATCTCTAAATCTCTACTTCTGTTTCATCACAACTTTAAAGTGTTGAATTCCATGCAGTCAATAGGATCAATAAATTATATAATTCCTTTTATCCTCATTTCAATCTCATTTAACGCCTTACAGTTTAAACGCATACAGTTTAAAATGAGTCTAAAGAATTAGCAGTCATTTCCAGAATCCAAAGCCTCTAATTGATGTCTGTTAATGTCCTGACAACCAATTTCTTATGCTTCAGGCCACGTGGAATCTGCAATAGAAAGATCTATAATTTCCTGTGATAACTTTTGAATTGCCTTTAAATGACGTCATGGGTTGTATGGGCTCAATGAGGAAGAGTTTGACCTTTCCTGTAAATTGATATTCGAACAAATGAGTAAATATCCATTTAGGACTAAATGTTATGATACAACTGTCAAAATGCTGCAACAGATGTTTAAGAACAATGCAGACATAATATGAAGGATGCAAAACAATGATCTCAGACAAAACAATCACAATGATAGTGATATTGATCATGGTATAGCGCATGGCACGATAATGCTCAAGACGAAGCCACAGATTGAATGGCTGGATTGAGTACACGCAAGTCTATTATTTCTCGAACACTCTATCCTGTCTTAAGAGGTATGCTGTCTACCCAGACCGCATTAGTAATAGCCAATGCTCATAGGAAAAAAAGAAAGAAAAAAAAGCAGAACAGCATGCACTCTTCAGCACAATAGGTCCTCAACAACAACAAAAATAATATGGAAAAATACTGTTGCTTTGTTGCCTGAACTGAGGGGAATCAACTAACCTATTTTTTTTTTTTAATGATGGCCAATGTGGGTCAATGGAACATTATGTTACATTAAAAGAAGCATGTAATAATATATATAAGAAGCAATAAATAATATTCAATATTCCCTTACCAACAAATGCACTGTTGATCACCTTAAACTAAACTAAAACTATCAAAAAATATCATACATTAATTGATTTTATCAGGCAAGAAAGAAAAGAAAAAGTCACCACCGTCACTCTATGCGTGATGCTTCCTGCTGACGTCAGATGCGAACGGCGTGTCGTCACGAGGGCACACTGCTTAAAAGTTGCGAGTATCCATCGTTTCTCAACAGAGCAGGTGTGGAGTTTATCCTCGTGCTGAGATTCTGAAGACGCTTCTGCACCAGACCTGGCGAGAGATCTTTCTCTAAAACAACATATTCAGCACTACGGTGGACACTGCCAAGAAACTAGCCTGCTGTAATCAGGTAAACTTTGTACAGAATTTAAAATAGGATAATTAAACTTATTAACTAATCATTTAATTTGCTGGATGAGTTGGTTGGTCTATTGATTGGTTCTTTTATGCGCAAATGCGCGTACTATAAATAATATTTTTTGTGCGCTCATTTAAAGTAGCCTATATGCATATTATATTTACCACTTTTATGTCAAATTTGAAAGACTCTACAACATATTGCTTTACCTTGTCCTCGTGTAAGTAACGGTAAACTGCTCGTTTTTTAGCCCATGGCGTTAACTGTGAACTCCTGGTGGACTCTGGCTTTGAGCGCCTGTCTCGTGCTGATGGTTCGAGCTGAATGCGGCAGAGACTGCGCGCTCTGCGTTTACCGGCTGTTCAGGCAACAGACAGAGATCGACACACTGGTGAGTTTTATTTCCATATTCAGACAAAAGTCTGAAACTATATAATGACCATAGATTTTCACTTAAAGTTTAAGATATGTTCTCAGGACAAGAGTATTTTTCATAGAAGTCAGGTCGGGGCTAGTTGTCACACGTGGATTTCATACAATTTATTAATTATAATATAAGTTGACATTGTTGAATGCTTTTACATTTTTTAGCTGTTTCATAATTGTTTTACTGTTTACAAAATGGCATTCTATCGTGACGACTTACCCTTATTTTGAGACAACATGGTGAACTGTTCAGTTCATTTCTTTTTCTTATGGCAGAAATGTTCAATTGCTTTTTGCAGTCAAATAAATTGACTTTCAAACCGGAACCTACCTGAGAAATATTTACGGGAGTAAAATGTGTGATAACTAGCCCTGGTCCCTCCTATATTTAAGTCTTGGCAATATTTATTTGCAATAAAGGTGCTAAATGAGAAACTGAGAATTTTTTTTTTTTTTTTACTTAATATAAGGCAAGCAATGGTTGTTTGCCAGATTAAACGAGCCCTCGGTGATGTTCTTAAATCAATGAATGTAATGATTTTGGACTCTTAATTGCAGTTAAAATGAAACGTATTATAGTTTAAATTGATATCAAATGCAATTAGCTTTTTTTGACCCACCAAAGTACATCTTTGTAATTTTATATATATAAAAAAAGAAATATGATCAAGTTATGACAACATGTTTTTACATTGCTTTAACTCATCAAAATAGATTAAGCAATTTTCAACTTTTTGAAGTTATATAAGACTCAACTAATTTTTTTAAGTCAGTTTAATGTAATTTAAGTTGAAACGACAAACATCCAAGTTGATTGTACTTAAAAATTTAAGTCAGCAACTTTTTTTTTCTGTTAATGTAGAATGCAATTGCTGACACGCATTATGGTAAACTAAAATATATTTTAATGTCATTTCTATTGAAACTTATATGTCATATATTTAAATATATTTGTAATTACAAATGTGTAAATGTGTAAGTTACAATTTAGTACATTATAAATGTAATATTGAATAACAATACAGACACAATTATAATGAATTACTGTGCATGTGCTTTTAGTATGTCAGTAAACATTAAAGCATGAAAAAAGAGATTCAAACATTATTTAAATGTACTTTATAGTAAAAATTTTATATTCTTTTAAGACTTAAAAGTATACAACAAGTCACATTCAATTCAAGTAAGCCTACCTATTTTTCACAAAGGTTATGTCACCTAGGTGATTCTTCTGTAATAGATTCAGTAAAACAAATGTATTTTAATTCAACTATAAGCTAAAATTGAGTTTGCAATTTTTTTCAAATAATACATGAACCTTTGGGAAAATGTGACTTTGAATTTAAATAAAAGATGAACATTATAGACTCTATGTAGTCAAATGTCTGGTTTTATATTTTGTATTCTTATGTGAACGCAGTATATAAGCACAAGTGATATAATTTTCACTTAGAGTTAATTGTGCTGTAGCATAATATTCAAATCAAAACCAATTCAAAGCAAGTTCTTCAAGTCTAGCTATCTCTCTTTCTCTTGTGACCGGGTTTTCAGAGTGCTTCAGTGAATTGACATTTTCCACCGTGCAGATTGTCAAAAGTAATTATTGGCACTCTTTATTGTGCAGCTGCATTGAATTCAGCAGACTGAATGTGTGTGCCCTCTGGTGGACCAAATGTTTCCTTGCATTGATCGGTCATTCATTTCTCCTCTAGACCTGCACATTAGAGTGTGAAGGGACTGTGGACTCCAGAAAACTAGAAGTCTGCAAAAACATCCTCACAGAAGAGGATCGCCTCGCCATCGACAGCCTCAAGCAAGAGGAAGAGAGCGCAGACCACCTTCTCACCAAGAAATACGGAGGCTTCATGAAGCGTTATGGGGGCTTCATGATTAAGAAAGCAGCAGAGATCGGCACGGGAGCCCAAGCAGAGAGTGACGACCCAGAGCTCATGAGTAAGAAATATGGAGGCTTTATGAAGAGGGACAAGGCAGAGGGTGGAGCTGAAGACAAGCAAGTGGAGCTGCTGAGAGAGATCCTCAGAATCGGTCTCACCTCAGAGTCAGATGAGCAGCATGATGGGGACATGGTCAAACGCTATGGGGGCTTCATGAGGAGCGTACAGGGGAACAGTGGTCTAGGGGAGGCAGGGAGAGACCTGCAGAAGCGATACGGGGGGTTTATGCGCAGAGTGGGCAGGCCTGAATGGTTTGACACCCAGAAAAGCAATGGGTTTCTGAAACGCACTTGGGAGGACGGAGGCGAGACGGCACTGCCTGGCACGCAGAAGAGATATGGAGGATTCATGGATTAGAATTAAAACATGGACAGCCATCCAAAATGACCTATTCCTACTTTGTGTAGAGCTTGCACTGTACCAATTTCATGTGAAGCCATTTTAAACTACTATTTATTTTTGTCTTTGCTGCCGAATATTCCTCCGTAATGTACAATGTACATTTGTGTTCTCTGTGTTCTCTATATGGTTTGTGTTTTAAAAAGAAAAAGAATATTTTCAAATTCTCTGTATTTACAATGGAATCACCCATCAGATGGGACATTTGGTAAAGACAGAAGACAATAATTTAACTATTTCTGGGTCACATCACGACGAATGAAAAGCACTTTTCACTGTGTTGCTTTGTTCTCTGAGAATCTCATCACATTAGCTAGTCTGCTTCGCTCATTGAACATTGTAGTGAGGCTAAGTTTGCCGTCTGAACTTGATGATTAATGCATTTCTTTTAACAACTTTTCAACAGCTTTTGTTCTTGTTTAAATCAAAGCAAGATTTTTGAGCCATTAGCTGTACAGAAAACAATAAATTAATCTTACTGCAGAAGTGAAATGTCTCAATGAGATATTTGTTTCTTACAAATTAAGCCATTTCGCTAGTGGAAGATATTCTCCATTATTACGGTGTCACTGCCTTAATGGCCCTCTTCAGTAGCTTATTAAGACCCAACTTTTCATATTTTCACCACTTACTTGACCGATAATGTCTGAGAGGCTGTACTACTCTGTGAATATGTTCAAGGCTTAAGAGCATTGCTAGCCAGGCATGATGTAAAGTTAAATTACGTATGCAGATAATTACATAAAACTGTATTTTAGCAAGTTTTTGCTATCTTTTTATCCACTCTAAAACTGCGTCATAACTAAAGGGGGGAAAAAGGAAAAATTTACTAGAACATGCAAGATGGATGGATGGATGGATGATTTCTGAGGGGGAATTGATGATCCATCTCAATTACTAGAGTCGATTTTTTGAATAGTCGACTCCTGAATACTTTGATTATGTTCACCAAAAACTTGTTCAGTTTCATTAATCATTTAATATTAGTACCTCCAATAAATCATTTTGGAATCTGCCCAACAATTGAGTTATAATGGATATGTGTTTTCACAAGGTGAAGCAATTTAGATGAGATGCCTTTATGGTAATCTCTATACGAAGACACATTACCTGAGAAGGAAGTAAATTGTTGATATGTATGACCTTCACCATTACCATTTAGCAAATCTGAAACAAAAATAATTCCCTTATCAAACCATTCTTTTTTAAATATAGTCTTGTTCTTAGATAACACATTTTGGTTATTCCATGGTATGCATGATTGTGGAGAGAAATTATGTTTAAAAAGGTTAATTTCAAAGCTTCTAGAGATTGCTTATGAAAATTAGAAAATATAATGGGAAGCTTACTACATTCACAGTCACATGGTAGCAGAAATTTTAATCCGCCACACTTTTGAACAAATTGGGGATATGAAACCATATAGATTTCTCCTGGGCCAAACTATGTTTTATCCTTGATTTTAAAAATGATATTAAGGGTAAATCAAGAGCATTACGTCTACCCTCTGAAAAAGAACTTCGGAAGTCAAAGTGCCATCAATATCAAGGGTAGGGAAGAAATCCTTTTCCACTCACCTCTTCTCTTTTTTTTTCTAGATAAAAAAAAAATATATGTGGAATTCCTCTCCAAATTCTAGCCACTTTGCCATTGAATTGATAAATGCACCTTTGGCCTTCTCTGTATAAAGAACATTAAGATCTCAGTGAACTTCTCCTTGTCCTGTTCACTAGGAGAGGATACTAGACATAAAATATTATTTATTTCCTTTATGACCACAGAGCTTCTCAAATCATTTGCCTTAGAAATTTGCTTACCAAACTGTATGGAGAATTTTTGACATTTATACTTCAAAAGTTCCCACTTTGTGATTGCTGAATCAGAATTAACTGTAAAAATTTCAATGATGTTCCTAATACTAGAACAATATGATTATATTGAGAATTGCGAGATATAATCTATTGTTCAATTATTGAACAATAGATTATATCTCGCAATTCTGGGAAAAAAGAAAGCGAGATAAAAAGTCAGAATTGTGAGATAAAAAGACGCAATTACCCTTTTAATTTGTTTATTCTGTGGCGGAAAATATTTTTGTATTCCTCCATACGAATGCGTCTGCTGACAAGACATTAAAATTTTACCATGTAAAAACATAAATTTTTACCATAGTAAAAACATAAATTTTTACCATAATTTTTACCATAGTAAAAACATTACATTTTGAGATAATACATATAAAAACACAAACCAACACGTTCTCACCAGTGAAAGGTTATCCCATATCTTCGGGAATTTAAATCTCGGCGCTTTCACAACATTGATCTAACTGTGTGTGAGTGAGACTCGCTGACCGTTGCAAGATGGCGGGCGAGATGACGTGTCTGGTCTGGAGCGGTGGAACATGGGGAGTCCAACAGCTCCAGTAGCAATCAGTCAACACGAAACACAAGTTTACACAACTCCCACAAATCAGTGCAGTCAGCTGAGTCACGTGGCCGCAGTGTTTCTCACTTAGCCCGTCCCGTGGACCGACTTCACTCAAACAGGTAAACTCCAGTCAACCTGCCGTACTGGTTAAGTAACGTTAGTGTGTCTGTAGTCGAAGAGGAGGAGTGGGTAGTAGCGTCATTCTTAACGTCTGCGCGAGCTCTCGTCGTCTTTGGTTCATGTTCATTTGAATTACAACTATTTATTTACCGACTGCGACCTGCACGAGAACAACTCACCATCCGGGGACTTTGTAAATCGCACAGTAAGGTAAACCGTGTTACATTCTCTAACCGACCTTCTTCAGGCTTATATTTGCTATGTACAAACTTAAGTTCTTAATGATTGACAGGAACATAAAGTACTAGTTTACTTTTCATTCAACATGTTTCTCACTATACTGGTTTTCTCCTGTGTTTGTATAAGCCTGTCTTAGTCACACTGTGATTCATGTTTTTTGTTTTTTTTGTCATATTATTCATAAGATCTTCTGCACCTCTCAAAATGAACTTCCTCTTGGAGACTCTTCAGTTGATAGTGTTAACCATCTACTACCACCTGGAATTCCTCATAAAACTCTTCGTCCCTCAGAGGAAGAAAGATGTGTCTGGAGAGATTGTGCTCATCACTGGGGCAGGCTGTGGCATTGGCAGACTGATGGCCCTTGAGTTTGCCCCACTCGACGTCTCACTGGTGCTGTGGGACATTAATGTGGATGGTTTGAAAGAAACCGCAAAGCAGGTTAAAGAAAAAGGAGCGTCAAGGGTACATTACTATCAGTGTGACTGCGGTGATAGAGATGTGGTCTACCGAGTCGCGAATCAGGTAATCCAAGTTTAAACCTGCTCTTGTGAGCTGTTTGCCTGGAATGAAGAGTATTTAATTCAAACCCAGAAGTGGTCTGAGTAGTTGGAGTTAAATACTGTAGACAATAGATTTTTTTTCTAACATTATAATGCATTATCTAAGGTATTGCAACACACCTCTGCATCACTTTTAAATGTCATTAAAACTGCACTTGTTAACACTTGATTCTGATTGGTCAGTCCTGTGACATTCCGCATTCATTTATTTTTGCCTAATGAGTGCTAAACTATCCACCTTATTCCCACGCCCCATGTCGCTTTGCACAAATTATGGGTGTAACTTCCTGTTAAACAATCAGTGAAAAGGCTCGCTCTATGAACGCAATACGTTAAAAAAGTGTCACAATGAGATGGCATTAATCTACTCACCCTTCAACCATCAAACATTAAAAGGAAATTTAAAAGTGTAAAAGCATCAACAAGGTATTTCAACAGACCAAATAACCCCAAAAGCGCCAGTCTTTCCACAGCAATAACGGACGGGTTAAATATCACTGTAGTCTGTATTATGTAACTTGTTGCCTTAATCAAAAATGTTCATTAACTTCACCATTACGTGATACTATTTCAAAGTGATTTCCGTCATTTTGACAGATTATAAATTGCATTTACCTGTGAAAACAAACCTGGAAAGGATTTGAGGAGAATAACGAGAGATTCTTTATGCATTCCAGTGAATTATTAATGGAATAATTAAATTCGGGAGAACAGACCACAAATGTGAAGTACATGTTGTCCTTTTTCATACTTCTACAGCGGATTGCAAAGGGAAAAGAAAAATAATCACGAGGAAAAGAAAGCAGCGACTGAAAAGAGCTCTTGCCATAGATATTCTTGTTATAACATGTCACGTTAAAATGTACGACTGAAAAGAGCTCTTGCCATAGATATTCTTGTTATAACATGTCACGTTAAAATACGCAAGTAAATAAGTATAACGTTATTCTCATGATGTCTGAAGATAAATCATGAAAGAAAATTGACAGCTCATCCAGTCAAACTGACGGATCAGCTTTATTTGTAGGGCAACCTTATGATTTGAAATGATTCGTTTCCCGGAAGTGCCACCCATAATCAGGTTCACCCATAATCACCCAGAAAGGTTATCAGGAATAAGGTGGGGATAGTTGTCCCTGGCAACCAATACTTGATTCTGATTGGTCAGTCGTGGCATTCTGTTGTCATATATTATTGTGTCATGACCGCTAAACTATTGGACCATAGAGTGGTGCAGTACTGACGTCACTTTGTAGGCCAACCGGCTTTTAGCATCATGCTAGTTCCCTTGAGAAAACCCCAATAGGATTTCCCCATAGACCTTTGGATTATCACTAAAAACAAGCTCTGTGATCAGCAAAAGTTTATGACACTTGCACGTTTTGTCCATCAAGATGATTTAAAAGGCTAAAGGTAGGCTATAAACGAACTACACCACTGTCCCACAAATTTAACGTCACCATCACTAAGCTTCTGACAGCTCTTTCAGCTTTTATCTAAAAACAATTTCCTAGAACTTTTGAGATAGAATAGTTTATAAGAGCACAATTATAAGCATAAAGAGGCTATGAAAGCGGACTGAGCTTACCTTTTTGGCATGATGATGTTTAATCTCCTCGACAGCCTCTGTAGTCCCATTTAACCACTTGTTAGCAACCTCCTTTTTCAAGGTGCGCAACCACAAAAAATCACGAGTGGGGTAATATTGATGTATTTTATGTCGTAGAATAAAACGTGAAAGTGTCACCACAGACCTTATTTCAGGCATTTAACCAAAACCCCATTCAAAAAACCCATTAGCTTCGGGACGGGAGGACCGGTCGGAAGTGCTAAAATGCTAACTCACTTCCGCGTTTTGGCTTACAAATTGATGTCATTCCTGCAGCTGTTATCTCTGGCATCCAATACTTGATTTTGATTGGTCAGTTAGGACCTTGGTGTAAGGCAGCATCACCCTGAAGGGTGTGATGGTAATTTTGTGCGGCAAACTGAAATCCTTTTTTATGTAGGCTAAATGAAAAGTCAATAAGTAAAAACTACTCAAAAGAAAATGAATGGTACTACCTATCATTATTAATAGCACTTAGAAGGCAAAATACAATAGTTTGTCAAAATATTTTGAAAATATTTTTTTTGTTAATTCTTACATTTTTTTAGGGAAAGTCACTCCAAAAGGTATATGTCCATTTGGCCTCCCGAGTTATTTATTTTATTTGTACAATTATGTATGGCTAACCAAATGGTACAGCATAATATGACATTTAACTTTAATAAATGGTTCATTTGAGATCTTAATCTAACTGTCCAGAATCTTTTACTCATATTGATTATATGTTGACTTCTAGGTAAAAAGTGAAATCGGCGATGTCACCATACTAATAAACAATGCTGGAATAGTCAGTGGTAATAAGTTCATGGACACTCCTGATGCAGTTGTTGAGAAGACACTCAGAGTTAATGCAATGTCCCACTTTTGGGTAGGATTTACATATTTTCTACATTTTATCAAATTTTATATGGCACTTTGTTTTTGTTTTGTAGCCAATATTCTGTATAAGTGTCCATTTGTGGTTATGCCTCTGTTTTAGACATACAAAGCATTTCTGCCCGCCATGACAGACAAGAACCATGGACATCTGGTCTGTGTTGCTAGTTCTGCAGGGTTGATAGGCGTCAATGGACTGGCAGGTAAAGCATTCACCTATGTCCTCTTATCTCTTACACAACTGCTTTCTCGCCAGAGGTGCTTTTGGAACACTAACAAAGTCCTTCATGGCTTTAAGTCTTTCAAACAACATGTTTGACAAGAAATTAATGTTTTTTTTGTTAAAGTTTGTCAGCAGATATGAATGAACACTAATTTTTAATACAGAAATTGTAGATCACAGTCTTAATGTGGTTTTTTTCCCACAGGTGTGTGTTAAGTAAAAGTGTAGACTTTAACAGGAAACGGATATCTGAGATGCTGTTGTGAATTCCTGTGACGTTTGTTATCTTAGTTTGCATGTGCCCAGGACTTATTACTACATGGAGATTTTAATGAGCTGGTTTCTGGAATGCCTAAAACTGGTATACCTTGCAGTGTCACTAGCACGTTTGTACAAATGTCTCCTAACTTGCCTGTCTTTTCCACACAGATTATTGCGCAAGCAAGTTTGCTGCTGTGGGTTTTGCCGAGTCCGTGGCCTATGAGCTGATATCTGCGGGGAAGGATGGAGTCAAAACCACAATCGTCTGCCCATACCTCATCAACACAGGCCTGTTTGATGGCTGCAATACAAAGTAAGCTAGCACACACACTGTAAAAAAATATTGTTGGTTTAACTTAAAGTTACCCGGTTGCCTTAAAAGTTAGTTCATTAAAATTAAAAATTTGAGTTAATACAATGAAGGAGATTGGTTTAATAAATGGAAACTCAAAATATTGTTATCTGAACCACATTAATTATATAAGTTGATTTAACAAAAGATAAAAAGTTGTGATATCAAATCATGAATATATCTTTTTACACTGCACTTCATCCCCAAACACATTTTTTAATTTAAAGATGCAGCATTTGAACAGGGAACAGAAGACGTCATTTAAAGAAAAAACACCTACTTTTAAGATAATGATCAGTCTCTCAATATTGCTTCACTCTCAAATTGTCGTAAGGACATCATTTCAGGGCCATTCAATCTCAGTTCCTTGTCGTTTTCCAATTAGCCATAATCAGAATCTCTGTAGGCAGGATTTTGCACACTGCTTTGTAAATGTATACAATCAAAATAGAGACACAGACTTTGACTGTGCTTCATGGAGCTTGACAAACAAATCACCATTGACACAAACGCAACTTAAATTACTATGATCATTAAGTTTGTGTCACTTAATGGTTTATTGCAGCTTTTTTAACTGTTTTCTAGCCATTGACGATATTTTTTTTATAATTTGACACAACACTTCCCTGCCATTGACAAGTTTTTCCAGCAATCCATGTTTTCACTGGTCTTCTGAAATAGTACAGCTTCTCCAGCTCCAAAATCAAGTGAAGAAAAAGGTCTGCGGAAGCTGATAGAAAATTGTTTACCAAACATTCAATAGCATATACATCAAAACTGTCTAATGGTACAGAGAAAAATGTCAAGCCCACGAAGAGTTAACAACAAGCTTTGGTGGTGTTGATGGACTCGATCTACTTCAATTATGTTTTTTAGGGGTGTAACAATATATCGCATCACAATACATAATGCAACAATATGTATCGTGGATAGTGACAATCTGTATTGTGTATAGTTCACCCAAAATGAAAATTACTGTGTGAGAAAAAATTTAAGTTTACAGAGTTTTGGTGTCAGTACTACATTAAACTACTATATATAATGTATAATAATGCAATGGGGGAATATTTGTGGGTCCTGATAATGGCAAATGTCTTATGTTACCAGTAAAAAAGTGGCCTACATTATTTTAAATAAATCTAGTCAGTGACAGAGCAAGCATATTCGTCTAAAATAATTCTTTATTTTCAGCTTCATAATCATGAATATTTATATTCCAATTCATTTACACCCACAATGTAACACATTTTAAGCAACAGCACTTTTTTTTTTTTGTTAACCTTTCACCATATGTCTTGGAGTGTCGTATAGTGAGTTCAGTATCGTGATCTGTATCAAATCGTGACGTGAGGGTATCGTTACACCCCTAATGTTTTGATCATTGTCTTTGACTAAAACATGTTTTTCTCAGCTTTGTGTTGGAAACCCACATTCAAGTGCCCCTATTATGGAGACTGCCAGTGTGTAATATAGCTGTTTGTGAATGTAAAAGGTCTGCAAAGTTTCAAAGATCAAAAAGCACAACAAATAAAGTTATTGTCTCCTAAAAGAAAGAATCGGTTCTAAACTGCCGAAATGAGTCGTCAGTAATTCCAGTCTTTCTTCCTGCTCAAACCTACATAGGTTTGTGACAAATTTGCATAATGCCAGTCTATGGTCTTCATTGGCTGCCCGTGAACAATGTCTAATTTGACCCTCAAACACCGTAGCTGAGACTGGAAGAGTTTGGTTCGTTGTTGATGTGTTGAGAAGATGCTGTTTTTTTTGTTTTGTTGCTGTTAAACAGCAATGATAAAAAATGCTGCCGCTGGCAACTTAAAAAAAATACTCTGGTGGGAAAAGTTCATAGCCCGTAGCAGTTCATAGCCCTCAGCATGGTCCTTTGCCTAAGGGCTGGGGCTACTTTGTGTATTGATGGACCCTTCAAATGTTGTCTGAATAGTTCCACTTTCTGTCATCTGATGCTGGTTGGAAAGTAGCATTGCATGTAGCGTGTTTTGTATTTGAGACGTAACAAGTATGTGTGAGAATGAAAGAGACATTAAGGCTATGGACATAAATGTAAAATGCAGTTAAATATCCTCGAAGTACCCAATCATACAGTCATTTTGGTTTCATCCGTTTGTAAAAAATAGCCATTTAAATGAAAGCATGTGCCTTGTCTGCAGGTGGCCCCGACTGCTGCCCATATTGGAGCCAGACTATGTTGCTAAGAGGATTGTCAATGCCATTCTGACAGACCAAGTTTACCTTTTACTTCCAAAGACCTTATACTTATTAAGGGCTTTAAAAGGGTAAGTTAGTTTCATTTGCTTATCTCAGACTTCTCCAGGTAAAAACATGTCCTCGTGTTTGGAATGTTTATATGTAACAGTTTTTCTATTTGTAAAAATGTTTCATATTTTAAATGTTTTTGTAGTACATCATATCTTTCCAACATACCCCTCTTTTATTTGTTTTTGTTTTTTCAGCTTCAAATATAAGTTGAAAAGGCTTTAAGCAACTGCAAGCATGATATAATTGTTCTTATATGAACGTAACGGGTGCTTCTCAATTAAAAGACTGTATCCTAGTGAGGCTGTGCCCTTCCTAGTCTAGTCCTTTTAGAGGCTTGTAGACTGGAGTCTTCCTCCGCATTGAACGCTAGAATGAGTCGGTCTTCTAAGTGCGCATGGCAATGTCATAAATGTATCTGCCCTTATGGTCATGACTCAAATTCTATTAAAATTATAGTTTGAAAAATACATTATATTAAAAACCTTTATATTAAAGGGGTGGTTCAGGATTTTGGACATCAGACCTCATTTCCAAGTTAGCCTGGGTGTTATTTATCAGTGGAGACAGTTTTCAACATTTTTCATGCAGTCCTTCCAGTTGCATAGTTCGCCGGTGCTAGGCTAGCGCGAGTCAACGGTATCTGCTAGCCTGCCATTTAAAAACAGTTTTACCCACTCCACAGTACACCAAAATCTAATAAATTATAACGCCAGACTATCGATGTAAATGTCTGTTGAGAGAATAATGTTAGAAATCAAACTACCCTTTCATCGCATTGCAATAGTTATACTTTGTTCCCTGTATTTATTAGCACAGTCTACAGCAGCGGCGGAGTGATATTAAGTTACCTAGGCAACCGAGAGAGCCGATCCACATGACAATCACGCAAGTGTATTTACCTGCCGCTGACACTCATCACTACAGAAGCAGAGTATATTTCACGAAGAAATCAACAAGACATAGGACTATGGCCGGTGTCTCGTTGTCCAAGCCAGCAGCAAGAAGCCACAGTTGGTTCCTTTCTGGATCTCTCAATGGAAATTTGTGGAAACTTTTTGGTGACCATCTATTTGGTTTATTTTTACAATTTCGAAATGCACACCGAATCACCATGTTGCCAGTTCCTTAGTTTACAATCGAATGTTTCAATGTCGTTGTTCAAGGTTACTACTAGCTAGCTAGACGTCCCGACTGTAGTGCGCTTCTGTTCTGTGTTTACTTTTCGGCACAGTACTATTAACCGGAGCAAAGTAAAATTCCACCGCTGCTGAGAAAACTAGTTCCTGTAAATGTAATGCGATCATTGAGATGCAAGATGAGTAGTTTGATTTCTAACATTATTCTCTCAACAGACATTTACATCGATAGTCTGGCGTTATAATTTATTAGATTTTGGTGTACTGTGGAGTGGGTAAAACTGTTTTTAATGGCAGGCTAGCAGATACCGTTGACTCGCGCTAGCCTAGCACCGGCGAACTATGCAACTGGAAGGACTGGATTAAAAAATGTTGAAAACTGTCTCCACTGATAAATAACACCCAGGCTAACTTGGAAATGAGGTCCGATGTCCAAAATCCTGAACCACCCATTTAACTACCTTTCTATCAATGCAGTACTGGTAATTACAACTCTCTGTGGGCTCCCAGTTTTTTTTTTTTAATTGGAATGTGTGCAAAAGATTGTGGGTGATTGAAGGATGCAAAGTTGTGTAGGGTGCCATTTGGGACAGGGCCTGAGGCGTCCTTTGACGGAGCTTGATGACGTGGCTGCCGAGATATGCAACCTTACTAGAACGCAGCCTTCTGTTTGAGAAGGAGATGGTCCTCACTGCAGAACACGAAATCCAGGGGGAGGAGTTGGATCCAGATCCAACTCCTCCCACCTTACATATACCTAAACCTACCCATCTCCACCCCCTGATCCCTAAACCCACCCCTAAACCTACCAATCTCCACCCCTTATCTGGATCCAACTCCGCCCCCTGGATCTTGTGTACTGCAGTGAGGTGCTACTGTTGAGAAGCGCCCAATGACAGTGTTGTCCAAACCTACTGTGGTCCAAAACACATTAAATTGATCAAAAGAGACAGTAAAAACATTTATAATGTTACAAAAGATTTCTATTACTAATAAATGCTGTTTAAATGTATTCTGGTTTCCACAGGAATATTAAGCAGGGCAACTGTTTTCATTGTTGATAATAACAAGAAATTGTTTTTGAGCAGCAAATCATCATATTAGAGTGATTTCTGAAGGATCATGTGACACTAAAGACTGGAGTAATGACGCTGAAAATTCAGCTTTGCCTTCACAGGACTAAATCACATTTACATGGCAGCAGAAGAACATCTGAATACATGTATACAAAACTAATGTCCCTTGTGTAAATGGAAATACACATTTAATTGGTCCTTACGCTGTCTGAGGCTTGATCCCTGCAGTGGATGGAAACAGAAAAGCTCTGCAGAAAGTTAAACCCATAAATTTGCCGTTGTCTGTGGAGTGAGTCGGGGATGTGACATGAATAATTTCACTATTGATGTCAAATGAAATCTGCTGCAGTAAAGAGGGAGCCAGTGGGTTTGAGAGAAGTATCTGGAGTGAACTAAAGGTCTGAGAGTTTAGCCTTAAGCAATGGCACGGAACAAAACAGGGTTTTGTGTGTGTGTGTGGATTTACTCATCTCCCCGAGGACATTAAGACACTGAATGACAGGAACACTGTGATTCATTGTGTTCCTGTGTTGACTTCACCTTTGCTTGGGTGAAAATGACATCTTTTCGTTTGCTTGTTGTATTTATGAACTTCAATTTAATTATGCACATTGCCGTGGTTACGAGACTGTATTAGTCTGCTTATTTCATAGGAATGATTAAGAACATTGTGTTTTAAGGAGAAGCGCACAGTTTCAGTTTCACAGCTGCAACTAGTCTCGCAAGTTGTATCAGTTGTAGGTGAAATGTTTTCCAGCTGCACTAGTGCCTGTGTTTCATAACACCTTTAACCCGGCCGTGGCTTGAAAACAGAGGACCCTTAAGAAGCTCTTTCTTATGCAGCTGTGACAATTACTGATGCTAACTCAGGAGATAAAGCAACACCTGTTTGTGTGGGCTGTGAGACAGACTTCAGTGCATAAAATTGGCCAATTAATTGCAATCTGTGTTTGGTATTTAATGTGTTTTGGACAGTAGAGTCATAATTATCAAGGCTGCAGTATGTGAATGGGAAGAGGCATTCTTTATTATTTTAATGCCCTCTTTCCTTTTTTACAGAAACATGTATAACCGTCCTGATTCTAATCCTATCACTTAAATCATCAAATCACAAATTACATTTGTTAATATATTATTCCAGCATGATGATGAGTGTTGAATCTCAGTGCATTAGGTGTGAATGATCTCATTTCCAGGCCTGGTCATTATTTTCAGTCCCGAACATTGGCCTTTTTCTGGACACCTTGCTCCAATTTGAAATGATCATTTCTCTCTTTGTGGATAGGATGTCTGGATACAACAACAACAACAACAAAAAGATTTTACATATGTTGTAATGTGAGCTATTTGTAGTTTTAAAAAAATCAAAGATGATTTGATTTCAGACTTCAGTAACTTGTGTGTTCATAGACCCACATATGTGCAAATTAATATAAAGCATGTATATAATATATTATATTATATTATATTATATTATATTATATTATATTATATTATATTATATTATATTATATTATATTATATTATATTATATTATATTATATTGTTGATTTTTCTTTACAGTGTCATCCCATTCAAGCAATCAGTTGTCCTGGGTATGTACTTGGGGGCCTTCAATTTCATGGATGCTTTCAGAGGACGGGAAAAGAAGAGAGATTAAATGTAATGAAACGAATTTTCTTAAATTTTGATGCACTGTATATTAACACATTCCTGATTTTTCACTATTTGTAACTACCTCTGCCATACAGTTATTTCATTATATCATAATATATCACATTACATACTGTTTTGATATTGGGGAAGAGGTTCTTTTTTTTTTTTTTTTTTACAATGTTAGACATAGTTCTGATCTAATGTTGGCCTCATTTCAAAAGCAAGATATATATATGATAATACCAGTAACAACAATGTCAGATGTAGGCCTACTGTGCTATAGTGGTACACATGACTGAATAAGTGTGAAATATTTACATTTTATTTATTGTGTTTACCCCTGTTTGTGCCAGAAATTGTTCTCTAAGTTCTTTTTTTTTCTTTTTCTAAGCTGTCAAAAATAACAGTGCGCCGACTTAGTTTAATAAGAATTTAATGATGCTGCTGGAACTGTTTTGTTTGAGCTTTGATAGACTGCTATGAGGCTTGCAAAATAACCAGCTCTCCTTTTTAATGGATAGGACCCTAGATTTGCATGCATATGGCACCATCTAGTGTTGTTAAGCATTGTTTGTGATATTATAACTGCCTCTCAAAGAGAAAACAGTTTTTCTTGCAGGAACTTTAGACAAACAATCATTGCATTAATGTGTGATGGTGTAGGTCTGTCTGCAAACCTTTTAACCATGTGTTTGTAATAAATAAAATCAACTGGCTCTGAATTGTTTCGGCCCTATATACCTATAATAGCTCTAATGCCAAGACAAAAATACACAGAATTTCTTTAAATATACCATATTAAATAACATTTTACATCCTGAGCTATTACATAGAGAAGACATAGTAGCATTTTTATGCAGCTTTCAATTTGCAATCCTGCAGTAATGTGAGACAGGGAATGGACAACCCAATTCAAAATGCCATGTCTAAGGCATAGACCACCTTTTACCAGCTGCTTAAAGTGATTGACAAGTCTCAGGTTTGGCCCTTTATGACCTTCCACACAAATGAGAGCAGAGATTTGATTCGGTTGCTAAGGTTGCATTTGAGATTTTGTATAGAGAGTGGAAACATGAGGCCTTCAGGGAGAACGAAATAGATTTTCAATTTATTGTTTGCCATCGCAGCACCTCATTCCACAGCTCATCAGATAGAAAAGATATTCAAAGCACAGCACCAGCCCAGCACATGAGGGAGGATATTATAAAATAAAAATCTGATTTAACAGCTTTATACTTGTTTTGGCTTATTTCTCTCAGGATATTTTTTTTTTTTTTTTCTTTGAATTAATGTAGATACATTATTAAGTAAACATGTATAATAATATTGGACTTGCTGGAGAATCTTAAGGGGATAATTAGGAGGTTATATTGAAGTACACAAAAAGATATTTGAAGCACTTTTTAAAAGGGTGACGAGATTCCCCAGGTGTCAGTTTGAGGAACCCTAAATTGATTATTTTCATGTTTACAGTCTAGATTAAATTCTACACAATAATTTGATAATTGGCCGGAAGTGACGTTCCATGAATGGTGATATTTAGTACTTATGTAACTTAACTTATGTAAGCAGTGCATAGCAGGTTTTATTTTTTTCAGAGCATTTATATATTTTTTTGCAACCAGATCTGTAATTTTGCGCTTGGAGTCGGGTTTCTCAATGTAAAAAGTGATCAGTTGACTTAACTTAAAAAAAAAATTAGGAAACCCATTGCCTTAAAATTATTAAGTTAATCAACTTCACGCTTAATTGAAAAAAATAAGTTATGTGAACTGGACAATTCCACATTACTTAATTTTTTTGATTAAAGCATGAAGTTTATTAACTTAATAATTTTAAGTAATGTGGAATTGTCCAGTTCACATAACTTATTTTTTTCAATTAAGCATTAAGTTTATTTACTTAATTTTAAGGCAATGGCTTTACACATTTTATTTTTTAAGTAAGGAAACTGATTTTTTTTTTTTTTACAGTGTTGAAATAAAAACCCGGAGAGGAGTAGAATGACTACTTTGAGCAAATACTCTAATCTAGTCAAGGGGTGTCCAATCCTACTCCTGCGGGCCAGTGTCCTGTAAAGTTTAGCTCCAACCCTAATTAAAAAAACTAGTTGTGTGTCATTTGTTTGCATTGTTTTTATGTTTTTGTTTTTATTTTCTCTTTTTATACCTTCTGTACAGCACTTTGGTTCCACTTGTGGTGTTGAAAGTGCTTTATAAATAAAGTTGAGTTGAGTTGAGTTAAACACACCTGAGGCAAGCTGGAGCTAAACTCTGCAGGACAGCGGCCTGAGGACCGAGTTTGGACAGCCCTGGTCTAGTCGAGTCTATGCGTTGCTTGCAGCTATTTTCATTGGCAAAGAATAAATACATGGACTAACTGGTCAATATATGTTAGCAATGGTAACTGGATAAAATCACTTGTAAAAGTCACACACGAATCAGTGCGGCTTGTGTTTACATGCGGCTTTGTCTTGCTCATGTGATATTGTTTACATTTAAAGCTCTTTTCGTGAAATGCAATGTCATTTAAATGCAGATTTCAGCTAAATCATGGGCTGTGTGTTTTAGGTCAATTGAGATGATTTAAATTAGGAGTAAAAGCAAAAATGTAAAAATTGGAGATTTGGCATATTTGTGAATGAAAGGAGACAGGGGTTGGACAATGTAACAAAAACACCTGGTTTTAGACCACAATAATTTTAGTATGGTGTTGGCCTCCTTTTGCGGCCAATACAGCACCAATTTGTTTTGAAAATGACAGATACAAGTCCTGCACAGTGGCCAGAGGGATTTTGAGCCATTCCAGAACAGTGGCCATGTCACCATGTGATGCTGGTGGAGGAAAACCTTTTCTGACTTGCTCCTCCTAAATACCCCAAAGTGTCTGAAAATATTTAGATCTGGTGACCGTGCAGGCCATGGGAGATGTTAAACTTCACTTTCGTGTTCAACAAACGATTCTGCCATTCAAATTGCCATTCAAGTTCCATTCATTGCTGTGTGTATCGGTGCATTATCATGCTGATACACGGCACTCCTTCAGAGTACAATGTTTGAACCATTAGGTGCACATGGACCTCCAGAATGGTTCGATAGTCCTTGGCAGTAACGGTCCCATTAAGCACAGTAGGGAATGCCATGATATTGCAGCCCAAACCATCAGTGATCCACCCATGTGCTTCATTCTGGGCAGTCTGGCTGTAAGCCTCTATGAGGCTTCTCCACACCGTAACTCACACAGATATGGGAAAGACAGTGAAGGTGGACACATCAGAGAACAATACATGTTTCACATTGACCACAGCCCAACATGATATTGGCACGAGTGACCAAAGGTTTGTCTATAGCAGCCTGACCATGAATATTGACTCTGGAGCTCCTGACGAACGGTTTTGGTGGAAACAGGTGCGCATTTAATTCTGCAGTGAGTTGGACAGCTGTGGTTTTATGTTTTTGGAGACAGTCCAGGTTAGTACCTGGACATCCCTTTCAGACAGCTTTCTCTTTCGTCGACAGTTATTCCTGTTGGATGTGGTTTGTATTACGTGGTGGTATGCCGACATTACCCTGGATACCATCGCTATTGTATCATAACAATTTGTCCTCTTTTGAACTCCATGTCATTAGGCCTATGTAGTGTGGATTGCAATATTTTGTTTACAGCTGTGCTATTGCTCAGCTAATTCAACCTCCACTCTCTACTTTTACTGATGGAATGTAAAATCAGTGAATATTGGCCACCAAGCCGCGCATAAGCGTGAAACCTCCAACACTATATTGGCCAGTGTCTCAGTTTCTTTGTCCAATCCCTGTACCTCGATGATGCAATGTAGCTTGTTGCCACTGGACCGCGCTAAAGTCACGTGTATGAGACATCCAAAACATTATCTTAACGGACATCTTCATTTATCCCGAACACAATACACTGGCCAAATAAGCTCGCGTTCAAGCTCTGCCTATAATGTGTCACATAAATGTGCAAGTAACTGCAGTCTTTATTAGCAGAATTGGGCTATAGTGTACGTGAATGCAGCATCGCAAAGTTAGTAGCCTACTAAATGTTTTTTTTGTTTTTTTCTAAATTAAATTTCAGTCCAATTATAACATTGAAATATCGCTCTGCAGACAGCTTGTGCGGTCCCAGACCGGATAAATCCACCTTTATTGGTTTTATTTTGTACATCTTTACCCTGCCTTTGATGCTGGACTGGCTCACTACAGTGACAGTGTCTTGAGCGTTGCGCGCGCTCCGCACGTTTGATGACGCTCCGCTGTAAACATCACTGACGTGTTAGTCGCGTGAGGGAATCTATTAAACTTGGATTTTGGCGAGCGACACTGTATTCTTCAAACCAACCTGCGCCTGCAAACCCAGCAACATACGTCCACGCTGCGATGGCAAGAAAATCCCAAGTCCCGTCTGCGTATTATGGTAAGTTGCTGTTGAAAGCGTAGCCTACTTGATGTACTGTAGCCTACATGTATTCTTCCTTGTGTGGTGTCAGTTTTTCTCCGCATGGACAACTTGTAACATTAATCTTCAATGGAAGCTGTGCTGCAGGAGTGTTCATTCCCAGCTGCAATATATGGGAATTTAAGTTTAAAATGTATATTTGCATCCAGAGTCAGACGTGGAAAAAATATTGCCCTTGGGAATTACTGCATGCTTTATTAATGTTAGCAACAACTGCACAAACTGTGATAGGCCTAAGTGAGAGATTAATCAGAAGTATGATTCATTTTTTGAACGCACTTATATGTATTAGTATGGTGTGTTTACCCTGCTGAAATAGAGGAGGCAGCAACTTTGTGTTGCCAAGGGCATCATGTGCTGTGTTGGCTTTCAGCAAATCATTGAGGAACAGTGGAGACCACAGCCTATCACCTTGCTCCTGAGATATTGAAATTAAAAGCACATGTCACAAATGGAAGTGTGATAAGACTAACTTCTGTTGTTGTAAATGGTCTTTCCATTCGTAATGAAAACAGGATGATTTATACTGTAGGAATTTACAGAAAATTAGGATTCGGCTTTGTGCTGTTGTGTTGTTGTTGGTTTGCAGAAGCAAGTGTACCTGCATTTTAAATGGTCAAGCATCTGATTACTAACATGCAGATTCAGATTTATGCATTCATGCTTACTGTTGAAATATGCACAATGGATATTAAAATCATTGCTCTGGCTTAAAAGTCCAACAGAATTCAATTTCTTATACTATAGTAAAAATTACCATTTGTGGTTCCTTGAATTATGACATTTGCAGAACCCTCTTGGGGTTCCCCAGTTGTTTGTTTGTTTTGTTTTGTTTTCTTCAGCCAAACACCTTAGACATAAAAAACAAATATTTGATGTACCCCCTAAGATTTTAAGTTAATATTTAATTTAATGACACACTTGCATGTTCACAGTTTTTTGATGTTGGTTAAAGGTCACATGAAGTGCAAGTAAATAAATAAAATATTTAATTTAAGTAGGTGTTTATATTTTGCATTCAAATAGAATGATAATAATAATTATCATATTATTATTAGTACTGTCAAATCGATTAATCGTGGTTAATTGCATCTAACATAAAAGTTATATATATATATATGTGTGTGTGTGTGTGTGTGTGTGTGTAATGTGTATGTATATCACACAGACACACACACACACACACACACACATATATATATATATATATATACAGTACTGTGCAAAAGTCTTAGGCATGTTAATATATGTTAGGATATTAACATGCCTAAGACTTTTGCACAGTACTGTGTATATATATATATATATATATATATATTATATAAACACAAACTTTTTGGCCGGAAGCTATTTAATTTACTTTAAAAGTTTTAAACGTTTTTAGAAAGCTATATAGGCACCTATTCAGAAAGGCCAGTTTACTGAGGAACTTACAAATTGGAACCCATGCATTTCTAAAAGTGCTCTAAAGATGATTCAGCAGTAACCCCATTATAAAGGAAAGGGTGAAATCACTTGAAATATATATTTGAAGCTCTTTCTAAGTGGAAAGAAAATTGTGAAAAACAGCTTGCCACTGGGGCTGTACCCTTAAATGGACAGTTTGTACCTTATCTACCCTAAAAGAAGCATATTACATTAGTTCCTTAGAGTAATAATATTTACGCTTAAGGTACTAACTATGAACCTTGTGTTGAGTATGCAATATGATATTTAAAGTATACCCTGACAAGACGGTTCTTCAGAGGGTTTTGCCAGCATGCAAGCTGAGGAACCAAAATGGTGCCTTGGATATCTTTCCATTTTTACAGTGTAGCAAGTTTGTTTCTAATTTTACGTACAAATCTAGTACAGTATGAATATAGTGTCACTGTGTGAGATGATTATATTGGAGAATAGATGCCAGCATTTAAATCCAGAGACTTGGCAACCCCTCCAAAACTGTTGATGTACTATTGTACAGGGATTGAATTCAGATGGTACTTTGCTACTGAATGATTATTTTATTGTACCATGGTGTTTACATGGATACTTTAAAGAATACTATGGTAGTACCTGATATATCACCAAAACATATGCTATTACCATTGCACTTGTGTTGCTTTTTGTGAAAGCTGTAAGATATGCAGTATAACTTAACGTTTTAACATTTAGGGAGTAACACAGAGCTCCAAAATGTGTGCAAGATTCTGGTAGGCAAGTTTAATACACTCCTCAAATGCACATCTTACAGCAACATGACAATTCAAAGATTCAGGGCTTGTTTTTGTTCGTTTTAATCGTGTTTTATGTGGCTGCACATCTGCGACCGTGGTTATTTTGCTCAGTGGCATCATTTGTAATGCTGTACTGATGCTGGGAATATAACCTACACATTCTCATTCATATTTCTATTAACCATGGTAAAGCTCTCACAGTTATTGTCGTTTAGCCTCGCTTGCTCCTAAATCACTTCAGTTTGACGCCACATGAGTATGTGTCACTGGGAGATGTAATTAAATTTGTGCTTGATCCAGAAACCAGACAGATTAGACATCTAATCTGTGCACACTTGCGTACATGGCTTTGATAGATCCATGTAAATGTGAAACAGATTTATTTGAATGCACAAAACTTTTGGAATGATGTCATTCAGAATTAAAGTTAAAGTCTCTCAGATGTGAGTTATGACATTATTCAGGATATTTTGCAATATCTTTTTCATAGCTATTGTGAATTCTAAAATGGCATACATACTTGTTGACCCTTATACCGCAATATTTATAAGGAATAAATATGCAGGTTGGGAGCAAAACCCTAAGAAAAGGTCACTTGGTTTCCTAACCTGCTGCATTTGCATGCAAAAATGTTTTGTTTTATTTATTTATTGCATGCAGGCTGACCACAGAAAAGCTTTCGGTTTCTCATTTGAATAACAATCCGTGCTCAAATGAAAGTTACACCTTCAAGCACACTCTTGGAAAAAAACATTCAATGGGTTTCCCTAGGGTTCTTGACTCAGTTTTAAAGAACCCTTTATGCCAAAAGGTTCTATATTAGGAGAAATGTCTTAAATGATTGCATAACACTGTTTAATGGGATATTTCAAATTTTTCTAATGATAAAGTATGTTTACGAGCTGTTTAATTGCTGTCAAATGAGCTGTCAAAATGAATTGAATTCATTAATTGAAACTAAATCAATAAAATGATCCCATGATGGGAACCCCTAAAAGGTTCAATTAAGTGGCAGACAGAACCCTTTATGGTTCTGTAAGAACTTTTTCTTTTAAAGGGATACTCCACTTTTTTTGGAAATAGGCTCATTTTACAACTCCCTCAGAGTTAAACAGTTGAGTCTTACCATTTTCGAATCCATTCAGCCGAACTCCGGGTTTGGCGGTACCACTTTTAGCATAGCTTAGCATAGATCATTGAATCGGACAGGACCATTAGCATCTCTCTCAAAAAAATGACCAAAGAGTTTCGATATTTTTCCTATTTAAAACTTAACTCTTCTGTAGTTACATCGTGTACTAAGACCGACGGAAAATGAAAAGTTGCGATTTTCTAGGCTGATATGGCTAGGAACTTTACTCTCATTCCTAATAATCAAGAATCTTTGCTGCCGTACCATGAGTCCAGCAGGCGTAATGATATGACGCAGAAGAGTCAAGTTTTGAATAGGAAAAATATCAAAACTCTTTGGTCCTTTTTTGAGAGAGATGCTAATGGTCCTGTCCGATTCAATGATCTATGCTAAGCTATGCTAAAAGTGGTACCGCCAGACCCGGAGATCGGCTGAATGGATTCGAAAACGGTAAGACTCAACTGTTTAACTCTGGGGAGTTGTAAAATGAGTCTATTTCCAAAAAAAGTGGAGTATCCCTTTAAGGGTATGTTAACACAACAAAGATGTACTAAAAAAACGGAAACGTTTTTCCTTTGCGTTTTTCGCGTGCAGACGACAACGTCGTCAAAATGATCCCTGTTAACACTGATTTGTGAAAACTATTAAAAACTCTGTATTCTGCTGTCAGGCCAGTAGTTGGCGACGTCGCTTTGTAAAGAAACGCTATGCGCCTACAGACTGAACACGCAGTAATATGCATGTGCATGACATCACCGTTTTTACAAATTCGCGTTTTTGTAGTTTACACCAGGGCAATTACGGTATCGTTTTCAAACTTGCACTTTGAAACCCGTTTTAAATTTTTTTCAGGCCCCCAAAATGCCGTTGTCGTGTAAATGAAAGGCCAAAACGCTTTTTTTTTTTTTGTTGAAAACGGTGTCGTGTAAACGGAGTGTCACATATCAGTTATAAATAAAGTATTAAAAGACGTGAGTAGGTATGACACAAACTAATAGTGTGTAACTAAACCTCATAGATAAAGCTTTTGAGAAGATCATGAGATTTCTTCTTACTTTTCTGCAGGATTAGATTTATTTGATCACAAACAGCAGCAGTGCAGATACGAGCTTGAAAATTAAACTCATCCGTTAATGCTATTAAATAAACAGATGTGATGCGACTCTAAGGGCCTCGAATTCTGTTCTTTCTGTTTGCTGGGAATTGTGACAGGTGCGCTGATAAATGATGTGCAACTCATCTGCAGAAAGATCATTGTCAAAGTGACTGCTGGGAATCTCGGGAAATGCTCTCGTCATTAGCTTCACTACAGTATGCGGTGTTAAAGCCTTTAAGCTAAGGAGAAACAAGAAGTGTCTATTTTTAGTTGGACTGCAGTAAAGTCAATGAATAATTCAGCAGGGCAAATTTGGGACCAGAGGATCAAATTTTTATGATGTGCCATCACTAAGTGATGTGATGTCCACACCTCTGTGAAAAGCCATAGCCAAGGCTGAGAAATCTTAAATGGGAGTCAATTACTTCTTCATGGTCAGGAGTTAGAGAAACCGATGTTTGAAATGTAAGCCTCTTTTTTTCTTTTTTTTTTGAGGATTGGTTCTCTTCATGAAATGAAATGGAATTAATTGAATGTCTGTTCCCGTTAGCAATGTTTTGGTCTCTTTTGTAACTATAGTCTTTTGAATGTGGCAGTGAGTCGAGTTCACTGCATTAGGATGATATACGTAGAATATAACTTCAAAGAGAAATACATTACCGTTCAAAAGTTTGGGGTTGGAAATGGGTTTAATGTTTTTGAAAGAAAGTCTCTTATTATCACCAAGGCTGCATTTATTTATTTTTAATCAAAAATACAGTAATGTTGTGAAAATTATTACAGCTGTTTTCTATTTGAATATATTTTAAAATGTAATTTATTCCTGTGATCAAAGCTGAATTTTCAGCATCATTACTCCAGTCTTCAGTGTCACATGATCCTTCAGAAATCATTCTAATATGCCGATTTGATGCTCAAAAAACATTTCTAAAAATGATCAATATTGACAACATTTTTTGGAAACCGTGATATTTTCCGGATTCTTTGTTGAATATCAAGTTCAAAAGAATAGCAGTTATTTGAAATATAAATATTTTGTAACATTTATTGTCACTTTTGATCCATTGAATGCATCCTTGCTGAATAAAGCCCAAACTTTTGAACGGTAGTGCACATCTTATATGCAGGTACAATAGGGTCTTCTCTTCAACACAAAATAAAATGGCACCAAATATATCACTGTTATTAATATACTGATATACAAATGCCATTTTGATTTATTGCCTTTTACCTTTTTTTATTGTCAGTCAAGGAAGATTCAAACCCTCAATCTCTTGTGAGCCACATTAGATCATAATGCTTGAAGTCCTAGAATTGCCCCTGTTGAGTAACAAGGGTTGAAAATATCATTGGTAGTGTTGTATTGTTTAGTAGCACTATGTCTCTTGTGATGTGTCATTGCTGAGGTCAACCTGTATTTTGATTGTTTTAAAATCAAAACAACCTCTTCAAGCAAGTATGAAAACAAAATCGTTCTTTGGCTGTTACAATCGCTAACCATCACTGGGCTTCTGTTACTGAAGATAAACGAGAGGAAAGCAAGCGAATGTTACTTCTTCCTTTGTCAGCCAGGTCTTATCTCGCGGTAGCCAAAGCCAGACAGTCGCATTCCTGGGCTGTCAGAAGGAGATAATCCAGCCTGTCAGCTTCCTCGCCACTGTGGTACAGTGCTTTTCTAAACTGGGCCATTCTTTCCAGCTGCTGGAAATCTATATGAAAGTTACAAGACTCATCAGTAATCACGCCAGCGGCCCCGTGCCGTTCTCCCACGGCCCTCGGCCTCGTCCTGCTCGCCACTGTTGGATATTTACTTGTGCAGCTCCTATTTTTACATTTAGATACATTTACCTTTGTTGTCATCTAACGTTCAAAGTTAATATTTAAATAAACAATTTGATAACACCTTTAAATATAATCTTTAGCATAAATGAATGTCCATGTTCATACTGTACATTATTACTTTGTTATGCCTAAATTCACTTGCAGCATTTTGTTTTTAGTGCTCAATTATTCATTTATTTAGGCAAAATAGCATCAAATATATTGATTATCGACCATAACATGAAATTAATTATCAGCTTAACAGCTAAAATTGATATCAGTCCTTTTTCTCTTTGTAAAGCATATTGTGCTGAATTTGTTGTATGGAAGCGAAATCCAAATATTGCGTTCCTTTATACATTTTGCAAGAGTTTCTGTATGCTTTCTAAAATAGTTACTCTAAAAACTACAAATAAATGTATATTTAGGCAGAAACAAGAAAAATAAGAAGCCCATGTGAGCCATGTGCAATGATTTTTCATGTTCACACACCAGGTTGAAACATTCGCTCTGGGTTCATAGGGTGCATGTACTGCACATTTACCATCCCTCCAGTCCTTGACTTGACAGTGAATCATGTCATCTGAGCATAAAGCCTCTGTATTTGCATCTTCTGCTGGATGAATATTTCAGACATCTTTCATTGTTAATACATATCATTCCTCTTTTATAGAGGGCAGACAAGAGCTCTGTTTGAGAGAGTGGGTGAGTGAATAAGCTTCTGCCCTTGAACTGCTACCATATTATCAGGTCCTCGAGGGTGGCCTTCAGTGTTTGCTAGCACTTCATTGATTTAGCAAGAGCGGTCCCAAATATCACAGCCTCATCACAAAAGGGGGAGGGGGGTATCAAGGTCTTTGTTGTTAGTATTACAAACTTTAAATGTGAAGGCTAAATATTCACAACTCATTTTACTCACATAATATGACATATTTCTGAAATGCAATGTGAAATGCAATATTCAGTGAGGAAAAATACAATCATTGCAGTAGTTGTGTCATGCAGTAATGGTAAGTTTGTTTCAACTCTTTGAGTCACCAAAAAGATTGGTTCATAATTATTCACTGATTCATTGAGTCTGCATGTTAAAAGTGAAAAGAGTGTATTCAGTAAATCCAGCAGCCAGTGAAATGCCAATCAGCCCTGCACTAGAAATTGTATTTACTCTTGCTATTGTCAATCTTGAAAGCAGAAGCCAAGCAGAGTCAAGTGATCGAGAATGATTTGTTCACAAACTAATTACTGTTAGTACACTGACGAATTGTGTGCAAGAGGCCCAGCAAGTGTTACACTGTCAAATAAGAAAACTAATTACAGTGAAAATGTGTTAATTGGTTGACAGTAAGTTACCGTACAATATATGCAATTTTACTGGAAAATACTGTCAAAGTTAAGTTTTTTACAATTAAACACTAGGAATTACTATATAATTTACAGTGAAAAACAGTAAAAGGACATCACATATGCTTATATTTTATTTAAGTATTTTTGTTTCTTCTTATTTTTGTCATCTGTAATGTACTTAAGGGTGATCTGTGTTGTATTGTCTGTAATTTAGTTAATGTTTATTGCATTATTTAAGTGTCATGTGAGTTGGTGTCATTTTGTATGACCCTATGCGTTGTCTATAGTGTTTGCAGGGTTTTATGGACACTTTAGTTAAGATTAACTCATAAAAAATACTATGGTGCATCAGTAAAAAAGCTTATTTTTTAAGGTAAAAAAGCAGATTCTGGTGGTTCAAGTAAATTTGACATTAACATTATTTCACTTAATGAAATATGGTTATAAGCTGTAAAATGTACAGGCACCAATATGCCATCCTGTAATACTGGAAACATTGTCATTATATTTTTCATTGTTTTTTCTCCATAAAGTTAATTTTTTTAAAGTCACCATGATTATTTATTATAAATGTTTTATCCATGCACATCATTTTTATTTTCATATGCCCTCATAATCTTTAATCAAAATAACTTACACCATAATTGCTCTTGCAGCATCTCTTCTCTGTTTTATGATTTTAAGTTTGATTTCATGTTGACTTTAACAAGCACTAAAACAATTTGGTTTCATTTCAAAGTTGGAAAGTCACTTAGATGGTCTCTAGAGATGAAGTAAAGGTTACATTATCACTGTGGCAAGAAAACACCATGCAGTATGGCTTGCTGTATAATTAAGTATCATTATAAATGTTTGCTCCCATCCTCCTCCTTTCTCCATCTTCATAGCTCTTCTGGAGCAGCAGCTGGTTTAGCGTAAACTTCACACATAATTCAGTAGGAGTCTTAGCAGTCTAACTAGGGCGATAGCTGTAGTTAACTTTTAAGGCGTCAGCACCTGACTCAGTTATGGGGCCTGGCATGGGAGATAAACTCTAGAGATCATGAATATGTAAGGTCTCATGTTTTAGAGTCACTCACACAAGGAAGCCATGCTTATAAAAAAGAAATGGGGTCTGAGTGTAAGGCAGAGTCTGTGCTGGAGTGTGATGCTGTGTGTGTTTGGGCAGCATTTTGCCTTTCAGTGTCAGTCGGTGTGTTGCCGTTTGAGTGTAAGTGAATTCATTTTTGATGAGCAGTATCTTGATTTCACTCAGTGCACATTAATCTGACTATAAAAATTTAAAGGACTTGTTACACAGTGTTTGAATAAGCCATTATAAATAATGGTAATTATTATGAATAATTACCATTATTTAGGGCACCATTAAATAGGGCACTGTTTGAGGGGACAGCCATTTGTAGTGGTGTCCGAAACCATACTGGATGTTATCGAGTTCACTCATTCAATCCCACAATGCACCGCAATAACGAGTGTACAACCGATGTCAATGGCTAGAGAATACCCATAATGCACTGTGACAGTCACGCTGAATAAATTTCCGCATCTTGCCAGAAAATGGCGCCCTCTGGTGAATCATCCATCCATCCATTTTCCAAACCACTGGTCCAATGTGGCTACAGCGTAATATAATACAGGTATAAATTCCTTTCTAATTGATTATTAAATAGTTTAATTAAGGTTTATACATGCTAGCTTCCTTGACAGAGTTTAAGATAAATCTTTTCATTACTACTGGAGTTGCTAGTTTGCTAAGTTTGAAATGATTATTAAACAGCAAGCACAAACTATGCAAAAGTGGCAGCCCTTCCGGCGCACTCAGTGTCCGAATTCACTCACTCGTTTTCATTCACTCCTTCAAGTGGACTATATTAGTGGAGTAATTTAGGGAATATTGAATAAGTGTATAGTGGGCAATTTTGAACACAGCATTAGTAATCCTGAAGATATTGATTAGCTTGTTCAGGTGTTTGATTAGGGTTGGAGCTAAACTCTGCAGGACAGAGGCACTCCAGGGCCAACGTTGCCCAACCCCGCAGTAGAGCATTTGTGCGGTCAGGCACTGATGTTGGACGAGAAGGCCTGGCTCGCAATCTTCATTCCAGTTCATCCCAAAAGTATTCAGTGGGGTTGAGGTCAGGGCTCTGTGCAGGCCAGTCAAGTTCTTACATAAAACTCATCCAACCATGTCTTTATGGATCTTGCTTTGTGCATTGGGGCAAAGTCATGCTGGAATAGAAAAGGGCCTTCCCCAAACTGTTACCTCAAAGTTGGAAGCATATTATTGTCCAAATTGTCTTGGTATGCTGAAATATTAAGATTTTTCTTAACTGGAAATAAGGGGTCTAGCCCAATCCTGAAAAACAGCCCCATACCATTATCCCTCCTCCACCAAACTTTACAGTTGGCACAATGGAGTCAGCCGGATAACGTTCTCTTGGCATTCGCCAAACCCAGACTCGTCTTTTTGTCACCCCACAGGGAACACATTTCCATTGCGCCAGAGTCCAACCGACACTTTGTGTTGTACTTGGTGATGTGCGGCCTGCATGCAGCTGATCGGCCATGGAAACCCATTCCATGAAACTCCCGCCACACACTTTTTGTGCTGATATTAATGCCAGTGGAAGTTTGGAACTCTTCAACTATGGAATCAGCAGAGGTTGGCTACTTTTACACACCATGATCCTCAGCACTCGGTGACCTCGTTCTGTGACTTTACGTGGTGCTCCACTTCATGGCTGAGTTGATGCTGTTCATAAACACTACCAACGTCACCTTAAAATAAAGTGTAATCGAATAAAGTTTGTTCATAACTTTGAGAGAACCTTGCCAGAACGTTAGCCAAATGTAATGCAGTGGAATTCTGGCAACCGAAAATATTCAGCAAAAACAGCAAAAGACACAAAAATCATTGACTGAAACAGTGGCGTTTAAAGGGTTAGTTTACCCAAAAAAATTTATTCTGTCATTAATTACTCACCCTCATGGCGTTCCCCAGGGTTCGATTCTCAGGCCAGTTCTTTTTTCACTGTATTTGCTCCCCCTTGGATTAATATTAAAAAGACACAACATCAGTTTCCATCTCTATGCAGATGATTTGCAAATCCTGCCCATCAAAAGAAATGATGGTAATTCTTTAACAAGATTGGTTGACTGTTTTAATGATATTAAAGCCTGGATGGCTGTATATTTTTAAACTTTAACGAGAGTAAAACTGAGGTCATGATTTTTAGACCCAGTGGCACCTCTGATGTCTCACAAATAGATCTGGCCATTTTGCAACCTTATGTTAAGTCTGTTGTAACAAACCTGGGAGTTAAAATGGATTGTGATTTTAAAATGGAGAAGCAGATCAATTCTGTTGTGAAAGCCAGTTTCTTACTAAGCTTAAGCCCTTTTTATCCTTCACAGACTTTGAGAGGGTTATACATGCATTTATCACAACACGCCTTGATTAATGTAATGCTCTGTATGTAGGTGTTAGCCAGGCCTCCCTTTCTCGTCTACAACTGGTTCAAAATGCTGCCGCTCGTCTCCTTATTGGAACTCGTAAGCGTGATCATATCACCCCTGTCCTTGCCTCTCTTCACTGGCTACCTGTTAATTTTAGGATTGATTTTAAGATTCTATTGTTTGTTTTTAAAGCCCTTCATGGACTAGCTCCTGTTTATATTACTTCTCTGTTGAAGCCACATGCTCCTTCAAGGTCTTTAAGGTCTGCAAACCAGTCTCTTCTTGTTGTCCCTAAAACACGGCTCAAGAGCAGAGGGGATCGAGCTTTCTCAGTCGCAGCCCCGAGACTGTGGAATGAATTGCCTCTTCATGTTAGACTGGCCCCCAGCCTTACGGTTTTTAAATCGCGACTTAAAACACATTTTTATTCCTTGGCTTTTAATCCGGCATGAGAATTGTTGTAATTGTCTGGTGTTGTATCCTGTTAATTTACTGTTTCTTGTCAATGTACAGCACTTTGGTCAACATGGTTGTTTTGAAATGTGCTCTAGAAATAAAGTTTGTATTGTATTGTATTGTTCCAAACCCGTAAGACATTCATTCATCTTCGGAACACAAATGAAGATAATTTTGATGAAATCTGAGAGACAGCTCCAGCTCAATAGACAGTTACGTCATTGCAATGGTGAGCCGGCGTTCTCACGTAGAACCTGGAAGCGCTGCACTGTGTTTTCAATGTGAATAGCGTAGGAGATCTGACACAGAAGAGTTAAAAAAAATTTGCTTTTCTGATTTTCTTGTCGCTACATAACATTACATTTGAACTACCGTAGTCACATGGACTATTTTAACGATGTCTTTACTACCTTTCTTGGCCTTGAAAGTTGCAATGACGTTGCTGTCAATGGAGGGATCAGAAAGCTTACAAAGAGTAATTAATGACAGAATTTTCATTTTTGGGTGAACTAACCCTTTAATTAGCGTTTCTCCATTGACGCATTTATTTAGTGTCTTTTTCACGTACATGTGAATAAGCTACAACGGGCAAACCCTAACACCCTGAACAGCATAAAGTGTTTAATTATCAAAACTTTATTGTCATTTTCGGGCTAAATGAAAATGTCAATTTAGGTTTCAGTGAAAAAAATATTTTCAGTGCATCCCTACCATCTGATACATCAGTGTACAGTGCATTTTCATAAGGGCCGAGCCTCATGTGAAGAGTGCAGTCGGGGTGAGTGTGTGTTTGAGTTAGTGTAGCGTGGGGTGCAGCGGTGCTGACTCAGAACGTTCCGGTTAGCTCCTCCGTCCTGAAGAAGCAATCTTGTCCCCAGTCTGCTCTGCTGTGTGCTGTCAATGGTGCACTACACTAAAGCACTACCTTTCTGGGCATCCTGCTTTGAAGCTAGCAAAGGGAAAATTACTTCTGTCCGAAATTGCACCGATTACAGTCCTTCTCCCAAATGGATTCTCAGAAACTCCTTCTCAGGAAAGTTTCAGAGAAAATCCTTGAAAGGAAAAACACAAAATAACAGAAAGATGAGTAAAAGTGTTAGGGTTGCGTAAGATGCTTCATTGCACAACAGTGGCTTAAAATACTACATATGTAGCTTGAAATACTTTCTGAACAAACCACAGTGGAAGAAGCGGAATAAAATATTTATCAGAGAGAACATGATGCACTTGATGTTTCTTCATTAGTTCACTTCAAGCACAATTAACTGTCATTTGTGCAAGTTATTCTGGGAGAAACTGCAGTCTTCATGTGAAGGAGGAGGTCAACACATTTCTAGCTTATCATGCCAAGCAAAATCAGTCTTTAAATAAAGCTTTAAATAAAGGACTTTTCTGAATACAATATTTTTCATCTTTCAAAGGCCTAATTTACACCCAATATCAAAATCAGTTTCTGGTCCGATCACAATCAGCTAGAAGACATGTATATCTGGTAATAATATGTGCCTCAGATGTGTTTTAAGATGAGGGTCATTATATACTGTATATCGTACATCATGCATACTGTATTTACGCTACTGCATATGGATAAAGAAAATAACAAATGTACTTCATTAATTTGTTATTTGAGGACTTCTATTAACTGGAGTGCTTCACATGATCTCTCCATATTTTCCAGATCAGATGGTCATTCTACATAGATACAGTCATGTTATACACTGGGGGCGTGGCTTAGCGTGTGGAAAGAAATACCTGTTACCATATTTACCGAAGAGGACAATGGGGAGAGATGTTCACAATCTATTTTAACGACAGTAAACATGCTGAAAAGCTTTTGTGGAGTTTTTTTGCTCTTCAAATAAAGCTAGAAACCCAGAACTGAGTTTTTAATAAAACCAGGGGGAGAAAAAAAGCTAAAAGAAAACTGCTGTGACTGCAGTCGGCAAATGGGTTATATGCTGGATGTGTAGTTTAAAGTGGTTGGACAATATCAGACTGGATTCTAGACTGTATTGATCATCACAACTTCACTTTTTCTCTACAGAACTTGTAGTGGCATGTTTTCGGCAAAAATCAAATATGAGGAACAAATGACTGTGTTCGAATATTTATACTTCCATACTATATAATAGGTGAAAAACAGTATGTGAAAATGTCAAATTAACAGTATTTAGAGTGATTGGTTGATTGGGACACTTTTTCCCTTATAAAACAGTAGGCCAAAAGTACATTGAAAACAGCATGAATGATTTCTGAAGGATCATGTGACACTGAAGACTGGAGTAATTATGCTGAAAATTCTGTCACTAATAGGAATATTTATAGCTTTTAAAGGGTTAGTTCACCCAAAAATGAAAATTACTCACCCTCATGTTGTTCAAACCTGTAAGACTTTCGTTCATCTTCAGAATGCAAATTAAGATATTTTTGATGAAATCTGAGAGCTTTCTGTCCCTCCATTGACAGCTATGCAATGGCCACTTTCAAGGCCCAGAAAGGTAGTAAAGACATAAAAGTAATCCATGTGAGTACATGACTTTGTTTGCGAAAAAAACAACAACGTAATTTACCACAAAATATTCATTTGCAACGCACGTTCACGAGGGCATGTTGTGTTGACGCGAGAGCAGACTTTGTTGACGAATGACTTACGGGTTTGGAACGACATGAGGGTTAGTAATTAATGACAGAATTTTCATTTTTGGGTGAACTAACCCTTTAAATTTTCACAATTCTTTTTGGCTTTATTTGAAAAAAATTTTTTTCACAGGAATAAATGACTAACATAACCTGTCGATTTAACTGGCAAAGTTCAAAACCCTTGTTTTAGTGCAGTGGTTTATTTATAGGTGAGTAGGTGTGACTTCTGTGTTGTTCATAACTCAAAAACTTTAAAGTTTGCCCTGCATAATGTCATCTTTTTACCAGCATCATGCAAAACTCATCTGCATCATGTTCGGTATCTCATGTCTGTTCTCACCCAGATGGCTCTTTGCCATGTTTTACGGTCAATTTGAAACGACACACAAGCTGTGCAGTATAGCAATCCTCCAGGTGCATTTAAACACTGCAGTGCATGTAGACGCTGACTGCAGCAGGACGAACCCCTGCAGTGATCCTTCCTCATGCATTCTGTACTTCCCATCCAGGGGAAATTTGTTGGAGGTGACACGCAATTTCCTCTCACTTACACATCCTCCTGACTGCATTAGTTTGAGCCTGAAACTATTTCATCTTCAGGCAGGACACGGTAAAATCTCAATTCCCTTTGATAGGGTGGTTAGTCAATGGCTAAAAAGCTTTCTAGAGGAGAACGAGAGGAGATGACAACTTTGGACGCTGTGTGAGTGAAGTCGCACCCGTGAGGTTACCGTATTGGTGTCATCTGACCTTTGTGTCAATATTGCGGAAGCAGCATTTTTTCACTGAGCTGATATATGTCAGTTCTGTCTGTGTTTGTTGGGAGAAATGGGACTCTAATTCACTTATGTAGAGAAAAGACTACTGTTGCTTCAGTCCACACTGAAAAATAAAACTGGTGTAGGGTTTACTATGAAACAGTTTCACAAATAATTGAGAAGAAATGGCAAGTAACATTGAATTTAAATGTGAAATTAGTAGAAAGACTTAAATGGTATTTTCTTGTAAAATATACTCCAATAATCTTTGTTTTTATTTACTTTTTACATTTAAGCTTTTTCTAATGCAAGTCCATTTGTCTTTTTTTTGGTTTTAAACTCAATTTTACAGAAATTGTCCAACATATGTGACCCTGGATCACAAAACCAGTCATAAGTCGCACGGGTATATTTGTGGCAATAGCCAATAATAATACATTGTATGGGTCAAAATTATTGATGTTTCTTTTATGCCAAAATCATTAGGATATATTAAGTAAAGATCATGTTCCATGAAGATATTTTGTAAATTTCCTACCGTAAATTTTATGGTGGTGTGGGGGAGATGAACCCAAATGCAGACAGAATGCAATATACACGGTTTATTGATACAACTAGACAGAATAAACAGGAAAACAAAACCCACGAGGGGGCAAAACAAGACTGGAAAGACTATTTAGGACTGACAAAACTAGACTAAGACTCAGACAAAAAAAAAACTAACAGCTAAGACAGGATCAAACTCTTCTTTCTAGACAAGACTTTCAACAGGTTACTCACAGATTGTTTCTCACAATGAATCACAATGAACCGGCACAAGACAGCAAACACAAGGGGATTAAATGGGGAGAAACTAATGAGGGAAACAGGTGACAAGGGTAAAGCAATCATGACTAAACGAGGATAACAAGGGGGCGGGGCGAGGAACGAGACAACACAAGCACATGGCCCAGCAAAAGGCCATGTGTGTGAACATAAAACATGGGTCTGTCATGATCCTGCCTCAAGACCAGGGAAATCAAAGACTAGAAGGCAGAATCATGACAGTAAATGTATAAAACATTTATTTTTGTGAGTGAATGCAGCACAATCACGAACATAAATGGACAACTTTAAATGCGATTTTCTCAATATTTCGATTTTTTTGCACCCTCAGATTCCAGATCTTCAAATAGTCGTATCTCGGCCAAATATTGCCCTGTCCTAACAAACCATACATCAATGGAAAGTGTATTTATTCAGCTTTCAGATGATGTATACATCTCAATTTAAAAAAAATGACCCATGTGACTGGTTTTGTGGTCCAGGGTCACATATGATTAAATATAACTGCCAGTTGACTTTTAGAAATTGTAGAAGTTCATATTGCATATAACATCAGTAAGAGCGATTACATTTACTGTTAAGTGGTAAATTAATGCTTACTTGGCTACCTTCCTTAAACTTAGCATAATTTTATTTATTTTGATTGTATTTTATTGATTCTTGTACGAAGCATTTACTTTGATTCAGATTTACAGCCTCTGTATTTTTGTGTAGTTTTGCTTAATGTAACTAGTGGTTTAAAGAAAAATGCTGAATTTTCAGCATCATTACTCCAATCGTCACATGATTCTTCAGAAATCATTCTGATATGATGATTTTCTGCTCAAGAAACATTTCTTATTATAATCAATGTTGAAAACAATTGGCATAAGACCATTATGTTGTACAGTCTGAATAACATTGCTTGTACTGTACGCCAATTTTATATTTATTATTAAATATGACAAACAACAATCATAAAGCCCAAAGTATATTTTGGCCGTCCACGTTCAGAGGTGGGCCGCATGCTCGCCGGATACTATGGAAATATGGTCCAATGTCATAACTGTGATGTACTAACACATAGTGGAGTGTTGGAGGCGTCACATATGGTGCATGCACACGCTGATGAGATGACAGCAGGAGCTGCCAAATGACTCGTAGGCAGTTGGCACACGCTGACCTCCTGCCTCTCAATGAAACAGTCTGAATAGAGCCTGATTTGAATTTCAGATTCCCTCATCAAGAGATGTTACGTAACATCACTTATAGGTGCGAGGCGAGTCAGAAATACTGCACTGTCAGGGAAAGTCAACTCCGAAAGGTTATTACTGAACACTGTGTACTCTAGCAGTACGCTTACGTTTGAAAGGTGCTGGTTTCCTGAACTTAATTCAATGAACAATTATGATCTGTTTAATGTACTCATCTCTAGTGGTTCAATTAAAAACCAGGTGTTTAATGCGTCTAGTGTACTGCATGTGTGTGGGTGTAAAAGAGTTTATTATTAAATGTTTAAAATTGTTTTGTGAATTAAATTCACCCCAAGAGCTTTGCATACTAATATATATGTAAAACAATCCATGCCGGTGCAAATTGCTTTTGTGAATTTCAGTGAACCCCTGTGGCCTCTGCACTCGGGAAAGTGTGCATCTTCGAATATGAGTCAGTGGTCAAACTCATTTAAGATATTTCCCCTCAGAATAATTGTTCGCTATTTTCCCATTGCTTCCCCCGACCTGCCTTTCCTGACTGCCTTTGAGTATTACGCAACAGTCTGCCTCCAACTTTCCGCCCTCCTGTGAATAATATGAATATATTACCGATTCTTCAGGATCTATGCTGGATTGTGTCTGCCTCCTCTTTCTTTTGAAAGCATTTCTGCTTTTTGACCCGTGTCTTGGCTCTTTCATCTCACCCGTTCATTTTAGTTTCAAAAGCACAAACTGACAAGCGCTGTCTTGGGTTTTCTTTTTTCTCATCTGACACACCCAATAGATTTGTGCGCTCCCTCGGGTAGATGTGAGTCAACCTTTCTCGCCCACCTCATCGACGGAGCGGGATCTCAAGTTTTTGCTCTATTCACATCTAATTCCCCGCAACAACTGCCAGAACTCTGAAGCTAATGGAGCTCGCTGTGAGACGGTGTATGACAAAAGTTATAAAAGCTTTCAAATTTTTGGTTTCATTTTTATTCAAGAATGATTTACAGAGTAATAAAACTGTTAACTGTTTCCATTAGTTGGCCGATTAGCTTAGCAAACAGAAGTAGGCCTAATGAAAGCAAGCAAACAACGAAGTCAAGACGTAAGCAAGCGCTACTCAGTTTATGTTTGGTTTTTAATGATGAAAACAGTCTACTGTCACCTGCTGGTATAGACAGTTATTTCCTCTCATGGAGGTGCACCAGTCATGACTATTATATTTTTGTCAGTATTTAAGGCCCCAATATACTCACAGCAATGTTCTTTTTTGTTCTTTTTTGTTTTTCGCTTAGGGGTGAAAAAGTTTGAATTGCGTGAGCAGCAGTATACTATTTTGCTTGAAGTATTGGGGCCTTTACTAGCATATAGGCCTAATTTAGTATCTCAATAAGTTGCTAGAACTTTAAGTATGCCGTTTCTTGTGCAGAAGTGGAATTTCACCACATCCGCCTCTTATTTGGCCATTGATTGCCGTTTTTGTTGTGTCAGTTTGAGGGAAAGGACCACGGTGGAAAGTCTTCCAGCTATTGACCTCTGCTTTGGTCTTAATGAGTTAAGATCTCGTTCATTTGTATTAATTTGTGTCCTCGCTCAAAATCTTACTTTGTTGTAGTTGCCATGGTAACAGTCATGAGTAGTGCTGTAATTGGAGGAGATGATGCGCATACTGAAATGCTGTGATGGACAGATGATCCAAGGACATGATTCCTTTGCTTACACACATACACAGACACACTTTCTCTCTTGTATTTGGTTCAATCAAGAGGATATTTTTGTAGCAAGACTAATAGAGAAGTGAGATTTGTACTAACAATGAAGACTTTTAAAGAGATAGTCCATCCAAATATGTATTTTGTGTCATCATTTACTCACCCTCATGTCGATCCAAACCTGTTTGACTTACTTTCTTCCGTGGAACACAAAATATTTTGAAGAATGCTGCTAACCAAACTGTTTTGGTTACCATTGACTTCCAATGTATGGAAAAAATATATATAATTATTTATATTTCTCAAATTATCTTCTGTGTCCCACAGAGGAAAGAAAGTTACAAAAGTTTGGAATGACATGAGAGTGAGTCAATGATGGATTTTAATTTGTAGCTGAAATATCCCTTAAAAGGGATTTTCAGCAATTATATGTTTAAAGACAGTTATGAAATGCATTAAAGTGTAATGCAATGCAGTCATGAAATTCTGCATTTCAACGAAATTTGTCAGGTTACACTTTGTGCCCCATATTAGAGTTTGTCTTCTAAACAGAGTGAACTGCTTATTTAAAAGTAACTTTAAGAAAGGTTGTTGGACTTTTTGAGAGAAACTATTTTATATGGACAAACAATATACACTCTTCAAGAGATAGTGCTCTTAATAGGTTAAATCTTTGCCATCATTTAGTGCTAGATGATGCTTTAAATCATCTATTAAAAACAATCTATGTTAAAAACAATTGCTTATACAAATTACACAATAACTATACAGTAAAATCAACGAAATAGTAGCGGATCTACAGATTAATCTTTACTAATGAGATGTTTTCTTTTGATTTCTATATAGATATGCTTTTTTTAGCACGTTTCAAAAATAACTGGTAAACGCAGGACTTTATCACTTCAGTTTCATCTCCTGTCAGCACCGGTGGCCACACAACTGAAGTCTCCATCAGGGACGTTTTAAATACCTCTTCTGGGTCTACAGAGCCTCTCTCTTGTCTTGTCTCTGTGCTGTCAATGTGAGAGGGACTCTTGAGACCGAAACAGATAGGGATTGGTACCGTATGTCTCACTGTTTCATTCCCAGAGGACAGTGGCAGTAGACAGCAGAGTTCTGATGTGTGAGATTCAATGGCAACCACAGATAAAAGTTACTTCACATCAAACTGCATTAGCCTGTCGTAGAGAGTTAGGCCTACTTTCTGCTGTGTCTGTTTGTTGGTTGAAAGCATTTTCTCTCCATTTCCATTTTCCTCTGCCTTCCTTTTAGATGCAACCAAAAGAGAAGCAAATGATTGTTGGCAGTCCAACATGGTCAGTTAAAATCGTTCTACTTCCACAGAACAAGTACATTGTTAAAACAGAAATGTACCTGGCTAACCAGAGTTTATATCCACTGTCCTTGTTCATTAGCTTCCTGGACAGAATTTTCCCATCTGCATTGGACACTAAACAACATAACACACCGGCATTCATTCAAATCCCATTTCAAGCATGGCGGTGCTAGGATACAAATTGTGTGTTTTAGGATTGCCGAAGTTAACATGTTTACTAATAAAGTAAAAATGTTATTTTTGAAAGAAGCTTTTATTCAGCAAAGACACTTTAAATTGATCAGGTGTGACAGTAACAATATTTTGAACTTTCTATTAATCGAAGAAATGTTTCCACAAAATATATTAAACTGTTTTCAACATTGATATTAAGAATAATTTATTTAGCAAATCATCATATTACCTTCCACATTCTGATAAGCCTATTTATTTAGCTAACCTTAAAGGTCCCGTTCTTCGTGATCCCATGTTTCAAACTTTAGTTAGTGTGTAATGTTGCTGTTAGAGCATAAATAATATCTGTAAAATTATAAAGCTCAAAGTTCAATGCCAAGCGAGATATTTTATTTAACAGAAGTCGCCTACATCGAACGGCCCGTTTGGACTACATCCCTCTACTTCCTTCTTTAATGACGTCACTAGAACCGTTTCTTGACTAACCTCCGCCCACAGGAATGCTCCCTCAACTCTACCGAAATTCGTTTATGTACTTGCGCACTTCTTATAACTTACTGTGTTTACTCAGCTCTTACGGTGATTTTCTGAAGTAAAACTGACGTTTCATCTTTTGTGTGATGTACAATAAACTTTATTAAACTCATCAGTATATGTTTGATCATCATTCGGACCTGGTCCGAAACAGCAGACTTGTAGGCTATTAATAAATAATGGATACATACAAGCAGATGACAAATACGTTATAATAACCGTAATTAAACTACTAAACTATACCCGTTTCATCTCTATACAGCACTCTGACTCTGTAGGCATTATTGTCCGACTCGAAATGAACACCGTTACTGAGAGTTTCTGATATTATCATCATTCCGTGAGATGAAATTGTCCTGAGAGACTGAACGTGAGCTCATGAAGCTCCGCCCCCTGGGTCGTCCAGCAGCAGCTTATTTGCATTTAAAGGGCACACACTAAAACAGCGCGTTTTTCTGTGCCCCAAAAAATGACAATTTAAACATGCTGTAAAAAATGATCTGTTGGGTATTTTGAGCTGAAACTTCACATACACACTCTGGGGACATCAGAGACTTATTTTACATCTTGTGAAAAGGGGCATAATACGGGACCTTTAATTTACACCACCATTTAAAATGTAATTAGTAATATTTTATGCATTTTAAGCACCTTTAAAATAAATGTAGAGAAATTTTGTAAAGTGCAAATAGTGTGAATGTGGCCCAGTAGGTTCTAAAATAAATGCTTTTATTGGACTCGATAGAGAAGGAGGGCAAATGACTTTGTGCGCTGTCATGCAGAAACGTGGTTCATAGCACAGAGGGCTTGTGGTCCATCACTTGGAATGGATTTACTTTTACTCTGCCATGGCCTTTTCAAACTTCACTTGATTCAGTGAGTTGACAGAATACTGATCACTGCGCTTTGGAACAACATGCATGTTTGGATGTGAATGAGAAAGAGAAAGGCTGTTTGCACTACACTGTTTTCAACTAAAAACGTAAAACTGTTTTATGCGTACTCTAAGAGTCCATGAAGATCAAACTAAACAGAGCGTAACTGTGCCAGCAACTAATTTGCCAAAATGTAAAAAGTTACTTCCTGTTTGATTAAAATTTTGTTGTGGTCCAGCTCATGACACACAAAAAAACAGCTTTTTCTGTTGCAGTCTCACCTCTCTCTTTTTGTGAAATAACTCACTATCCGATCTCACAGTTATGGAACTATCAAGCTATTACTTTTGCACTTTCCTCTATTTGGGTGGGAGAAGTACTTAACTTTACTTAACAAAGTAGCAACGTGAAAACTGTGCGGTCCTCTTCACTCGCTGTCTCTGATGTTTTCTGATGTGTGTGGTGTAAGCCATCCAGAAGCTTCATGTCATAGTCTCATTATAGTCACTCTGCAGTACTTTTTGAACACTAACTTTTGAAAATGTAATATGCTTCGGCTAAAATTTAAGAACATGTCGTCTATAAAATGTTATAGCAGGCTTTCAAGAACATTAACAGGATGGCTGACATCATGGAAAATAAAGAACTAAAGTTAACAATTGCTCTTCATGGAATTGACAGTTAACTTGTATGAAGAGACATCATCTTGAATAAAATTTTGCTATATTTTAAACCATCTTTCAAAATTTGGATAATATCATAATATATGTAGAGGATAGATGGACTGCCTCTTGTTTTCGTGCGTGTTTTGCACATAAACAATCACCCACTGCTTTGTCACATCACATTCAAACTTGAAATGACTTAAAAGCATGATCTGTGAGGTTTTTTAGTGAGCAATCAGGTGAAAATAAAGATAAATCTCTGTGTCTGTGTGACCACTGTTTACAAAGCTTTGATGACTTATGTGCCAAAAAAAGCAATGATTATGCAAAGTCCCCGTCTCCCCTCAATCACGCTCGGACTACCTGATCCAATCGCTCAACTAGTAAACGCTGCACAATGGCAAGAGGAAATACTGGATTAAGTCAGCTATATATGTTTGAACCAGAAACTGATTCAGAAAAAGAGGAAGAGCGAATTATACAGGCTCGTCAATAGTCGATATATCAGAATGGTAATGTGTCGTATGTATCTTTCTCTACAACTTCGGACACAATGATAATTGATATGATTAGCTTTAGCTTGACTACGTTATCAAACAGATAATAATGTGTTGCTAATGCTGCACAAACCATGTTCCCGTTTGCCATCTGAGAGTCAGACAGCTGCCCTTAATAATTCAGTGGAGAAGGGCATATACATTGGGGAGAACAAGTATTTGATACACTGTCGATTTTGCAGGTTTTCCCACTTACAAAGCATGTAGAAATCTGCAATTTTTATCATAGGTACTCTTCAACTGTGAGTGACGGAATCTAAAACAAAAATCCAGAAAATCACATTGTATGATTTTTAAGTAATTAATTTGCATTTTATTGCATGACATAAGTATTTGATACATCAGAAAAGCAGAACTCAATATTTGGTACAGAAACCTTTGTTTGCAATTACAGAGATCATACGTTTCCTGTAGTTCTTGACCAGGTTTGCACACACTGCAGCAGGGATTTTGGCCCACTCCTCCATACAGACCTTCTCCAGATCCTTCAGGTTTCGGGGCTGTCGCTGGGCAAAACGGACTTTCAGCTCCCTCCAAAGATTTTCTATTGGGTTCAAGTCTGGAGACTGGCTAGACCACTCCAGGACCTTGAGATGCTTCTTACAGAGCCACTCCTTAGTTGCCCTGGCTGTGTGTTTCGCGTTGTTGTCATGCTGGAAGACCCAGCCACGACCCATCTTCAATGCTCTTACTGAGGGAAGGAGGTTGTTGGCCAAGATCTCGCGATACATGGCCCCATCCATCCTCCCCTCAATACGGTGCAGTCGTCCTGTCCCCTTTGCAGAAAAGCATCCCCAAAGAATGATGTTTCCACCTCCATGCTTCATGGTTGGGATGGTGTTCTTGGGGTTGTACTCATCCTTCTTCTTCCTCCAAACACGGCGAGTGGAGTTTAGACCAAAAAGCTCTATTTTTGTCTCATCAGACCACATGACCTTCTCCCATTCCTCCTCTGGATCATCCAGATGGTCATGGGCAAACTTCAGACAGGCCTGGACATGCGCTGGCTTGAGCAGGGGGACCTTGCGTGCGCTGCAGGATTTTAATCCATGACAGCGTAGTGTGTTACTAATGGTTTTCTTTGAGACTGTGGTCCCAGCTCTCTTCAGGTCATTGACCAGGTCCTGTCATGTAGTTCTGGGCTGATCCCTCACCTTCCTCACGATCATTGATGCCCCACGAGGTGAGATCTTGCATGGTGCCCCAGACCGAGGGAGATTGACCATCATCTTGAACTTCTTCCATTTTCTAATAATTGCGCCAACAGTTGTTGCCTTCTCACCAAGCTGCTTGCCTATTGTCCTATAGCCCATCCCAGCCTTGTGCAGGTCTACAATTTTATCTCTGATGTCCTTACACAGCTCTCTGGTCTTGGCCATTGTGGAGAGGTTGGAGTCTGTTTGATTGAGTGTGTGGACAGGTATCTTTTATACAGGTAACGGGTTCAGACAGGTGCAGTTAATACAGGTAATGAGTGGAGAAAAGGAGGGCTTCTTAAAGAAACATGTCTGTGAGAGCCGGAATTCTTACTGGTTGGTAGGTGATAAAATACTTATGTCATGCAATAAAATGCAAATTAATTATTTAAACATCATACAATGTGATTTTCTGGATTTTTGTGATTTTTTTTTTAGATTCCGTCACTCACAGTTGAAGAGTACCTATGATAAAAATTACAGACCTCTACATGCTTTGTGAGTAGGAAAACCTGCAAAATCGGCAGTGTATCAAATACTTGTTCTCCCCAATGTAGTTCATCATAACATTCATAAAACATCATATACATAATTCACCTGTTACATTGCTATATGTACTAGATTTTTGTTCTGTGCCTTCTTAATGGTGTTCTTGTGCTCACTGTGGAAAAGCCCTCCCCGCACGTTGATGTGATTGTGACGTCAGAAACACCAGCGATTTTAAACCACGTTTTTGAGACTGTCTCTGGTTCTCTGTAGTTTTAAGGAGAAATACTCCAGCAATGGTGTTGACTGATGAATTTGACTGAAACAATGAGGACTTTGCTTCTTAATTTCAGAAGGCCACTATGACAGAACACTAACATGATTTTACAAATTGAGAATGTAATATTTTTTGCAATATTTTATGACATATTTAATGGGGACTCGAAAATTCACTTATTCCCTATATCATTTTACTGTTCAAGGTTATGACTTATAAACCAGAATAAAAAATTTGGGTGTTGGATTCTTTCATCTTTTGTTAAATGCAGTCTATACTCTAGAGTCTGCAGTGATATGGGAAGAAATAAAGGGTGTGTGTCTGTGCTAAAGCAGTCAATGACCTACTTTAGAACATACTGCTTTTTAAACATTAATCATTTCTAACAAACACCATCCTATTATGTTGGAGAGCTCTACTACATACTCCCCCCCATTTCTTTCTGCTGGGCCAAATCACAATAGTAGGCCTATTTCTACTCTTGAAATTGAATGTGTGTGAATATTTATTAGTTTCCTGCTGAAATGGCCACCTGCATGTTTTGTGTTTTGGATCCCGTCTCTAGCACTGACTGTTGGCGTGCTTGTGTGTTCACCAGGATGTTTAACTAGCTTAACCAGCATGAGTAAACTTGATTAGGAGGTTTACCACCTTCATCTTTTTGCTGATGAGCATTAGTTTATGACTGCCATAGTTGTAATGTTTTTGTGTTTGTTTACTCCCTGGTAGAAAATATATTGTATCTAAATGGGACCTTCCTGATTAAATAAAAGAGTAATATTAATTTTCAGCAGGGTTAATATTATTTTGTATTAATAAGTTGAGTAAACATTTAGACGTAGTCATTAATTGTGGTATTTTCAGTGCTAATTGCCACAGCACAAGTGTCTCTTTTGGCACAATATGTGATAGTATTTACATTTATATGGATAATTACTGTGCCATATGTATCAAACCCACATGGGACGTTTAACAAAAGACATTTGCAGCTGAAAATTAATCATCATTGAAGCATAAATGTAATTGGTTTAAATTGATAGTATATCGAGGTATAGTATTAGAAGCTTGTACATAGACCTCAACACTCAAGAATGGTGACAATCAACAAATGTAAAAAGATGAGCTCTTAAAGGGATAGTTACCCCCAAAATTAAAATGTTGTCATCATTTACTCACCCTCAAGTTGTTCCAAACCTCTATGGATTTCTTTGTTCTGTTAAACACAAAAGAAGATTTGAAGAATGCTTGTAACCAGGCAGTTGACGGTAGCCATTGACTTCCATTGTAGGAAAATAAAATGGAAGTCAATGGGGTCCATCAACTGTCTGGTTACAAGCATTCTTTAAAATATCTTCTTTTGTGTTCACCAGAACAAAGAAACTCATACAGGTTTGGAACAACTTGAGAATAAGTAAATGATGACAGACTTTACATTTTTGGGTGAACTATCCCTTTAACATCACAACAAATAAACACAGTACAGTAGGAATAATGACAAAGCAACTCCAAAAGTTTGAAAAAGGTCAACAAACAGCCAAACAATAGTTATTTATTTATGCTGTACTACATGCGGTGAACTCACAAACCCTTACCATTTCATCAGTATTGTTCAATTTGAAATTCTTTGTTCAGACTATAGTTGGGACAACATTTGGGGAATTCTCTAACATGGGGGTTTTAGTAGTTTCAAGTAATTCACATTTCGAAATATTTTTGAATGAAACGTTGCTGTGAACTGGAATTATGTAGTTAAGCCAAAATCAGCCAATAATCAAAATGGTTACCAATATAATATCCATAATTCCACCATAAGTATCATCAACACTAACTGCAGAACCGAATAACTGTACTCATATTGTTTAGTTTTCTGTCTTTTAAAAGGAAGTGAAAATGTCCTTAATTATGAAAAAAAGTGAGATTAATCATGATTAAAATTTGACAACCATTCAATTATTATAATAATTTAGTCTAAGTAGAAGGGAGTTCATTATTTATCATCTTGCCATTGATTGTTTGGAGGCGTTAGTGTGAATGGGAGGAGAATAGAGTGAATCTGTTAATGCAGCTAATCGCTTCTCTCTAAATGAGTGCAGACAGTGTGAGTGATCTTTATGGGCCACATTTATGACTCCATTAATGAACATGATGTAGTAACTCTCTTGTACTTGTGCAAAATTCAGATTTTTTGTGTGTTTTGTTCTCAGTACTGAAACAGGAATTAAAATGGAGAGCATTTCCAACTGTGTCAACTAAGAGATGGCAGTCTAACTCATGGCTTGATCCAATTTTTCCATTTTTTCCATTTTCCTCCTCCGAACGTTTTCTCATGAGGAGACAACAAAAGTAATAACCATAGTACCTCAGGTCCACAGTGATATGGCACTCATATGCCCTTCTGTTTATTGCTTTTCCCCACTCAGGGACAGATTAAACCCGATGTTCTTCGACAAAACGCTTGCCTATGTCGAGCCTAAAGGTATGTTTTGTTGAAAGTAATCTTTAGAGGTTAACGCTAAAAGCAAGTTCTTTCCAGACTTGCTGCAAGGGGGTTTCCGCAGTCGTTTCCAGAAAAACACAGAAAAACACAACTGCATTTCAGTCTTTTACGAGTTCAGCATCACACTTTGAGATTGTGTGGAGCCAGCACAACTCTAATCAAAAATTCTTTTTGATATTTCCTTCTCACATCTGTTGTGACCGGCTCTGTTTTCTCAGTCAAAATGCATCAGCGTCTGTTTTAGATTGCAGTTTAAATAGCGATTAGAGGACAATGTCAGTGTTTCAAAACACAATGGTGTGTGTTAATGAATGTGTGAATGAAAATGAATGGTTGGGGGAAGTAATGGCACTTATATTGTGCTGTAAAAGTTTTTAAATTTGACTTGGAAAGCACTCAAACTCCTCAAAACCCCTCAGTTTTCTGTTCAACAAAAACTTTACCTAATATCAGGTTGGATCCGGTGCTTGTCAAGCTGAATCTCAATGAAGCATGTTATTTTTTTCCTGTTCTTTTGTAAGCAGAACAGCATCTACTTCATTATACAAAGCTGAACCGATCACTTTGAGGAATATGTATTTGCCTGTGTGGCCAGATTGTTGGTTGTCTATGAGTTTTCTGTCCAATCAGTCAGTTTATTCATGAGTCACGTACGTTTCTCTTCAAATATTCATTGTTATTCTTTGGCAGAGTTCTCAGAACATAAGGCACTGCTTAAATAACATCAAACTCCACCTTCTAGAGGCCGCATGCTCATTGTCCGAGATGTGACGGTTCACTGGTTCTAACTGCACCTCCACAGGAAGAAGAATAAAATCTGACCAGAGATGATAGTTCTACTACATGCTCGATTCAAGCTCCCTCACATTTAAATCAGGATTGCACACTCTCTGGGCCGCTTTGAAATGTATTAGTTTGCTTTCTGAGCCGAAAAATAGAGAATCATACAAACAGAAAGATAAAAATTGAGTTTGAAGGCTGTGAGGCATGAGGCGTGTGGGCATGTGATTCCGGGGGTGTTTCTCCACTGTTATATAAGAGCTCATCGCTTTAATGTGCCATTCAGGAAGCAACTTCATGATGATGATGGTGGTGATAGGCACGTAACAAATTTCCTCCGTTTTCAGAAGAGTCTTTTTGCTGCAGGGCTCACTGCGTGAAGAGTTACGCTTCATTGAGAGGCCGTAGATTAGACTGAGACACAAAAGGAGGTGACGACGTTTTGCTCTTGGAAGTAAGTTACATGAAGTGGCTCAAGTTTAATAAGGAACAAAGCTGTAATATTACTCTAAGGGCGTCTTTACACCAGAATAAAAGTGAGAATGCATTTAAAATCCAATTTAATGCCTGGATTTGAATTGTAGTAGCAAAGAGGATACATGTGTGTATCCTAAACTATCACTATCCCAAAATGCTCTAATTTACTCCAAGGCTTAATTAAAAATATAGGTTTAGTTAGAGTTAATTAATTAGTTAATTGTGTTATTGTGAATTTAAGTTGTAATTCTATAATTTTCTCTTCTTGTTAAGAGTCCAATTCAACATCTGTCGCATCAATTCCGTTCAAATTCTCAACCACGGAGTCCCTTAAACTTTGTTGATGTCATGACAGAGTATGTGTTTCATGTATTAAAATTGTTTTTATTTACAATTTCATATTTTCATGTTCTATATTCAAAATAAAATTTTACAACATTATTTCTGCTTGCATAATTTCTCTGTAGCTGTATTTAAGCCAGCTCTGTGCAGTAAATGCATATTTTTTGGTGGTATATATACATATTTCAGATGCTACTTTTGTAATATAAGATGGTATAGGGCAGGGGTAGGCAAGTTCAGTCCTAAAGAGCCACTGTCTTGCAGAGTTTAGTTCCAACCCTGAAAAAAACCCTCACCTGCCTGTAGCCTTAGTAATCCTGAAGACATTGATTAGCTTGTTCAGGTGTGTTTGATTAGGGTTGGAGCTAAACTCTGCAGGACAGCGGCTCTTTAGGACCGAACTTGCCTAACCCTGGTACAGGGGAAAGAATTATACTATAGAAATGCTAGAGAAGAAAAGCAAGTTCTCACTAGTGCAGCAGGAAGTGTTAGCCCTGAGAAGGAGGAAGAGAGTTATAGCCTACAGTAGGCTATGTATTTCATTGTGATCTGTAAAATGTCTTTTGACTCGTAGGAAATGCAGCATAAATGGCATTTTAGCTGCATGCTCAAAATTTGTGTGTGAAACAGGATCCTTTTGTGAACCAGCCACTAATGATAGATGCTTTGTGGTAATGTGCATGAAGCAGGCTCTTCTTATTTTGTTCTTGTATTTGATCTTTTACGGTATTTTTTTAAAACCGACTAGATTTCAAAGCTCATGTTATTTGTGTGAAAAATAACGTTCTGCCTCAAATTTTATATTTTAAGATTATGGATTTGTAGAGGTTTTGTCATCTGGTGCCAGTTGCATATGGAGCGTTCAAGTACTACTGGGAAGTTCGTATTTACGAGTTGAAAAGTTTTTTGTAATGTATATATTACTAAATACATATAAATATTGCAGTATTCCGCTATGTTTCTCCTTACATGCCAACTCCTTAAACAAAATCCTGAGCTTCCCACTCGTATTTACAACTTTGTGGTGGCATTCATGTGCGTTCAACTCTAAATACGATATTTTTGGCATGACTTGAACGCACCAAAAATGGCCCTGTTCCAAATGGCACATTTCATATACGCTTACGGTCTTGTGGACTTGCAATGGCGTCGCATGCACATGTTATTGTAAAGTCCACGAGACCCTAGGGTGTCTCATTTGTCATATTAAGTTTCAGAAGGATGCTCGCTAGCTTTCCATTTGCAGTCGAGCCCACACTTGTGCATGCTCCGCAGTAGACATCTACTGGACAGTCAAACCGCCGTTACGTCACAAAGGTGTGGACTTGTAGGAAGACCGCAAGTGTTTAGAGTGTTTAGCCATTTGGGAAAGGACCTATGTTAAGACTGTACTATATAGTAGGTGGAAAACAGTAGGCATGCATTCATGTACGGGCTTCTATTTTTTAAATAATTATTTATTTTATATATATGGGAGTTTGCAGCAGTGGCAACAGCATTCTATAACCAAACTTACACCCTTAAATTTTCAGAACTAACGCATTTTCGGGGAAGGCCTGCTGTGTGAACGGAACCCAACTGCACAGCTAGTTTTCTGTAATATCTTACAAAGCGAGAGAGACACTTTTTGCTGAATGCTGGTTTCCGTAACTTAAATAGGCATGGATTTAATCTGCATGTCATTTGAAGGTTTTAGATTCAGTCACTTTCCTGTCAGTTTTGTGTTATGCGTGACTCAAATGCTCCGCTCTCACTCAGGTATTAAAGCCTTGACTTTTGTCGTTTTAAATGTGATAAGAAATTACAGTTTTTTTATATCATATACCATATTATACCATATTTGATATTACTTTAGACATTGCCAATGTGGTTAGAGTTGATATATCCCGTTGCACATTCATAGACCTTATTCACAGCAGCGCTATCATTGATTTTTAACAGGAATGAAAGCAAGGCTGTGAGTGATAAACACAACCTATCTCTTCAGTGGGTTTAACTGTTATTTAATGGATTGTTCTGCTGACAAAATGCTGCAAAAAGTGATCTTGGAGCTTTATACAGCTTTTTACAGCGGATACCATGGAAAACACAATAAGTCTATCCCTCACAGTCTCGCTTTAATACCTGTCATGGCTCTACCCTGAATAAGGAATAAAGGTCTATACAAACAGTATATGAGATGCTATTGTAAGTTGCTGTGTGAACAGGATATATCGACACTCAAATTCTAAAAATCATTCTCAGAACAAGCCTTGGTAAAATAATAATATTAATAATAAAACTATCTATTGAGAGTGACATTCTCCAAAAAGTTGGATTTTACTGATGTTATCAAGGACTTTTCAGCTAGAAAAACAAGGAAAAACGTTTCTAGTTGTTTGAATTTATTCATACATGAGCACAAATTGAAAGATCTATGTATTCACTAATGGACTAGTCACATTTTTATTCGGGGTATGGGGGGCCTACGGTAAAGCTGTAGCCCAGGGGCCTCTGGTAATCTAAAGGCACCCCTGGAGCCAAGTAGCATGTCCGAATTCATAGTATTCATAAAACAGTAGGTGAAAAGTACTTCAATGATCTAATCAATGATCTAATGTAGAAATGATCTACAACATTGGACAAGATTCTGTTGTGCGAATTCACTGGACACTTTACTATCCCATGAGACCAATGAATGGAAGTGAAGTGATGCAACTGACGCCGTAGGTCACACGTTGCGAATGTAATGCGTACGAATAAGCACATTCATACTATATTGAAATTTTTTTTAACAGTCGCAAAGCAAGTTTCAAACTAAATGTAGTACTTACCCGGATGCAGTGTGTGTCGTAAGAAATAGTCTGACAAACCAGCAGTTAGCTAAGGGCTAATCAAACTCTAGATGTATGTAACTGACAAAAATTACGACCAACGAAAAAAATGTAATGACTAACTAGTAAGACTAGTCTAAACAGTTTATGCAATCAGCCACTGAACATCACTGGAAGACAATGCTATGGTTTTATATGCAGAAGCTGGAACAAGACATTATTAGGGCTTTCCATTTAATGTTAATTTAGTGCAATTAATAATAATAATAGCATTTTATATTCTAAATGTATTTATTTTATATTAATTTTATATCAATTATTTATTAAAAATGTATATAGATGGCATGTTATTTATTTATATATATTATTGTTTTGGTGAAATGCATGGATCACATTCTCAGGTGTTTGAATGAGCCTATGAGGTCTACTTCTCCAGTGTAACAGGGAGGCTGTAGATATAATTTGATACGACTTTGAGTTACGGCTTTGGGATTTACTTCCATTGTTGCCAGATTTCTCATTCATTAGCGAACAGGATCATCTGTCAGTCCAGCTGCTTGGGTACCTGACTAGCACTTCTCCTGCTGACCACCGTTATCCCCCGATCTGACCAATCAGAGTTTTAATCCTGTCTGAGGGAGGCCGCATGCGTGTGGAGCTGCGCTCTGGACCAGAGAGCTCAATCCGGATCAGGCAAAGCTCCAACTAACCCCTGACTCCACGGGTCTGACCCAGGACGTCTGGATGTGAGCTCTGTCACCCAGTGGGAGTTGTTGCATCATGCGGATCTGAGATCAGTTTTGTGAATAGGAAAGATGATTTTAAGAATTTGGAAAGGGTTAGCTGGTCCCAGCCCACTATCTTTACTGCCTTCTCCTATCATGTACCTGCCAAGCTGAACAGCCACTCACTCGGCTGCAACGCCATTCATGCACACTGGAGCTGTGTTATATGTAACTGTTTCTGACAAGCTATGATAATGGTAATATATGTTGTGCTGCAGGGCATCCAATTTAAGAAGCTTGTCTAATGGGTTTGTTTCTTATAAATTCCTGAAATTTAAGGAGAATCTTTGGGAAGACCCTATGTTAGATCTGTACGATTAATCGTTAAAAGATCGCAATCTCAATTTAAACACTCACACAATCTTATTCCTAAATGACAACGATTCGCCTGTGTGTTTTAAGCCTTTGACCGGTGCGATCACAGCGATTCAAATTTGTGTTGGTGCTGCCACTGAGCCGTTGTTGAGAAAGAGCGGCTGTTATGTATAGGCTAGGTTCAAAATTCAAACAAGAAATGCAGTTTTGGTGCTCTAATGTGTCGTGACAGAACGCTGTAGTGCACTGAACCGATCATCTCTTCCTCTTTACTACTAGTTACAGCACCAAATAAACATGAATGAACATCAGAAGGTATATTGAAAGATACAGTACAACTTTCTGAAATGAATCCTGTCTCATGTAATCGCACAATCAGTGTTACAACCGCGGAAAGACGTCAATAAAACATCACATTTACCTTTTTCTCTTTCTTTCTTTATTTTATAAAGACAACACACATTAATCAACATTTCTGTAAATGTGCCAGTGTTAGCCAGCTGGATCATTTTCAACTGCAGTCCTTTGGCAAGATGTTTTTGAAACCTTCAAAATAATAAAGGAAAGCCATTAAATCACTTGATAGTTTGCTAGAAAAATAACTCTAGTGAGGAGCATTATATTTTTTACTCTTATATCATAAATGTTATAATGCTATTATAATAAAAAAAAACAGCTTTGTATGCAAACTGCTTTTGCGATCAAAATCAGTTAAATCACCTTTTCAAAGTAACTTAACGTTTCAAATAAAGATTGTATCAATTACATTGTCGCGACAAGTGACTATTAAAAACATGTATTTGTCATTGAATCATTCATTCAAGAGATTTGTTCAAAAACACTGATTTATCCAGTAATGAAACAAGTGGTCTGAGTGAGTCATTGAATCATTCATTCAAAACGATTTTATTTTAATTGATTTATTCAGATTAATTAAATATTTTTTAAATAGACTGCAGCAATTAACATTTTGTCAGAACCTCTAGAAAATTGCATGTTATTTTGGCTAGTCGTCTGTTCAGAATCGTGGCAGACCGACTTAGAATATAAAAAAAATTATTAAAAAAAACACATTCAGAAATAATGAAAACCCAGCACAGGCACAGCTCTTTTATATTAATGAGGAGGCTTATTCATTTTTAATTTTTTAAAGAATAGTTGACCCCAAAAACCTGTCATCATTTACTCACCCTCTTCCTACTGTGGAGTACAAAATAAGATATTTAGCAAAAAGTATGTGCTGCTCTCTTTTTCATACAATGAAGGTGGATGGGGAACAAAACAAACAAAACCAGAACAAAAAAGTACCAAAAGAGCATCATAAAACTAGTCCATACTTGTGATATATTCCAAGTCTTATGAAGCCAAACAAATAAATGTAAATTATTTACTAAACATTTTGCCTGATAACTGTGGTCACCTGTCACTTTCATTGTATGTAAAGAGCAGCTTGAACATGCTATGAAATTATCCTGTTTTGATCCTCAGATGAAAAAAACATGTTTATAAATAGTACGGAAGCCAGTTTCTGCCTCAGATTATGAGATCAAGTTTGTAGAATTGTGATAAAAAGATAAATAAAGTTAGAATTACAGTAAAAAGTCATATTGTGAAACATAAAGTGACGATTAAAAGAAATAAAGTAACAATTATAAAATATAAATTCACAATTACATTAAAATAATTTGGGTTCAGTATGATTTATTTATTTATTTATTTATTGAAGAAGAATTTTGAGTTCCTCAAAGAACATTTCAGTGAACAGTTCTTTAAAAAGAAAAAAAAGTATTTTTTCCACTAGAAGTTCCAGTATTTTTAAGAGTCGAGGCTGTATTTATTTCTTCGATCTTCTGTGCATCCGAGTCAGTAAATGGTAACAGAATTAAAACTTTTCTGTGATTTATCCCTGTAATAACTACCACCCACTGATCCCAATTTAAACCTCAATTCCTTTGGTATTAAAGCTGAGGTAAATATCAACTGTCTAACTTCATCTAAATTGTTGCAGATCCGTGCAGTGGCACACATTAAGCTAATGTAATTAAGCCTCCCGGATGAATTAGACGTCTGTTTCCATGGAGCCGCCGAGCAGTGTTAAGATACAGAGAAGGACATCCATCAGTTACACTGGCTCCTTATGCAAATGCTCATATAATTCTTGTGTCTAATGTTTTGCACACAACGATTCCTACAACCTATTTGAAAGCAAGATTTTTTTTACTTCAAGAATTGTTTTTGTTTCTCACTTAGCTGTTCTATTGAGTTGGCTGTGATCATTTTGGGTTTCCTTTTCTAAATGGCCCCTGTGGCTTCCTTCAGTGCTACATCAGACCCAGAGTTCTGGTGAGCATATCAATATCCAGGCCAGAGTTTCACCTGTAGAGGACATCAGCCGAGCACACCTGTACAACAGAAGTAAACTCTGTCCGCCTTCAGGGTTTTCCCTCTAGGTTGCTGTGGGATTGGGATGAGCCTGTCCACAGGAATCAATCCTGTCTCTGAGCACGTATCCAAGGTACACAGAGACACTGGGCCTGTTTAACGGGATAAGAGGAAGTGGGGGATGGAGGGGTGTAGTGTTTACAAATCTCACCCTGAATCCTTCATATCCCTGGCAAATGAGGACAGTCTTTCTTACTTGCTTCCTTCTGTGTATGGAGCTTTTTTTTGCATCTTTTTGGGCCTTTGACATTGTCATGTCGTCTTGACAACAATTATTCTTCGTAAATGGGTCACACTTCGAAACACACTTTAAATGGGTCAAAAACGGACGAAGCCTTAAAATTTAACTTTATTTTTTCCCAGGATAACCAATCAAATATATTTTTGTTCTATAATATTTTCTGATTATTATTTAGAATTTAGATAATAGAGTTTTTTATGATATTTTGCATTAATTATATAATTTTTATGAGCTATTTTTTCCATTAGAATTAATATATATATTTTTATTTTAGATTTATTTATTTAATTTTTTTTTTCAATAAATGCAACATTTAACATCAAAATAGAGTGCAGGCCTAAAAAAAAAAAAAAATTCAAGTGAGAAGAGCGCCATCTAGTGGCTTCAAAATATATAAATATGTGTCATGTCCTAGCTTTTTTATTTATTTATTTTATTTATTTATTTTTATTCCCATTCGGAAAGAAAAAAATGAATTACTAAGCAACCACTGAATGGAACAACACAAATTATATATCATTTTAAAGCTTAGGATCTCAGCTTTTTAATGCATCTAATGCATTCTACATTTATTAACTCCTAACGAGTGCTGAGTAATCCCTCTAAAACCGAGTGTACCGCCAGCAGGCGCCACCTAGCTGCAAAAATATTCATTACCATATTTTTCAAAAATCTTGCCTTGATTAACACAAAGTTGATGTCATTTGAAAGCTTAGAGTCTGAACTTTACAGTGAATGTATCCACTTTGAAAAACTCTTAAGTATTGCTGAGTTATTTGCTGATAAATAGAATTTCTTTTTTTTCATAATCTATATAATAATGTACTGCAATGTGTCAAAAACATCATACAGCTCATGAAACATTCACAGATCATTGAAAATGGCACTTCGTTTTTTACAGCATATTATTACAATTAAAATGAGCCCAAAATTAACATAATCTATTGCTTTTATGACAAGAGAAAAAAATGCCCATGGGGGGTGTCAAAGACTGTACAAAAAGGCTATCTCTTTTCCAAATGCTGTAACTTTTGGGGGGTCATATTTGCACTCTTGATGTTTTAGAGTGTCACCCCTTTATTGCTGTGCAATTTTTTTCTGCACAGTGGCTGATTTGTAGTTTGTACCACCAAAAGTTTCTCTGAGTTTTCGTATTTTTTCGTATTTCCCATTCATTTCCTATGTCGGTCATTTTTGACCGGGAGGAAGCTAAGTGTGACTATTTTTTTTACGACCCTTTAACATATCCGAATCATGTCCATGATTATTTTGTGTGTTCACATAGCTAATACAACAAAAGTTACCAAGTGTCATCCCATTCCGATGAAGCAAAAAAAAAAAAAACATTTTCGGACGAAGAAGCCCAGAGGGTTAAAACAAACACAAATCTCAGAAAAAAGATCCGGACACGAAAATTGGCCAAAAAGCTCATAAGATTTTATTGTCCAGAGGCCACAAATAAAGTGCAAGGTGCAGGTTCAACCCTTCATCAGTGCCATGTATTTCCAAGAATACACCTGCGGTAATGTCCGGAATCTGACTGTATCCCATAGAAAATGGGTGTATGCTTGGAAACACGTGGCACTGGTGAAGGGTTGAACTCGAAAACGTTTTGCGCACCTGGCACTGTTTTGCACTTTTGCAATTTATTTGTGGCCTCTGGACAATAAATTCTAATGGGCTTTTTGGCCACTTTTCGTGTGCGGATCTTTTTCTGATTTTTAGGGGTTTTTTTGGGGGGGGGGGGGTTGCACTGCAAATTATTTCATTCATCTGTTTGGGACTAGTGTTTGGCACTACGCATTTTCATCCCGCTTAAAACACACACACACACTGGGAAAACATTTGTATGACACAAAAAAGTATCACTGATTCTTTTTTTGCATTCTGATTCATTGAATATGCTGCAAAAGATGTTAGTGAAACGGTTAAAATGTTTTTCATACTGTGACTTATAATGTTATGATGCCTGAATTGTAGGATTAAAAATAATTGGATTTTAGTTTTTAGTGTTTTATTTTTAATCTATTTTATTCTTATATATAGAAATCTTAATATTGGCCAGTTATCTTTTTTTTTTTTTTATAATTATCAGTTTATTGGTAAATTTTAACATGCATACTTCATGATAACACCAATGTTACCATGACTTGGAGTTACTCATTGCTAAAGTGTTTTTGTCTTTGGTCATACATGGATGAAAATGAATGAGCAGGTCACTGGAGATATGCATTCATTTTAATCTTCCTTGGTGATTTTCTATTGATTTTTCAGCCATTAGCTTCATTCACAGCCGCAGATAACAAACCAGAAGACAAAGTTTGCCTGGTTAACATAAGCCCCAGCTCAGGTTTTTGTCTCAAAACAACCTGAGAGCAGAACTGAGCACCCATGAGATGGCAAAACTGAAATTGCCTACTTCCAGAGGCAGCAGCTGAAGCATTGAGATAACTAATGGATGGCTTTCTCCAGGTGTTATAGACCTCCTTAGGCTAGACTCTGCAACCGCACTGTCAGTGTGAATGGTCCTTAAGGAGGAGTTGAGCAGTGATGATAGGTAGTGGTGAGAACAGCTCTGTGCTAATGAACAGAAACAGAGAAACAGCCTGATATACTTCCAACAACACATGTGCGACAGGAGCTCTGTGTATCTTTCCCAATACGGCCATTATATTAATTTATTTACTTTGTGAAATAAAACATGATCTTCAAAAGTTGTCCTTCTCACCAGAGATGCATCAACCCTACTGTAGAGACGCCATAGTGAAGCTTGTTCTAAGAATAAAGATGTTATGAGTGCTTGTCATTTGCAGTGCCGCCGGTAATGAGTAGCTCTCGTTCTCGGAGCGCCTACGGAAGGCCCACTCCACCAAATAGAGAGATAAAAGAACCCATCCATGCACCTCTGAAGCCCCGCTAAACTCAGGATTTCCTGGGCTTTCATTAACGCTCTGGCTCTGGGCCAAATCCACTGTATGTTTACCACAGTAGAGCGAGCCTGATGTATTTTGAGCCATGCTAAGAAGTAGCCTACTCTTAAGTTGAGAAAGAATGGGCAAAAGTCACGTAAGAGGAGGAGGCAATGTCTTCATCAAGATAGGACTGGCTGTTCACACGATAAATTCCTCCTCTTGTTGTTTTCATGCGCATTCCGTATTTGAGAATTGGTCCGAATGAATAAAGGGTGTTAGTTAATGGGAAGACTAGTTAAGAAGTAAGTAAAAAAAAAACTCACTTAGATATCACTGCTGTATGTCAAGTCAAACTTGAAATGACTTAAACAAGATCTGTGAAGGTTTGTGTTACTTCGTTGGTTTTAATAAATAGAACATTAATCACATTGTTAGTGTTTTGATAGTTTGATTTTAAAAAAAGTTCAAATTAAATGTAACTGGAACATGCATTTACATTGGATTAAAAAAGTCATCTTAATTTATTCCTGTGATGCAAAGCTGAATTCTCAGCATCATTACTCCAGTCTTCAATGATGTCACATGATCCTTCAGAAATCACTCTAATATGATTTGTCTTAACTGTCACTTTTGATAGGCTACATTTAATGTATCCTTGTTTAATAAAAGCATTAATGTCTTTCAAAAGAAAATCTTTCTGACTCCAAACTTTTAAAGTGTAGTATGTATATAATATAACGTAGTTATAATGTAAGTGTTGTTGTAATATTTATTTCAGTGGTGCACTGTGTTCTGTTACTGTTTTGCCTGCCTGAGTTCCAGTTAGTTTCTCTGACTGTTAGTTTCTACACACTTGTTTCTGTTCACCTTGATTACGTTCCCCATGTATTTAAGCCCTGAGTTTCATTCTGTTCCTTCGTGTCAGACGGTATCCTCAATGTTAAAGTGGTTAAGTTACGTTCTTCTCCTGCGATCACCTGAGTATTCTGTTTTTGGATCTATTAAAGACAGTTTTCGTTTGATTCCTCATCTTCATGCGCTTTACTTCAACCATACGTGACAGAACTCTTCTTGTCAAACAAATGAATTCAATTTCAGTTCATGTTCTACTAGACAACAAAAACAGCTACATGTATTGATAAATTAGCCAGATGGGTTGTATTATATATGGCGTATGACTATTTTTGTTTGATTCATTTGTGCATTATTGTCTTTAATATCATTGTGTGGGCATCCATTCCCTTTATTTATTCATTTGCTGTGTTTTGTGCGTCACCTCTGCACTAACTGTTGTTAGTAAATAAATAAGTCTGATAATTTGCAGTTTAGCCCTGTTCGATGATCATACCCGTTTTATCCACAGAAATCTCTGAAATTATTCAGTATTAAAATTGATTTTGGCTTTAGTATTGGATCAAAAAGAAAATGTCACGCACCTCTGTATTGCTTTGCATTACTGATAAAGTTAAAGTTTTGTTAGATAGTCACAGTATATGTAGTTCTCTATTAAAAGTGGTTTAATGAGCATTTGTCTCAAGTTTCTTGAGGGTGTGTTAATGTGCACTGCATTGTGTTGTGCATGTTTTCTGTGTTTGATATTGACTTTCTTGTATGTGGCGTGGTCTCTAATGGGCCGTATTGATTGAATACCTCTGAAGGAATGAGTGTGGAGGAAGGTGAATGCACAACAGCTAGCTTTGTTTGTTTTAATCAGTGTGTAGTGCTGAAGGCCCTATGCCAGAGCAGAATTAAATTATAAGGCACATCTCCAGCGACTTTTAACTTTCTTAACTCTAATTACTCTTGAATTGCAGCCCTCCTCCACTCTGAGAGTCGGGTAGTTGAGGGGAATTTATAAGGAGGTGGGCTGCCATCTTTCATTCACAGCTACACTGGATAGCCACTGCAGTTTTTGTTTTGTATTCAAATGTCAGATGGTCATGCTGTGGATAATTGAGGTCCCTCCTCTTGTGGCAGGTCGAAAATAAAAAGTAGATTAAATAAAAGATCCACAGTGTTTACATGTGGTAAAGGTTTGAGATTAGGGTGACCACCACCCGACCCGTCCCGTTTTGCGTTGTACGGTTGTACCGCACAGCATTTTCACCCCTTGTCCCGCACGTCGCATATTGAGAAAATGTCCCGCATTTTCATCAGTCTATCGGTTTTTAATTATCATATTAAGAAAACGTGCATGCGTTCTTTTACCTTTTTAAGAAAGCATTTTATTTATTCTTTTTGCGGCGTAGTTTTTCACCTATATTTAACAGCGCTTCGTCAGAAGTACAAATACAACAGTCGTTTCTTAAATCCTATCCAATGGTTGTAAGGAAAGGAGTAAACACGGTCACTATAGGTTGTGACGGCTGTCAATCAAAATGTGGAGCGGTGATTCATTCCATGTGTTCCCTGTCAGAAAACAAATGGATAATTCGGTCAATTAAAATTTTAATTTAATAGAATTTATCAACTTTTTGCCTGCTGTGGTTATTTTAATTCACACCCTTTCTAAAAAATATGAGTTTTTGGTTTAATATATTATTAATATATAAGACTGTCAATGATCTAATTTCATGTTGTTTTATATTTTATTTGTTCATTGTTTATTTTGTTGGATTTTAGTTGGACTTGGTCAGAACTGTTTCAAAAATAGTTATCTGCATGATGCTTGCTGCCTTTGGGCTCAGTGATGTTGAATTTAAATGACATTATGTTACATTGTGATGTAGCCTAATTGTGTTTTCAGGAAGGGACTAAAGAACAAAGAACTTTTATCAGCTGAAACTAAGGCAGAATACAAATGTTTTTATTAAGTTAGATAGACATTATAACAGTTTCAGGTTATGTTTTAGTGTTGGTAACATGTCCCACACAAACTTATAATCGTCCCACATTTGGTTTGTTTGATGGTGGTCACCCTATGAGATGCGAATCCAATTAAGATCTATTCATTTTGAACCTTGCGACAACATGTACATTATCATGCATTTTAAGTGTTTCATCAATCATGTTGTGTTCCCAAGATACAAGATAGGCTACTCGTAATTTCAAAATATACAGTCAAGATTCCCTTTAGACAAATTAGTTATTAAAGCTATTTGAGGTGTGCATTTTAGTTCCACTTTACTATATACACTAGGGATGCACCGAATATTCGGCCACCGAAAATTTTCGGCCGAAAATGGCCCAAAAGTGCATTTTCGGTTTTCGGCCGAAAGACTTTTATCACCGAAACAATACGGCCGAAATGTTGTGATGACGCAAACAGCAGACACCGCGACCTGCACGTGCTTGTCTGAAGCAACATTACATATCTGCGGTGTGGACGTATTTAAATATATCTAAGAGTGACCCACGGACAGCGATTTTCAAAACACAGACATCCCAAGTCTTCCGGAAGTTCCGGGAGTCTCCCGCGTATTGATACCGGCTCCCTAATGCCCGCAAATTAGTTTAAATCTCCCGGAATCGCGAGCGAGCATGAGCGCGCATACGTAGCGCGCGCGGCAGAGAGAGGGAGCGAGAGACCTTTGCGTGTGTGTGCAGAGCAGCCGTCATTTCTCAGAGGTTTACCTGAGCTGTTTATGGTTTTTGCAACTCACGTCCATGAGCATATAACTGCAGATATTATTTTGGGCTATGGCAGTATTGACCTAAATGCACTTTGTTTTTATGAGAGAACATTTCATTTTTAAACCTTTCTCCAGGCCAGTAGGCTTTTACATTATTATTTAATGTACACATGAGTGGGGTCAAGTTAAACATTTAATTTTATACTTTGCAAATGCTAAATAAATATTTGCATAAAATTTTAATGGATTTATTCTTTGAAACTTTAATATTAATTTATGCAATTGCAATGCCTTGATTTTAGTAAACTTAGTACACAGTCATAGCCATAAATGCAATGGTACTAACAATAATTGGCATAATTTCTTTCGGTGTTTCGGTTTTCGGTTTTCGGCCTTGGTTTCCTCTTTTTCGGTTTTCGGTTTCGGCCAAGAATTTTCATTTCGGTGCATCCCTAATATATACTTTAAAATAAGGTTCATTAGTTAACATTAGTTAATGTATTAACTAACATGAACTAACAATGATCAATACATTGACTATTTGCTGTATTTGCTCATCTTTGTTAATGTTAGTTAATAAAAATACAGCTGTTCATTGTTTGTTCATGTTAGCTCACAGTGCATTAACTAATGTTAACAAATACAACCTTTGATTTTAATAATGTATTAGTAAATGTTGATATTAATATAAGATATTATTATTAACAAATGTTAACTAATGAACCTTATTGTAAAGTTTTACCTATATTATATATAATCTCATATATAGCCTCATAATAGGCCTTTCGCAAGTCATAAATGTTTAAGCCATAAATGTTCAAGAATAAAGATAATTATGGGAAGATAATTATTGTGGTAATATTTTGAGTCACATTTACAAAAATAATATTAATAGTATTAATAGAATTCAGATCCATTTCTTGCAATGACGAAGCTGATGCCTTGGCAACCTATAATCACACATTATTGTAATTTTTAAACATAAAATATTTATATTGTATTCATGCAATATCTTTTTTTCTTATAATGTTATGACTTTTTATATCAATATATTTGTTGATTATTTTATATATGTCATTGTTTTATGTGTTATACATTTTTTATTTGAACAGTGTTCATCTGTATATATAAATGTACCTTTAATACAAAGAACACTCTAATTTATAGTAAAGTATTGCAAGTATTGCCATAAAATACCATGAAAAACTTAGTCATTTGAAACTGTTAAAATACTAAAACAAATCACTATTTTATATAAAACCATGCCCACAAACCTATTCTCTCTCACACAACTTACTTGAAAGTGTATGTAATATTTCAAGATGGCATCAAACTGTGTCCTGAATGGAATGTAATTCTGTCTTATGTATAGGATGATTTTATATTTCATATTGCTAAACGGCATGTTATACTTGCCCGCTATGGCCACAGTCCACAGTGATTGCATGTGTCAGAAGCCTCCCTCTGCTCATTGTAGCGTTACAGGTGGCTGATGGGAGAAAAGGCCCATTGTGCAGAGCTGATGGAATGCTCAGTCACTCCGCTAAATGTGCCACCGCCATCTCCATCGATTTAGTGTCACTTCTCAGATGACAGACCAATTCAGACAAGGTGTAGAGCATGGCGGTAGTAATATGATGTGGACTGCAGAAAAACAATTCAGGAAATACCAGGAGGGATGTGCAGTTCACATGGTTCTGAGCAAAGGAAGATGAAATGTTGATAGTGATGCCTTAGTGATTCGTTTAGTCTCATGAGATTGGTTTATTGTTGTTGTTATTTTGCCTAAAATGAAATGTACAGCAAACCCATTGATTCATATACAGGACTGTATGTATATTTAATGAAAATTGAATCCTCAAACAAATTCACAGGAGATCAATTTCAGCCATTCCTCTTTCCTCTAAATGCTGAAGCAGTCACTTTAACAAAGCATTTTGTAGTCATCGAACAGCCATCGAGACGTAATCCAAACACAGTGTCTTGCATTGGCAAGAGTTTAGAGATTCCTCACTGACAGTCACAGACAGTCTGGCAGGTGGAACGGCAGGGGATAAAACTAGAATACATAAGCAAGCTTTAGGATTTCCATCCTGTATCTTCTTTCCTTCTTAAAATATCTGCCATTTTTACTTGAATCTTCCCAGCTGTCAGTCATCCGCTCTTTGACAGCAGCCGTCTTTAACAATAGCAAGCAAAAGAAGTCACTACAAAGATTGGGAAATCCCAACCATTTTTAATGAGAATGTTTCCACAAACTGCATCCTGTTAGCACTTTACCCATCTGTAACAGGTTTGATTGTTAAAAATGTATTGATGATATACAGCAGTGATCGCAATATGGGTACCGGAACCACTTTTTGGTTGTGATAAGTAATAAGTGGGATAACATACAGTCAGTCGATCACAAATCAAGCACCTTTAGGGTGATACGAGACTCTCTGTACCTCATATTTGTCTATGATTTTCCCTGCTAAACCTCATATCTCTTATACCTAATTAATGTTAGATGTTTCCTTTTTATTTCCATAGGTGAACCTCGCAAGTTTGACCCAACATTTAGAGGGCCAGTTTACAACAGGTAAATCAACACTTCATGTCCTTTCATTGTTGCAGATTTACACTTGATTTGAACCACTGATCACAGTCATCATTATTTATGACCGTGTCCTCATCATTCAAAAGCAATTTTAACTATTCAGAATGTGAAGTGACATCCAAACCATCATGGGGATCGCCTTCTGACCTTTGACCTCTACTCACAAGAGTAATACATTCAAAACAGCCGATGAATGTGGTGATGCACCAAGCACTTGTGGAGTATTCATTTTACTATTTCTGTTGAGTGGAAAGGAGTGAAATATATATAATATCGCAAATAAATATTGGCAGTGATTCTTTCTGAAGTAAATAGTAACATTAAGTTTGTCCTTTGATTTTAATAATAAATGCAACGAAGGGTTAACTGCACTGATATTTCTGTTCACTTTATTACGCCGTTTGCAATTCTCTTCTCACAGAAATATTCACTGTTGTCATGGAGATGCTCTTCTTACAGTACATTCCTTTTTATTGCATTCATTTGATCTCATATTACTAAATATTTATTGTAAGTGTGTGTGTATCATGTAGATTATCAACTGAACAAATCCAGTACACCACAGCTATAGAAGCTTTATAGTCTTTTAGCTGGTCTGTAAATCAGTGGGCTTGATAAAACTGTGTCTAGGGCTTAGTTTATTAATATATTAATGTATCTGTGGCTAAAAGCCTTATGCTGTCGGAAAACAGCACGATTCGATGGCATTTACTCAGTAAAGTAAGAGTGAGTGGAATCTGAGGAGCTGTGAAACAATCAAAAGCGTTCAGGCGGGCGGCAGACGGAGGCCCAGTAACCCATATAGAGTGATGATGGATCATTAAATAAAGAATGAGGAGACCGTTCACTTCACTAACTGTTTCTGTCTGAGGAGCGGAAGGCAGCGAGTGCGGCTAGTGAAAGTGTGGCCGAGGGAGGAAGAAACTGCTGTCTTGTATTACCTCTTTTCATATGGGCAGATCACAGTCAGACCGTGTTCAAAGCACAGTGTAATTTCAATGTGATATCATTAGTATTCGCCAGGATCCTTGCGTAAAGAGTTGTTCTGATTGTGTACGGTTGGATAGAGAAGAAAATGACAATATATCAGCATAATGAAAGTCCCTATAATGTAAATGTTATGTAAATTGTGGATTAAATGTTATTTTATTTATGAAATAATGTATTTATTAAAATTATATGTATTAATTAATATTATTTTTTATAAAAGTATTTGTATTATTAAATGTTATGAATATTTATTTATATATTTTTATGATTTTAGATTTTACTTAAATATTACTTAATATTTTGTATGTTTATCAAGCCCTGCAAATTCAGGTTTCACTATCCTTGTGGAGATCATGACCAGAGGATTCATACATTGGTCATGTCTGACTATCCAAAAATACAATGAATTGATATGCTCTAGAAAACAGATCACCCTGGTCATTTTGCTGATTCGTGGGCTGATGCTGAGAGGACATTTATCGAGGCATCTTTTGTTAAAGGTTCCTGGTATGATTGGCTTCAATGGGCCCATTAGCACTCTGATGTGAATACTTGGATGAGATGATTACACATTTGATGCAAAGCAATTACACAGAGAGAGAGAGAGACAAAGCACAAGACATTACCCTCTAATGTCTATTGCTTTTCTGCATTCTGAGTCTTTAACAGGAAAAATTGGGGATGAATAATTCCCTGGCAGAGGTTTGAATGCTTCAGCCTTTTAAATTCCTCACCATCCCTACTTGGATTCCCTTGAAGTGGGAAGAGGGAGACAGGACCGATTGGATCTTGATAGCTGGAGATGTAATTATAGATCGCGCTATGTACAGTAAAGCCGCAGTTATTCTGCGCTTTCTCTTCATGTATGATGGTTCAATTTGTCTCACCCATTGGCTTCATACTGGAGGAGGTCAGTGAGCTTGGCTAATGGGAAGTAGATGACAGGCACATTAGAAGTTAAGAAGTCAAACGGCTAAAATAGCCTATGTGCCTTTACTCTCAGAGTTGTATGAAGTCAGCAAATCAGAGCTTTTCAGACCGAGAAAGTGCTTTCCAGTTTTGTGTGGAGTATGCAACAGAAGATGTCCTTTTATGCTTGTTAGGTCCTGCTCTCATTATAGCTTGCCAATCATCTTGCTTACCTGTCTTTAATTTCTGTCTTATGCCGCATTCCAGACATAGTTGGGAACATCCCAATTGAAATTTTGATGGCGGGCGTGACTCAATTTGTGTTTTTCTGTCAATTAGGGCATAAACAAAAGTCATGACACAAAATGCTCACGTTAAAACAGCTGACGAAAAACAAAAAATAAGAAAATATTAAGGCAAAAAAATAAGCAATAAATAAGGTATCTTATATATTACATTATAAACACTACCTGGTCTTGTGTGAAAACTTAACTGTTTTATGAGGTGGAGATTTCATATAAATTTGTATGATGTGATTCGTTCTGAAATAATTTCTACGATTTTTATTTTTAAAAAAGCATGAAGGTCTACCCCAAACCCCACCCCTTAAACAAAACCATCAGTTTGAAGTGAGCAGATCATACAAAACATGAATGGGATTGTATGAATTGATACAATTTAGCTACCAATCTGTCAAAATGTTAAATACTTACGAATTGCCATAAGAGTGTGTTGTATTAATAAACCTAATTTTCTGGTATACTCGTCAGTCGACAATCATCTTTGAAATTGTCAAGTGACGCTTCTCACTGAAGCCTGAGTTGATAGATCTACCCTGAGTTCACGAGTCGGATGTTTGACTTTGAGTTTATGGGGTTAGAATTGTTGCATTATTCCAAATAAATAGATTAAGATTCACAAATAAATGTAAAGAGTTTCACAAAAATGTATCAAATTCACAAATAAAAAGATTAAGATCCACAAATAAATTTATAAAATTCACAAATTAAAAAAAAGAGATTTGCAAATAAAAAAATATTTACAAATGCTTTATTATTTTACAAACACAACTCTGCCTGGCATTTATTTGTGATTTTTTTTTTTTTTTTTTTTTTTTAAATGTAAAAAAAACTTGTAATACATTTTTTGTTTGTCTTAATGTAAGTAATCAACTCTAAAGGTTAAACATTTTAGCCTATTCACATGAGAAAAAGAATGAATAGGCTATATTTGGGTCTTTTTCAAAACTTTCCCCTAATGGGATTATTCTGTTTTTTTTTTCCTTACTCAGGACATATTGAGGATACAAAATCGGTTGAGTTTGGTTCTGTTGCAATTTGTCCTAGGTTGACCCCCATTTTGGCTTAAAATGACTGGATTAATGTAACAGTACGAGCCTCAGCAATCAGCGTGTACTGGGGTTGGATGTTGCAAATAAAAATCTTGCAATGTTGAAAAATGCATCTATGCATTTAGCCTACTTTAGATGCAGTAAGTTACTTTAACCATAAAAAAACGATTAAGTCTGATTCACATGAAATATTATTTGTGATCAAGTGCTTTGACTGATCAGTAAATGCATATCGCTTGTCTGCCGGGCATATTTCATTTTTAAATGCATTATATCTCTTGGAATGCAACAACCTGTCACACGTTTAAAAAGAACCCCTAGCCTATCTCTTCTCTACAAACAAAGGGAATCGTAATACAGGTATTTAATATTTAAAATACTATTTATAAAGCTCTGTAGATTGAAAGATCTACGGAGCTGATCATATGCGACGTTAAAACTCCTTGGCTGAAGAAGTGGGAAAAGCTGTTGGCTGTTGTGTGACAGTAATTTAACCTATTACACAAACTCATGTATTTATCACGAGGTTGAACCCAGTTATTCATTTGTCAACTATGCTTTTCTGTTCTATCTTGAATAACGTGACGCTTTCGTAATGAGTTGTTCCCTTAACAGAGATTTTTCCAAGGCTCATAAAAATTGTGGCTTGGCTTGACACACAGTCTAATTCTAACAAAATCTAATTTTTAAACATCTTTTGCTGTAGCAATTTTATGGGCCTTATGCGTACACTTCCTATTTGAGCAAATGCAGATGAATGATGAATGAGCAAAGTTATTTCAGAGCAAGATCGCCCTGAGTGTAAAGCCAAACGTGATTGGTTGTAGCGAGAACGTCCTACGATTGGCCAGCTCAATGTGGCCGTTATCTGATTGGCTTGGGTAAACGGTGGGTGGAGTCCACTTATTTGTGGATTTGTCTGCACGTATAAATGCCAGGCAGAGTTGTGTTTGTAAAATTGTGTTATTTGCAAATCTCATTTTATTTATTTGTGAATTTTATACATTTTTGTGAAACTCTTTACATTTATTTGTGGATCTTAATCTATTTATTTGTGAATTTGATACATTTTTGTGAATCTCTTTACATTTATTTGTGAATGTTAATCTATTTATTTGGAGTAATGCAACAATTCTAACCCCATGAGTTCCATTCCAGTCATTATTTTAAGTGAAATGTCCTCGAATTAGAAAGACTCATTATTTATGTCCTGTGCCTATCTATCTACCTACTCCGACTTCTTAAGCCTTGTCAAGCTAGCCCAGCGATTAGTGACTGTGCAGTAAATCTCCAGACCTTTGAATCCTTTGTGTAACACCACATCATTACATGAGTATAATAGTCCTTGCACATGGGCAGCAGTCTCATTCAGGGAGAGACACATGTACTCGACTGGAGCCAGTCAGAGTACTCTGCTGCCTGTCAGCACAGTCAATCTGCCTTCCCTCAAAGGACTCACACACACACAGCGGTGATATATAGAGCTGCTATTCACAGGTCAGCTTAACACACACTTACCAATGGATGTGTCCGAAAGCTGGGAAATTCTGCCTTTGCTGGCAGTATGAGGCAGAAAGACAACATCTATCTATCTAAGCCTAGCAACTAGCTTAAACATAACAACACCTAGTAACATGCTAGCAATGTTCTAAAAAATGCTAGCTTCATGCCATACAAAACATGCAAGCAAAGCCTAACAAAATGCTAAAACAGGTTAGAAATGTGTTAAAACATACAAGCAACGTTAGTAACTTGCTAAAACACGTTAGCAATGTGCTAAAACATGCCAGCATCTAGAAACATGCTAGGAAATTTTTAAAACATGCTAGAATCAGGTTAGCAGCATGCTAGCTATGCCTAACAGAATGTTTGGGTATTCTTTGACAGATTGCATGGATTTAAAACCTTCAAACTGTCCAGGCTCTCTCAAGCCAATATTAAAAAAGTTTTCCTGACAAACTTTTTAATCTAGTTTGTATTGCTGCCTGATTGGATAAGCACATTTCATTTAGCCTACACTTACTTGACCACAAAACATGGTGTGTCTATGCAAAACATTGCGTCATGCAATTGTAAATACCCCCAGCAAACTATTTTTATCCCTTGATTATAAAATTTAGCTTTTCAGTTTTAGAGTTTCATCTGATCAGAAAATAAATACGAATCAGTCTGAAAGGTACCAGATTGTATCTTTGAATTTCATGTAAAATTTAAAGGCAGCAGTTAGTAAATTCAATTAAGCGGGTTGAATTTGATTTTACGGAGTCTGCGATCTGTTCTCTTGCTGTTCTTGGAAGTATAATCTAATGGAGCGACTGGGGGATATTACTGAACCATCAATCTTTTGATGTGTGAAGTTACTCCTCGTGTCATCATTTTGTGTCAGAAATCTAGCATCTAGCCTCTGTTGGCTTCTGATCTGAATTGGTGATCAGTTCTTTGGAGATTTGATGGGAGCTTGAGAAGAGTCTTTTATTTTTAGGCGTGCACAATATAGCAGATGCTGATACGCAATAATTTGTTTTATGTTATGGTATGTAACTAATATGATGCCCAAAACTGTAAATCTGTACTAAAACAGCTTTCATGCTATAGGGTTTCACATGCTTTAAAGGAATATTCCAGGCTCACTACAAGTTAAGCTAATTTGACAGCATTTGTGGCGTAATGTTCATTATTGCAAAAAGTAATTTTGACTTGCACGTAGCAAAAATGGACAACAGAATTTTACAACAGAAATGTGAAGCTTATAATTTTATAAAAGCATTTGCATTAATTATTATGTTAAAATTATGTATTATTTGAGCTGTTTAAATAATTTTTACGGTCATTTTAGGGTTTTAAAGTTTGTTGCATTGCATTGTCGTCGCAATGAAGTTGTAAAATTGGATATAATTGACAAATAAAAAGTTTTTTCACTTTTTTTACTTTTGAGTATTTTAATGGTTACGATTAAGCTCCACTCACTTCTATAGTAAAGCCTTTTTTTTTTATGTGATCAACATGATGCCACAAGTTCTGTAAATTCTTGCACTTAACATATTGAACCCGGAATATTTCTTTCTAAATCAGGCTTTAAAACATAATAATGTACAGTAGATGGATAACAGTGTATGTAACTTGGCATTGGGTTTACTGTCCCTTTAATGAGTAAAAACTCTACTGTAAACTGTATATCCTGATCCTACACTCCTATTAACCAAACCATTGAAAAGTTAGGGGCAGAAATGGAAACAGTGACCGGCAAAATGGTTGATTGGAACAAAACTCTTTTAACATGGAAAGCTGTATTTACCTCTCTTTGCTGTATCACATCATGTCTGGTTTAGACACGGTCTTAGACTATGATTCGTCCTGCGACAGATTTCATTTGACACATTCGGCAACCTAATGCTCAGAATTCAGAGAAAACGAGGTATTAAAATTGATCTCAAGTCAAATCAAAATTGAATCAGAAAAGTTGTAAGCCATTTTTCTCAGTTCCAGTGATGGCGTGTCTGATGGTGAAATCCACAGGGCATATGAGCTGATGGGCGAACCTCTTTAGAAACGTCTCTGAGAAGAGATGAGACATGAGAGTGTCTTCTGGCAGGACAGCAGGTGAGGTTGTGCTGGAGGAGCATGAGAGCATGAGGATAATCAAGACACTGGCAGCACAGAGATTAAAAGACTGCAAATAATTTACAAGAAATGTATTACAATAAAAGTTGGGAAAAAAATCTGAAGTCCATAGTCAGTTCAGCTGCTTGTTGTAGTCATTAGAGCTGAGATACTTTCAGAAAGAAGAAGGTGTGAACAGCGAAAAATGTCAAAAAGGCAAAAAAAAAGAAAAACAGGAAGAGACAGAAAAAAACAGTTCAATTATTTAGCGAGAGAGAGATGTGTTTGTAAGAGCAGTTCCTCACGCTGGTTCTCAGGCACCTCTGGCCTGCTGATTCAGCTCTCTGCTCTTTCTTTGTTCATCCTTGAGATCTCTAAAGCACATTAGCACTGACCAATCGATTGATAATTCTGAGTTTGAGAAAATCACTGTGAAGTTATCACAAGCCTCACATCAGACGAGACGGGTTGAAAGGCGCTTTCTTTTTGTTTACCTGGCCAGTTGTCTTTGACTGCCATATCAGTGACTTTCACATGAAAACTGCCTGCACTTCTGACTTTAGAGTATTGCTGAGTACTGATAGCTGGTTGCTAGGGTGTTATAGGTGGTTGCTAGCATTGCTATCTGGTTGCTTGGGCATTGCTACTGTAGCTGGATGCTATGGTGTTGTGGGTGGTAGTAGTGCTTCTTGTTGTGATTGGTTAGTGATTTACTAGGTGGTTGTTGCTAAAGTACTGCTCATTGAGTGTTGTGGGTGGTTGTTAGGGCGATTTATTAGAAAGCATTGCTAGCTGGTTGCTAGGGTGTTACTAGGTGGTTGCTAGAATGTTGTGGGTTGTTTCTAACATTTTTTAGGTGGTTGTTAACATTGTCTGCTAATTGCTAAAACATTAATATGTGTTTTTTAGAATGTGTGGTTTCCAGCATTGCTAAGTAGTTGCTTGCATTGCTATCTGGTTGTTAAGGTGTTACTAGGTGGCTGCTAGAATGTTGCGGGTTGTTTCTAGAATTTCTAAGTGGTTGCTAGGGTGTTCTGGGTGTTTACTTACTAGTCTAAGTCAAAAGAGTCTCTGTGATGTTCTGGTCTATGGCTGAGTGTCCTCCTTGAGTGTGGAAGTCTAGGAGATTTTTAATAAAAATATAAGTATGATTGCACAAATGTGACCCTGGATCACAAAACCAGTCACATGTCGCATGGGTATATTTGTGGCAATAGCCAACAATACACTGTATGGGTCAAAATGATCGATTTTTCTTTTATGCCAAAAATCATTAGGATATTAAGTAAAGATCATGTTCCACGAAGATATTTTGTAAATTTCCTATCGTAAATATATAAAACATTTATTTTTGTGAGTGAATGCTGCACAATCGTGAACATAAATGGACAACTTTAAAGGAGATTTTCTCAATGTTTCGATTGTTTTGCACCCTCAGATTCCAGATTTTCAATAATTGTATCTCGGCCAAATATTGTTCTATCCTAACAAACCATACATCAATGGAAAGCTTATTTATTCAGTTTTCAGATTATGCATAAATCTCAATTTCATAAAATTGACCCATGTGACTGGTTTTGTGGTGCAGGGTCACAAATGGAGCAAGACAAGTCATGCATCAAAGTTTAATACTTAAAGTTGATGATTTAAACAAAACTAACCCTAAATATGAAAAAAATTATGGAACAGAAATATCCATGAAACTAGTTGAACATTGTGACTAAGCGTTATGTGAAATTAGTTAGCAGTGAGCCGCTCATTTGGACTGAGGCTGTGCTGAGCTCAGTGTTTAGTAGAGCACTGACCCGCCTGCTGCTATTGATAATGAGCTCTAATCGGCTTATGTGTTTGAAATCTCTCCTGCCCTTCCCTATCTATTTACAGAGGAGGTGGGCTTAAGGTTTTACATTTGGAGGGTGGTGAGATTGACCTCAATCAAACCAGGTTTAGTGTAACCTTGGCATGAGAATGTGGGCCTTTATAAATAGTCTCATAAATGTCTGGATTGTGCATCATTCTCAGGTGCAAGTTAAAGAGTAATTGTATCAATAATGGTCATAATACTTCTCTGTGTACCTCTGTAAATCCTTCATTTGAGCCTGTTTGCAAGGCCTCATTTACGGCTAGGTATGTTAAACGCAAGGATTTTTTCTGTGGGCACTGTTATGTACTGCAAACTTATTTTACTAATGTTTGCATTAAGCTTATATGCAATAGGATAAAGTATCAAAAATCTGCTGTGAAGAGATCTTATCTGACAGACATGGACATTTATACTCCTTGCTACCCTATCTAAACTTAAGGCAGGGTCACAGGCAGTCCTGCCTTGACATTTTGTCCGGCTGCCTGTGGTTTCATCAATCAGACTGTGATTAGACTAAATCAAGACTTCTATCCAGGCTGAAATGCACTGAAAATACATTTGATTGTATGTGGTGCATTCATTGATTCTCCTAGATTAAACATTGCCACCCACGCAAAACCTCTGTGGTTTATTGTATGGTATGACTATGAATATATGAATTAGAGGAAGATGGGTTAAGATGTCCAGACAGATGTCAATAAATCTAATCTCAGCACATTTATTTAATGGTTCTGCTCTTATTAATCTAAACTTTTTATACATTTGTGAGATGTATTGCATCTGAAAAAAATCTTTGTTCATTTATTTTATGTTGGATATGAAATATCATAGTTATTGGTTTAGTATTTCAGATTAGTTACACCTTTTCAAAAAAGAAACAAATATATTAAAAAGACTCGAAACGAAGCGAAACGAAACAAACCAAACAGTGGTACAGGGAACAAGACAAGAGACTGTGGAAACATGAGGTCAATAAATACACAGAGACTAATGACTTGACAAGACACAACTGTGAACACGATTAAACGATGAACCAATGAGAACAACACATTAAACAAGGAACCACATTACATGATCACATGAGGACAAGGGAATCACATGACAAAGGGGAGCACATGGCAGGATAACACATAGATATCCATATAAGGCTAGATGTCTTAAGGCGGAGTCTCGAACGGCATCACTGGCGGCCATCTTGTCACAGGGAAGCTTTCTGGCGAGCTCTGTGGTATCTGTAGTAAGGTGAGTTATCAGCACGAACACAAATCCTCTTATCTCGCTGAAATCTTGACGGATTTACAAACAGTTTGGTTTCTTAGAAACGTTATTAACGTGGCTATAATTCTGAACGCTGGAACATGTTGAAATTGCAGATTTTCTTAATTATTCATATGTACGCAGTGTCATAACTACATCTCTGACGTTTATAACAAACCAAACCGTTTGAAAATCGGTAGAAAATTGAGCAAGTTATGGTTATTTAAAAGTACATGCACCATTAAAACACAATGTTACGAGTGAGCGAGCTCCCTGTGGCAAGATGGCCGCCGTGTGCGGACGTCGACCTCCATTGGCCAGCAGCGCGGACGAGACATCTAGCCTTTATTATATGATACCTATGGGATAACATAACTGTGAAAACCACAAAAAAAGACATGAAACATGAACATGAAACAAAACCAGAACTAGAAGTGACAATTTCCTAGGATGCATCATCATTCAGAACACGCTAAATTCGCTGATCATGAGGGTGGCGTCTTTCTCTATGAAAGGTCATATTGTACTAATTGAAAACTTGATTGTTTTGTGTGTGTTATAATGAGAGATGTGTCGAGAGCTTGAACTTCAGTTTTTAAAAAGTTTCACCTTTCAACCGCCATGCTCTTATAGTAATTGCCCAGACACAGCTGTCTCCTCCAAAGAATCACTTTCATCAAACCCTTTGAGAGGCAAGCAAAGTAATCTGTTACCAGCGAGCGAGTTAGACGTTTATAATTACTTTCTGCTTTCAGCAGTGCAATTTTCTTACTGCCAGTCCATATTCAGCTTCAGCATATGACAAGCAAATATTACTTTTATGAGTTCTGAAGAAGATCTTTCAGAGCAATATCCAGACACAACTTGCTTACTTAGAGTATGTTTATGTGTCTGTTCTGCAATACACACAAATGAGGAATAAAATAAGACAAATGAAAGATTAGAAGTTCTGTGTAGGATATCTGAAAGCTGGATAAGTTGTAAATCCAAAATAAACAAACTGTGGAATCTCTATTTTCCTAATAATAACTGGAATCTAAAAGCAAATTTCAAGCAGTTAAAGAGCGATAAGCATGGTTGATTATGAACAGAATAATAATACAATGAGCGATGGTAACATTTGTGCAAGAATAGTTTACTTACTACAAAATATTTCTAGTATTTATTTGAAAATTTTGTTCATTTTAATTTTCTGTCTTAAAAAAATATATGATTTATGCTTGTGCAATAAACAATTGGGGGTGTATTATTTAGAATAATAATAGAAAGATTTTGCTATATTTTGTCATATTGATGTTTTTTTTTTTTTGTAAATAGTTTTGCCTTAGTCATCATCATTATAGTCATTGGTGTTTTCTTGTTTATTTACATTAACTTCTCTCAGTCAGTGTAACAGAAAATGTTTCAAACCTCTTAGTCCGATCATAAGTTAACTTTTATTTTGAAATTATAGGACAGAAATAATAAAATATTTGAAAAACTTAGAACCTAGGGTTAGAACCCCATTAAACCTTTTTTTCTAAGAGTGTATAATCTTGTCATCCAGGTACAACTCACTGCTCCCACTGTAATTGTAAAAAAAAAACTGTAAGCATTAGAGATATTTTATTGATTTCACACTAAATATTTGTATAGTGCATATTAAAGTACTTTAAAGGCTGGATAATTTCTTTGCTCCGCATCATTTCATCTCAGCTGTAATAAGGCACTTGACATGTGATTAACACAGCACATTGTCTCTGTCTTTCTTTCTCTCGTACTCGTACAGTTGCCCTTCTTCTGTATTGTGCAGGTCACTGTCGAACTTGTCAAAGATTTGCATGTGCGACACCATCTCTAGAGTATTTGATGTGCAGTAGCAGTACGTGACCTTGCTGTAGGCTACTCAATGTTATCAGCTCACGTTTGAAAGATGTGCCTAAACTCAACATCCTATCGACTGTTTTGGTCGATATTCAGTATATGGAATTGCATATGTAAGGGGTAATGCCCAGTCAGCCAGTCAACGTGTCTTCATCTGTTCTTTTTCATCCAGCTCTTTGTCAGTTCCTTGTTGTTCTGAGCAAATATTCACTGAGTGAAAGGGTTAAAATAATGTTAGGTCTTAATCTGAGGAATGTTACTTTTTATCTAAAAATGTGGGAAATCTTGTAGTGAAATAAGTTATTAAAGTGCCCCTATTATTCTATTTTAAAGGTTCAAATTTTGTTTACATACGAACAATAACAATGTTATTGGTTTTATTGTATTAATTCAAGCCTTTTGAAGTGCATGCAAAGTGAAATTGCTTTCGCAGCGCAGAAAACAGCCTCTTCTCGACATGTCAACAACACAAACCAAACTCATCCAGTCTCAGCTACAACTAGTGTTTGAGGGCCGGTCAAAGTAGATGTTGTTTGCTGGCAGCCAATAGGCTGGCATTATGCAAATTAGTTACAAACCTAGGTACGTTCGTACAGGAAGTAAGACTGGAATTACTGATGACTTGTTTCATGCAGTTCATAATTTGTTCTTTCTTTGGGAGACAATGGGTCTCATTCATGAAACATTCGTAAATATACGAGTAAATATGTGAGTGATTTGCGCGTAAAGAGACATTCCCGAAAATTCTTCTCCTGATTCACAAATACTTCGTAAACGTCAGATTTGATAGTGAAATGTGTGTGTGGGTTAATGAATTCCAATCACTCGTAAATGGGACGCGCGTGCACGCTCATTCTCAATTACCATAAATCCCGCCAATTAAAACCGACTGACAGCTATATATGGGCATCATATTATGACACGAAACGAAGGATTTCAACATGTCTTCTCAAAAGCGAATGCTATTGTATTATTACATGTATAATTTTGGAAGAAAAAAAAAAAAAAGCGAATGAAGAAGAGAAATTTCTCAGATGCAGAAATTGAAGTTTTATTATCAGAAGTTCATTCAAAACGCCACATTTTATTTTCAAGCGTACATAGTGGCGTATCAGGTCCTAAAAAAAAAGGATTTTTTTAGGTAATAGGCTACATGCTTTAGGTAAAAATGCTTGGCAGCATATTACAGATGCAGTTAATGGAGTTTCATCTTTTAATCGAACAGTCCCAGAAGTGAAAAGAAAATGGTTCGACATGAAGCTTGACTGCAACACTTGTAACTTGCGGACTTGTAAAAACAAAAACAAAAAAAAAACAGCTTGAATATAAAAAAATAAAAAAAACTTGTGGACTTGTGTTCCGTTTGCAGATGCTATTACTGGCTCTCGTAATACAAGTAAAAAGAAAAACCGTATGTAATTACTATATATAATACTTTTTCAAAATGCTGTGTAAATATGTACCCGATTACGTTGAATTAAAATGCAGTTTATTAATGAGCAAAACGTTCGGATGTTAAACGTACTATTTACGCGTGGCTGGGAGCAGGTGTAGATTTCTTTCGTACCAACTAACATTTGGGAAATACGAACATTTTAATGAATCCGAAAATTTACGCCAGAACCACTTTACACACGATTTACACAAAAATTCGTTCTGCTCGTGTTTCATGAATGAGACCCAATAACTTTATTTGTCATGGATTTTGATCTTTGAAACTTTGCAGACCTTTTACATTCACAAACAGCTATATTACACACTGCATGAAAGGTAATATTTGAAAAAGCATAAAAGGGGCAGTTAAAAATAAAAATATTTACCTAATTGAATTCAATATAAATTGAATTTGCACAATATTCATGTAAAGTGCCATGTATTGTGCGACAGGCCAACATTTTCATTCAGGTTTCCATTAAAGGGTTAGTTCACCCAAAAATGAAAATTCTGTCAGTAATTACTCACCCTCATGTTGTTCCAACCCCGTAAGACCTTCGTTCATCTTCGGAACACAAATTAAGATATTTTTGATTAAATCTGAGAGCTGTCTCACTCCTCCATAGGCTTCTAAAGACATTATAACTTGCTGGCCCAGAAAATGCATTAAAGACATCGTTAATATAGTCCAAGTGACTACAGTGGCTCAATCTTAAGTTTATAAAGCGACGAGAATACTTTTTGTGCGCAAAAAACAAACAAAAATAACGACTTTATTCCACTATTCATTTCCTTCTCTCTGGGCCTCGAGTTTTTTCACGTAGTGTTTTAGCGCAGCGCGTCTGTGTTACACGTCACACGTAGGCTCACTATTGGCCGATGCTGGTCATGTGTGTGATGTGTGACGTGCAACACAGACGCGCTGTGCTATTACACTACGTGAAAAAACTCGAGGCCCAGAGAGAAGGAAATGAATAGTGGAATAAAGTCGTTATTTTTGTTTGTTTTTTGCACACAAAAAGTATTCTCGTCGCTTTATAAACTTAAGATTGAGCCACTGTAGTCACTTGGACTATATTAACGATGTCTTTAATGCATTTTCTGGGCCAGCAAGTTATAACGTCTTTAGAAGCCTATGGAGGAGTGAGACAGCTCTCAGATTTAATCAAAAATATCTTAATTTGTGTTCCGTAGATGAACGAAGGTCTTACGGGGTTGGAACAACATGAGGGTGAGTAATTACTGACAGAATTTTCATTTTTGGGTGAACTAACCCTTTAAATCGACTATGTAGGATTAACATTTCATTCACAAGTTTATGGGAAATATGACATACGTCTTAAGATCATTTAATGACATTTTTATTGTCTTTTCTCTTCCAGAGGCTGCACAGATGTGCTGTGCTGTGTGCTCTTCGTCATTGTCATCCTCGGCTACATTGCACTGGGCACTGTCGGTAAGTCCTGCATCTGATTTGTAGGAACTTACTGTAATCTTTTATTTTGTGAGATAAACAGGTTATGAGCCAGGCTACATCATCAGAGTATCAAGACACACCATGTAAGCAAATACATGTTCCATGATAACAGGTGCAATATATAACAATTATTTAAAAAATAGACAATCGATAAAGATTTCTTTTTATGTTGTAAGCTTATTTATCATCTATGACTGAATGCCAATAAGGGCTTATTTCCTGCGCCACGTTGAATAATTAATCATTATTGATTGATGACTGCTGATCTAGTTTTGTTAAAAAAAAAAACTGTGCAGTTGTGTTGTAAATGTTAGTTGTAGATAATGTTTTTACAAGCTTACCAAGGGCTACATGAATAATTATTTTTTATTATTTTTTATGTATGTTTAGGAAGCTACTTTGAAATTGTTGTTTGCCAGGTTGCTCATTATATAAATGACAGTCTAACTACCTTTTTAACTTGTAGTTACAGTAAATTAATAAATAAAGTATAACTGTAAGTATAAAGTATAAAAATAAGTTATGACTGATAAATAAAGTATTAATTGGAAACAGAGCCGTGTTTATTTGGCACAAAAATTTGAATTTTAGATAGGTAATAGTTAATACTAAATACAACTAATAAAACTAGTTGAAGCAAGTCACTTGATGAACAGTTTTTCTGTTTTGTTCTGTTTTCCTTTTTGACTTCCCAACACTACATTTGAGAGAGCATGATTTGTTATACCCTCACCTGGCTATAAATACAATGTGAAATAAATAAAAAAATCGCAGTGTGGCATTTCCCATGTAATGGTTGTAAAGGTCATGCCACACCACTTCTTATGGGAAAGAAATAGCTTGTTACTTGAAAAGCTACATTGTTTTGAAAACACTACTGGCATGCTAGTAAAAAGGTCATTTATGTTACTAGTTAGTATCTATCTCCCCAAATCTTAATGAAGGTAGAGCTGCTCTATATAGTCAGTGTGGTGGTTTTAATGACTTTCTCTTATCCAGTGATTAAAATGCTGATCTGCAGGGCCAGAAACCAACACGAGAACCTTTGATCAGATGAGGCGCCTTCCTCTAATTCTGAACCACTGGTTCTCAAGAGAAAAACAAGCTTTAACAAGAACCCCATAGACTGCAGATGAATCAACATCCAACATATAAGGATGCCAAAGTGGGTGTTCGGTACATAAAAGACTGAAAAAGAGATAGAAAGAGAAGGAGAGAGAGAGAGAGCGTCTCTCTTACTGAGGAATGTTTTTTGAGAATGAAGAGCAAAGTCTGTGCATTCCTTGTCAGCTCCTCTGATGTAAGATCATACATGAATATTTTATGATGTTCAACTCCACCAGGAGCTCCTCCACAGTTTTCCCTCCACTTCAAAGCGTGGCTAAAGTTAACGCTAATGCTAATACTACTCTATGCTCTTCTTACTGTGGAGAAGCTGATGCAAGAAGAACTGCCACAGGGATGGCTTTGTTCTAGATACTGTTTATTTCAAGGACAAAAATACCTTGGGTCTGAATTGGGAAATGCCAGAATTTCGTCGCATCGAATGATTTTGATCTTCATTCACATTAGAACGCTGTGGGATCATCCTTGTAGATTTGCTGACATTATAGTACTGTACACCCAGGCCTTGGTGCTGATGGCCACGCTGACACACACATGCCCTCACAGCAAATGCTGATCGCGTTTGAGGTGCATAATTGATAAGCGAGGCAGGGGCACGGAGAGCCCTTGTTTGAAAAGCCCTCATACATAGATGCCCGCTAGTTTCACAGCGTGATGTTCCCGCTGGAAGAGGAAATGAGTCACTTTGAAGGGTTGCTGTAGATGTAGGGCGCAGCTCCACCAGAGATGAAATAAGTACAGTGGCAGGACTTTTAAATGAGGCCATACTGTTTCTCCAAGCTTTGTTTGACTGTTATACGGCTGACAACGTTTTTTTATATTGTGTACAACTAGTTGAAACTAGTTTTGTTTTTATGTTTGTTTTTTGAGAGATACATTTTAGAATATGTGTAACGATCACCAGTGAGAGTGCCCGGGATAACCATCAGAGGGCACTTCACCACACATCCACATACTCCATTCCCCATAATACTTTGCCCAGAATATCATCCATTATCACATTCACCTGTGTCTCATTATCCTGTTTAGCTCACACGGTTCATTCTGTTAGCCTCTGCAAAGTCTTGTTAGTTGTACGTGTAACACTGCATTTCTGAGCGTTTCCACTGTTTTCCATGTTCCTGGTTTTTGACCTCTTACCTGTTTTTGCCTTGTGGATTACCATTTCAATATAACTGCATTTGGATCCTCAACCTTCTTGTCTCGGAGCAGTTTGTGACAATATGAAAAGTTTGAGATAACTAATAAAACTTTATTAAATTAGTCAAAAATCACAAATGTAGCAATGGTCAGCAGTTATTGTTTAGTAGTTTGTTTTGTTCTGGGTTTTTTTTGTGTGTGTTTCTTTTGTTGTTGTTGTTTTTTTTTTTTGCTTTTGTGTTTCTTTTGTTGTTGTTTTCTTTTGTTAATTTTTGTTTTCTTTTGTTTTTGCGTTCTGAATTTGGTTTGATTTGTGTGGGGGGTTTTTTCTTCTGTGTTTTCTTTTGTTTTTGTTTTTTTATGTGTTTTCTTCTGGCTTTGTTTTGTCTTTTTTTTTTTTGAGAGATACATTTTAGGCTCCAAACAATGGAAGCTTGTTTCCGCCACAGAATAAAACATTTTAAAAGATAATTGCGACATTTTATCTCACAATTGCGAGTTTACTTAGCGATAATCAGCAGTTATTGTTTAGTTGTTTTTTTCTGTTTTGTTTTTTTGTGTTTCTTTTGTGTGTTTTTTTGTGTGTGTTTTTTTGCTTTTTGTGTTTTTTGTTATTTTTATTTTAACAAAATTTTATTTTGTTTGTATTTTTGTGTCTTCTTAATATGTTTTGATTTGTGTGTTTTTTTCTGTTTTCTTCTTGCTTTGTGTTTTTTTTTTTTGTGTGTGTTTTTTGTGTTTTTTAAAGAGCGATTTTAGGCTCCACCAGATATGAGATAAATACAGTGGCGTGAGTTTTTACTGTTTCTCCAAACACGGCTATGAACAATGGCACAGTAGACAAGTCAAGCCACACCTGCATTGAATGTGAATGCCTTACATCCTGACTCACAATCTGCAAAGTTCTCCATCACTCAGATGATCCCATCCAGCATGAACAGCATGTAGCACGGTGGTCTAGCCTCATTTTGCAGGGTCTGTGCAGACACTAATGGGAAGCAATAATGCTATGACTTCATATTGCCCCTGGCAGAAGAATGATGTCACCCCTATAAGAGCTGCCCTCCCCCTCCCCCTCCCAAAAAAAGACCACTCAAATCTCCCTCTGCTACTGGCAAAGGATGAAATCACCTATGACATCATCCTCTAGACACAGTGTCTCGTGACTGCTATAGTCTATGAGTGCAGAAACCGATGTTGCTCATTGTGGTTACTGCATCTTAATGTATATTGGAGTATAAAGAGCTTCACTTTGAAATATTCATTTTGCATGCCGTATTTTTTGCAAAACTTTGCTGCTAGTATTTTTTGCATGCATGTACTGGCACTTTTTTTAAGGTCAAAGTTGTCACAGCAGCTTAATCCTAGCATTAAAGCGAGGCATTGTGGTGTGAATCTCATTTCACAGCTCTGTGAAATACAACTCTAATAGCCTTTGCTCAGCAGGTTACTTCACATGGAGCTGTAGCATGCAGAGTTTTTAAGTTGTTTTTCAGTTTCATTCAGAACAATTTTCAGATGACAAAAATCATTTTGCCTTGTGAACAGAGAAATAGCATCTTTAGTACCTTATATAGCAGCCTGTAGAATGTGGATGACAATTACGTCAACAGATGCCTCTGTGAAAAAACATTTTATTTTTTAAAAAAAAGATTTTTTTTTGTGTGTGTGTGAGTTGATTGTTGAAAAATGCCAGGGACAGATGTGTCACAGTAGTTTAATTTAGCAAATTAATTTAGCGATATCAAAGAGATTTCAAACAGACTTTGATACTAGGTTGTTTCTATAGTGACTTCATCCTAAAATAGACCTGGAATCAATTATTCTCCAGTTATACTCGAATATTTAATCATCCCGAGCAATACTGTCAAATGAAGTCATTAATATGCGCTCATGAGATAGATGTATTAGATAGCTGGTTACTTTATAGGTCCCTGAAGTGAAATTGTGTGGTTAAAATGCTGGTCTGCTACAATCTAATACAGCATTATGTAACCAAAGTATAGACTTAGAGAATGACCGCAAGGGCTGAGAGGGGCATTTGAGCTGTTTTTGGGATGTAGACTCTTTTATTTCCCTGGTGAAAATTCAATATTTCATTATACACTATGATCCCTGTAAAGATCATTTGGGATTTTTTTCCCTCTTTAATTAATTCATTTAATTATGTCTCCTCTTTGTTGTAGCATGGATTCATGGGGACCCAAGGAAAGTCATTTACCCAACGGACAGCGCGGGTCAGTTCTGTGGACAGAAGGGCACACCAAATGCGTAAGTGCCAGAATCACCACCAGCCAATCATAAGATTGGGTGGGAGGGGCCAAAATACACCCCATCCAATTAAAACATGTTTCACCAACCATGCAATTAGAATATTCTGATTATTACACATAACTGTACCTTCCATTTCCATTCGTGTATTTATGTATTATACCCAAAAGCACAACATTAATCCTTAAGCCTTCTAAAATTTACATCGCATGCTTTTGTGCCGAATTCCCTTTTGTGATGTTTTGGATTGATTGGCAGCACATAACCTTGGGGGAAATAAAGAAATGCTCATTAGAGGAGCTGGGACTCGCTGATAAGAGTGTTTGTACAGCCGTAGTGTGAGAGATGTTTACTCGGTGGTGGATTGGAAGCATTTGGATCTGTGCAGTTCATAATTAGGAGATGTGATGCCCTCAGTGGCTTATGGGATTATGGGTATAGTGGGAATCTGACACAAGCCCTTAATACTTTTCCTTGCCCAGACAAAATGATTGGATACTGAGTTTTTATCTGTATATCATAAAAAATTATCTCAGCATTTCAGTTATTCATTAGGCTGGAGGACAATGATTATTTAGTGTTGAATCAGGGTAATATGTTGAGATTTACAAAGCAACACTGAGAGGAGTTTTCTTACCGTGTGATAAGCACTGCAACTGAATGTTTGGAGTGGAAAGCTGCTTAAAACATTGATTTCACCCCCATAGACACAGCCGAATAGCTCCACTGACACCTACTGGCAAAATACTGCCATTTTCACACTATAATTCATTTTCCTTCATAGAAAGAAAGCCATATTATTCTACTTCAACATACTGAAATGTGCCAGTCCTGCTGTCCTGATAAACCTCCAGTGCCCTACTACTCAGGTAATACACTTGTTCATCACTAATACTGTCATTATATTGCTAATCTTGCCCTTGCAGAACTGATTTTTTTAACCTAAACTGTTTCTAGATGTGTGTTTCCAAGTGCCCAGATCGATTTGCAACGTACACAGATATGCAGCTCCATTATAGATTCAACAAGAGCCACTGGGATTATTATAAACAGTTCTGCAAGCCAGGCTTCAATAACCCCAAAAAGGTAAATCACACGGGCATGCTGAAGAGTTGCTATGAACTCAATAAATGCACAATGCCAATTAGATTTAACAAACTGAAAAAGAGCTCAATAAAATTCCGTTGATGTTAACTGTTTAATAGCTATCTATCCCTTCTGTGTGTTTTCAGAAGACCCTGTGACAAATTTAAAAGGCTATAAAACTTTCTGGAAATTTTATAGTTTATCAAACTGAGCTAATAGAGACCTTTGAGAAGAGATCTCCGCTGCAGTACATGTCACAGACTGTACTTACATTTGAGAAGATACCAAAGTCTGCAAAAGTTGGATGTTTTAATATGAACTATGAAATAATATTGTTCATCAAATCCCTCCCAAACTGATTTCTCTGATCTATATTATCCATGTTCATTTTATAGCTGTGTATTCTGTCAAAAGATGTGTCTTTTTTCATTTCTAGTAGTATCTTAGAATTATTTTCTATTGATGTTTCTATTGTGCTGCTTAATATTTGTGTAGAAACTTTTTCAGGATTCTTTGATGAATAGAAGGTAAAAAGAACGGCATTTATTTTAAACGTAAACCATTGTGACATTATAAAAGTCTTTACTGTCACTTTGGATCAATTTAGTGCATTCTTGCTGAATTAAAGTATGTATTTCTTTAATGTATTACTTAAACTTTTAAACAATAATGTATATATTTCCAATTATAAAACTGTTAGTTCCAATCCTTGATTCTGATTGGTCAATAGCTGTTTTATTCACGATGAAACACTCCGCTCCGCTTCGCGTCGTGCCTAACAACGCCCTTCAGTCGTGACTTATTCACGATACAGCACAGCCTCTCGTACCTTATTGCTTACATATCCATTATACTATATCTCACCAGCTTTACAAGTGCAACTTCTGAGCAATAAATGTTCCTTCGGGTGTCTTTATGAATTAATTTAGACTAGGAAAACCCTTTGGAAGAGGTTTTATATTTTGAGACCACTGCCTTAGCATCTGTTTAGTTCTGTTTTCCAGTTGTTTTCTGACAAGAATAAATCCACAGGCTCTTTCAGTGCTTTTAAGACATCATTCTCAAGAGCCATTTTGGCTGCTGGAGCATTGTTTTTCTGTATAAGTGTGTAGTGAACTTTATCTTAAAGAATGTTATGCTCCAGCTGATGTCAGACTGATGGTTTTGCACTGGTTACTATGTCTTATCTTCTAATGTTCATACCCATAATGGATGAAAATGGGTCCTCGGAATAGCGAGGAGTCATTTATCAAATAACTGACTTGCTAACATTGATAGAGTTGTATGCTGTCATACAGTGGAGTTGTTTAAGGAAAGCTCTTTTTTTATTGCAGTCTGTGACACAAGTGCTGCGAGATGAGGACTGTCCATCAGTGATAGTGCCAAGCCGACCATGTAAGCACTGTTTGTGTGTGTGTGTGTCCTGGTAAACCCTACGTTTATGGGGACAATATGCCCCCACAAGGATGGCAATATCCAAAATCCTTGTCCTTGTTGTGACATTTTTTGGTCCCCATGAGGAAATGGGGAAATAGTGTATAAATCACACTAAGTGATGTTTTTTTTTTTGTTGTTTTTTAAATGCTGAAAGTTTTCTGTAATGGGTAGGGTTAGGGGTAAATTTAGGGTTAGGGCATAGAATATACAGTTTGTTCAGTATAAATATCTTTGTCTGTGGATGTCCCAATAAAACATGAAAACACCACGTGTGTATGTGTGCTCTGTAGAAAGTCTATTGTATGCCCCCATTTTGATAACAAAGTAAATGGTTGGGACACGCTCCCTTTTGAGTGGAACTCAATGCTGTGTAATGGCGTTCACGCTATAAGGGGAATGCTCCCACGTGAGCTGATGTCTGAAGCATGTGTCTTAACATGGCAATCTGATTGGCTCAATGTATGGACATCGTGACTTAGCGTAGCGCATCTCCAAGTACATTAATAGATGCCAGACGCCGTTTCGACAGTTTCTTTGTCTTCAGAAGCCGAATGTTTGCTTTGCACATTTCTCTGAAATCCTGTGTGTGTGTGTCTCAAGTCAAGAGTTAAACTGTACAATATCAGTGTTGAGATACAGGAAGTGTGTGACGCCATGCCCCCCCGCTTTATCATCATGTGTATGGGAGAGGAACGTGCTAGGTCAGTCCTTGGGGATAAAATGGTGCTGACTGTCAGCATTGCAAGCGTTTCACCATTCGCAGGCTCTGATCAGCTTGGCCTTTTTCTCAAGGGATAAGGGCCATCCCCCTGCAAGGGCTCGCCAGGCCTGAGTCTGTATCCTTCTTGTTGTTCCCGTCTAGTCGGCCCGAGTTTGGTTTGTGGACCTAGTGTCTCTTCTGGACGGTCTCCCCTGGGAGATCCCGATCTGGAGAAATCCTCTCTCTCAGGTGACGATATTTAATCCTCGGCCGGAGATCTAGAAGCTTTAGGTCTGGCCTCTGAGGGGTACAAGCTCATAGATTCTGGTCTTTTGGCTGAGGTCACTGAGACAAGTTGTATGCCCTGAAATGGCAACTTTTTGTAACATGGTGTGGACAACATGGATGTAGATACGTTCTTGAAGGAACTCCAGCACTGGACCAACCGTCAGTTAACTGGGTTCACAGTTAACTGACGGTTGGTCCAGTGCTGGAGTTCCTTCAAGAACGTATCTACATCCACCGTAAAGGTCTTTGTAGTTTGGTATTTGATCCCTCTTGGCAAGATACATAGCATTGGTCCTAGGAACCTTAACGGAAGCCGCTTTTGAGCCCTTGGAGTCGGTCTTAGAGAAAACGCTGACTCAAATGGCTCTGCTGTTAGCATTAACATTATTTAAGAGAGTAGGAGACCTCCTGGCCTTTCATTAGCCACCTCCTGCTTAGATTTTGCACCAGGTGATGTCAGAGTTATTTTGCACCCCAGACCGGACTACATTCCAAAAGTACCTGCGGCTCCTCAGCCGGTCACTCTGCAGCCTTTCTTTCCTCCCTCATCAGATGCTGGAGCAAGAGAGCCTCCACCTCCTATGCCCTGTCTGTGCTCTGAGGATCTATGTCCACCACTCAGGCCAGTGGCATTGATCCTCTCAGCTTCTAGTATGCTTTGATGGCCGGTAATGCGGTCACCAAGCAGCGTATGTTGCATTGGATTACAGATGCTATGACCCTCTCCTATGAGGTATGCAGAATGGCTTCACCATAGGGATCTCGACTCACTCCCCTAGGAGTGGGGTGTACCTTTACAGGGTGTTTGTGATGCAGCAGGCTGGTCCTGTTCACACACAAACATCAGGTTCATTAGTTTGGACACAGATTCAACCCCAGGGGCCAGCTGGATAAATATAGCCATTATGTTAAGACAATGACTACGTTTACATGTGCACCAATAATGCGATTAATAATCAAAGTAAGACTATTAGTTTACATGACACGAGCAGAACTCTTCACTCCAGTTTACATGCAATTTTTACTATTCTGATTATTTGCTAATAAGTGTGGTAATACCACGCTCAGATAGGCATTTAGCATGGACGTTACATTTTTATGGACGTACTGGATATTTTTTGGCGCCGTGATACTCGATACACTGCCATCGTGTTCTTTGCGCCGTCTGGATGAAGATACAGAGCAGAGACTGTGCAGCGAGTTGTTTTGACACCAAGTTTAGTGATTTGGAGAAGAGAAAACTTCAGAATAATGTCACAGAGTTCATTTATGAAGTTGTGTGAACAACACAGGGCATTCGGTAGAACCCATGATGTGAATGCGAATGTGGTTACTATGATTAAGAGCTTAATCGCATTAATTTGATAGAAGTATTGCGTTCACATGAGGTAAAGTTTAATTGCATTATTGCCAAAATGTCATTATAATCGCATTATGAGGGTGCATGTAAACACACTCAATGTCTAAAGATCTAGTATGACTCAATAGCAGATAGTCAAGGGGCAGTCAGTCTTACTTTTCAGTATCCAATTAGGCCAATTTACATTTTTATGTAACTGAAAGTTACTAAAAAAGTTATGAACAGTCTTAAAGAAAAGAAAATGATGACTAACTTTTATACAACCGGTTTATATAACCGGCCCCAGGATCCTGTATCCTTCAGGGTTGACCCAAGTCCAGTCTGTGCTCAGCAAGCATCTGAGCCTATACAAAGCCTTGTGGGTAGGCTCAGTTGCCTTGGGCTTGGTGGCGTTGGAATTGATGTTCCCATCACATCAACGCCAAACGCAGTGTTGAGTTCCACTCAAAAGAGAACGTCTCAGGTTACGTATGTAACCCAGTTCCCTGAGAAGGGAACAAGATGTTGCCAAACCCCGGCTATGCCCGTGTGTCTTCTTCAGACAAATTGAATCTGTCGACATGCATCTCTTTATGGACAATATCTACGTCCATATAACCCAATAACCTGAGACATTTTGCCTACATTATTGCCGACATTACATTTATTCATGTAATCATGAGGGAAAAAGGTAAACTGCTTAATAAGCACACATACTCTTGTTTTCATTACTTTTTTGTCAGTATATTTAAGTACAGTTGTGGTCAGAATTATTGACACCCCTGGTAAATATGATCAAAGATTGCTGTAAAAATAAATCTGCATTGTTTATCCTTTTGATCTTTCATTAAATTTTTTTTTTTAAAACTCTAACCTTTCATTGAAGTAAAAGAATTGAAAGTGGGGGGTAAATCACATTAGTAAATAAATGCTTTTCTCCAAAACACATTGGCCACAATTATTGGCACCTTTTTATTAAATACTTTTTGCAACCTCCTTTTGCCAAGATAACAGCTCTGAGTTTTCTCCTATAATGCCTGATGAGTTTGGAGAACACATGACAAAAGATCAGAGACCATTCCTCCATACAGAATCTCTCCAGATCCTTCAGATTCCCAGATCCATGTTGGTGCTTCTTCTCTTCAGTTCACTCCACTCATCAGGTCAGGGAACTGGGACGGTCAGGGCAGAAGCTTCATTTTGTGCTCCGTAACACATTTTTGTGTTTATTTTGATGTTTGTATTGGATCGTTGTCCTGATGGAAGATCCAACCACGGCCCATTATAAGATTTCTAGCAGAGGCCGTCAGGTTTTAGTCGTGTCTGACAACTGAATACGCTGGAGTTTGTTTTCGAATGAGCAAGGAGGATTTTTCTTGAAACCCTCCCAAACAACATGTGGTTATGTGGGGTTGTTTTTTTTGTTTGTTTTTTTTAGGCTTTCTCCATCTGTGATCCTCAGAGAGTCTTTGGCCACTCAAACTTTCCTTCTCGCCATGCATTAGGACGATATAGACACACGTCCTCTTCCAGGCAGATTTGTAACATCTTTAGTTGACTGGAACTCCTTAATTATTGTCCTGATGGTGGAAATGGGAATTTTCAATGCTTTATCTATTTTCTTACAACCACTTTCTATTTTGTGAAGCTCAACAATCTTTTGCTGCACATCAGAACTATATTCTTTGGTTTTACTCATTGTGATGGATGATTAAGGGAATTTGGCCTTTGTGTTTCCTCATATTTATATACTGTGAAACAGGAAGTCATAGCTAGACAATTTCATATTCCTAGTGTGCTAAAAACAATTAATATTAATGAGAATATACTTCAGAGATATTGTACTCTTACATTTTTTTAGGGGTGCCAATAATTGTGACCAATGTGTTTTGGAGGGGAAAAAAAAGTTAAAAGTACTTTTTCGCATTTTTTGAATGAAAGATCAAAAAGATAAACAATGCAGATTTATTTTTATCGCCATCTTTGATCATATTTACCAGGGGTGCCAATAATTCTGACCACAACTGTAAGTGAGTGGCAGGTTACATTTTAGATAATATGGGCTAATTTGCATCAGAAATGAGTTGCTGTTTACTTAGGTTGTTTTGATTTTGAGCATCATTATTATTATTCCTGTAGCAGTTGATCATTCTTTTTTCCTCACTTACATGAAAGTTTTACAGCGCTGCTTCCCAGACTTCATCACCAGAAATGGCACCCTAACAGTAGCTAACAAAACTGCTTTCAAAGATGCACTGGACACAGCCAGAAGTGTGACTGAACTTAGAGATGCAGCCAAGTATGTATATAATCTTCACTATTTAATGAGACAAAATGCTCTAGAAGTAGTTGATGTGGTAAAAGCTTCTTTTTGACAAACTCTGAGCCCTTTATTATCTAATGTATTTTTTATGACTTGTGCTTATAAATACATATTTTCCCTTCAGTGGTATTACAAGTATCCATGAGGCCAAAGAGGTGGGAATGAAGATTGTGCAGGATTATGCCAGATGTTGGTACTGGATAGTGATGTAAGTAGCCTTTCATCTCAGCATAATTTCCATAAATAATGATTTTTTATTTTTGGTTGAACTGTCCCTTTAATGTGGTGCATATACATTATAACTAAAAACCAATGAATGAGTTATTGTTATTTGTAATAATCTTTTAAATGTGTGTACTGCAGTATAGAAATGCTATATCTCTGTGCTCATGAGTTCCTCAATGTGACAGAGGGCTGGTCATAGCGCTGGTCATCAGTCTGATCTTCATCTTGCTGCTGCGATTCACCGCAGGCTTCCTCCTCTGGTTCATCATCATCGCTGTTATCCTGCTCGTGGCCTACGGTCAGTATTTATAGAATATATGTAAAAAAAAAAAAAATAATTAAGATTTTTGGAAAGAAATTAATAATTATATTCATAGGCCTATTATATTATTAAATTGATCAAAAGTGACACTCAAGACATTTATAATGTTACAAAAAAATCTATTTAAAATAAATGCTGTTCTTTTGAACTTTCTATTAATCAAAGATTTGATGTTTTTCAGCTCTGACCAACAATAGACAGCTCAGCGTGAGCTCAGAGCTGGTACAATTTAAATGTTATTTTTAATGTGAAGACCAAAAAAACATTATTTATTCATCCTTCAAAGATTGTCCCTATTTGTAAAACTAAAAGTTTCAAGATGTAGGAAAACTAACACTTTTATTTAAACTTTTATTTAAAAATAAAAAGACATAAAATGACCTCTGTGACCAGTAGATGGCAGCAGAGGAACACTTTAGCCATTTCCAATCCCACATTTTGTTTTCACACGTTTTGCTTTTAATTTATATTTAGACATTATAAAATCACTATATTATATTAATATCAGATCATCAATAAAAATATTTTTTTTTTGTCAAAGTTTGGCATTTTTTGTTCTGAAGTATGAAGTAGGAAAAATAAATCACAAAATCTTATGAAAAACAAAAACTTTTTTTTCTTCAAATTGCAGCTGAATTACACAGAAAGCAAGTAAAGAGCGCTCCTTTTATAATCTCTGAAGCTCTCAAATGTTAGTCTAGAGCCCTGCAAGTCATAATGACAACAAATACTGTTTAATGACTTTAAGGCGTATTTAACATCACAATCACTTGTGCAAACTGTGTTAACTCTGGCAGCATTTCTATTGTGTAACTCAACCGCAGCTCTGAACATAAATTACTACAGTGAGTATTTTCCTTTATAACAGCCATAAATTATTAAATGGATGTTGACTATCAAGAATAATTACAAACAAGGTTGTCGAGAAATCAAATTTGCATGTAATTACATTTAATTCATCACAATTAATTTTTAAATTAAATTAAGTCACATTTCACAGATAATTATAATCTCAAACCCAAAATTGTGTACAACATAAACAGATTTTATCATCTGGATTTACTGAATATCTGTTCTGCGCAATGTGAAACAGGTCATTTCTTGGACTCTTGCGGTGTGAAACACATCCTTCTCTTGTTTGCAGGTATCTGGCACTGTTACTGGGAGTTCACTGTTCTCAGGAAGACCCCCGGAGCGGACGTCACTATCTCTGACATCGGCTTCCAGACTGACCTCCACGTCTACTTACAGCTCAGTCAGACATGGCTAGTCTTCAGTAAGAGATTCGGTCTTCAGTAACTGACTGCACTCCGTGGCTTTGAATTTCTGCGTTACTTCCATGTTACATGTTACCAATTACTTTCATGTGTTCTTCTGTTCCTCTTAGTGGTGACTCTGGGTTTGACTGAATTCTCCATAGTCTTAATACTCATATTCCTGAGAAAGCGGGTTCGCATTGCTATCGCTCTGCTCAGAGAGGGCAGCAGGTGAGTCTCTGTTTGTATCTCTGTCTGACTTCATGTGTGTGCACTGTGCAGAGAGAATAACAGCTGCTCTGATAATCTGTGTGTGTGTGTGTCTCTGCAGGGCCATCAGTTACATCATGTCCGCTCTGTTCTACCCCATCATCACCTTTGTGCTTCTGGCCGTCTGTATCGCCTACTGGGCCATGACTGCGCTGTATCCTCTTCATTTACTGCTGCACAACACTCAAAACCTTTTAAGGGACAGTTCACTCAAAATTGACTCACCCTTAAGTTGTTCTAAACCTGTATGAATTATTTTCTTCT
>NC_139969.1:27297992-27357992 GCF_963993115.1 Abramis brama | reverse complement strand
TGGTTTTACAGCTAAAACGACATTAAAATGGTTTTCACACAATCCCTGCAGGACTTCCCCTTTTAAAAAACAATGCACTCATTGGTAAACAGCATCCCATTTGAGATTTAATCATCCAAATATTTTGCTCAATGTAAATTTAAAACATATATTGAAGGAATTTTTTCAGGCTTAATTTAATACAAGTTCAACTCAATCCATCGCATTTGTGACATTGTTGATTACAACAAAAAGGATTTCAATTTGTCCCTCGTTTTCTTTTGGAAAAAGTAACTGTGCAATGAAAGTGAATGGGCCCATATTTGGTGTATTTGTAAAACTTATAGTTTTATACAAGCACTTACATTAATTCTTATGTTGTAACATCATTCTTTTGTCATTTAAGGGTTTATGGCATTGTATATACACACATTCTGGCATCATGTTAACACACGTCTTGTGGATATCCTATTGAAACAGCAAGTATTTTAATGTTTGTGCACTCTAACCCAGATTTTGGCTTATTTAAAGAAGAGAAGGGACAGGTGGACATTCATTTTTGTTATTATATCAACACTGTCACAAACGCTGTCGATTAACTGAACCTTCAGCATTGCAGTTGTTAGATGGACAAAACACTCGTGTATAAAAACTAGGGCTGCATCTGAAATCGCATACTTCACTACTATATAGTAGGCAAAAACAGTTTGTGTTAAAAAATAAATATGTCCAACTTCAGTACTCATAAAAGAGAGGCAGAGAGCTGCTTCTTCCGGTGAGATTTTGAAGTGTGCATGCGATGGACACTTTACTATCCCATGAGGCCACGGGAGAGGATTTATGAATGGCAGTGAAGCGACGCAACTGACGCTGGTAGGTCACATGATAATGACAACATGGCGAATGTAGTATGTCCTGATTACAGAGCATACTTTTTTAGCACTTGTGAAATAACTTACTCAAAACAAGTACGTACTCATTATATAGAGTATGAGTATGCGATTTCGGACGCAGCCTAGGCATCTCTTATCTTAAGGCAACATTCTTTCTTTGAGCTCTAGGCGTTCAGTCTGGTTTTCTTGAAACCCTCATCACTGAATTTAAAGCAAAATGTACAGTAAATAATGTAACAAGTCTTCCAGATCATTCGATAATATTTTCGGTTCAATGAAACGCTCCTCTGAATGTGACGCACAGGCAGAAGAATTCATTAAAATTTAATGGTGATAATTAATGAACGTCTCTTACATTGTCATGTCGAAATGCAAACCGTGGTTTATTTCCATGTAAATAATGAACACATCACTACTCGTATGTGTGCCGTGCCACTGTATTTGGGACTCAAGAATGCATGTCAGTTTTCCCTGCTCAAAATACTTCAACAGATGGTTAACGTGAGGTTTGGAAGACTTTAAAAAGCACTCTATATCTGAAATCAGCAAAGGGCTTTCATAGCGTTTTCTTTTCCGTGTAGTTGAAGTGATTGGGAGTCGTCTGGCTTGCAGAAGGACAGTAGACAAAGTGCGTTTCTAAATGCTTCCTTCAGGACCGGCGAGTGAGATTGAGAGAAGAATAAGCACTTCTACTCCTGTAACAATTTATTTCCTGAAGAAGATAAAAGAACCAAACCATTGTGTTTTGTTGGTCCCCTTTTAAGGATCTTTTTGAGAATAATTGGAAATATAAAAGAACTGTCCTTCTCAAAGAAGTCATTTAGGTTTATTTGTACTGTGAGATACAAGATTAAAGTGCTATGGTTTTATAATCCTAGATTAAAACACTTTTGTAATGTTGTAGGAGTGGGTATTTATTGTATTTGTACTTTTGTACCACAAAATGGAATTGTGATTTTTTTTTAATATATATACATATCTAAATGAATAAAACTATTTAAAGAATACCTTCCCTGAATGACTTCCCTCAGGTCCATTTTGCACCTTACAAATATCTCAAAGGCATTTTCTTTCTTTATCCCGAGTAGTCAAACAATACGGCGCAGCTGTGATGAATCTCTCACTAATAAACATCATTTCTCAGGATTTAATTCCCTTTATTAAACTGCCATTGAAATGCATTAAAGCTTCAACACTGCCAATTTTTGTAAAAGGCGTTTTGTGGATCTCTCATCAAAAACCATTAGCAGACTATACACTTAACCCTAAAGTGATAGTTTAACAGTAACGAATGCCTTCCAAGTAACATAACACCAGAGTAAACGGAAATCGCTCTGTTTGGGATAAGTTAAACACAAAGACATGCACGTATAAGCATCCTTATGTCTACTTCCAGCTCTAGACCTGGAGGAAAATGATGGATCAGCTGCTCGACCCTTTTACGCGAGCAGCTCGCTGAGAAAAATCCTCAGAAGAACACGGGAAATAAACAGCCGTCGTCCTGCTGCATACGATCATAGCGGCAGCTACAAATTATTCACTGATTTATTATGTTCAATGCAAGGATTGATGGCTTTGCAAACTGCATCTTTAGATCTATACCAAAATTGGTCAGTCACAAAGAAACCAAAGTTGTGGAGCATTATACGGACCAAGATGTCAAGTAATGGCCGTTTCTGAAACATTTGTTTGCCTATATTTAAATGTTTCCTCCCTTCAGTTCACAAGTATCAGTTTAATTCAAGCATTTAATGACTAGTCTACATTGTTGCTCAAGAACAAATGTGAGAAAAGGCAGCATAGAAAACTTTCTAGCCATACATAATCCCAAAACTCAGAAACATCTGATTCAACTCAAAGTTCTTAAGCAGCGACACTAAACAAATAATTACACCAACCGCTTTTATTTGATCAATGCTAGAGGCAAATCAGATTTTATTGGCTTTTCTTCACCTTCCCATTTTCTTTAGAACCATCAAACAAAATGTGCGTCGACTAAACCAGAAACTAAGAATTCCATGATAGATTTATTTTAAAACAAAGTGCTCAGTCACATACAAGAAATAAATTAAATGCCATTTATTCCATCACTATATAGATATATATATATATAATATATTAAACAAAAACTTCAGGCTCTTTTCACAATTAGAGAGACTTTTCTTTTCGATCATTGCAAGACAGGTATCCTTCAGTAAGTGCCCATGAAAGATAAAGTAGCATGGGTCTTGTTCAAGACTGTCAATAGAAGAATCAGTATTTCCTCGTGCGGTCCTCTGACCTGACCGTGTGGCGGTGGGGCGTCTCAGGCGTGGCTGATGGGCAGCTGTGTCATCGAGTGGGGCAAGAGAGGCTGCAGCACCAGTGAAGTAGGAGAGTGGACTACAAGGACGAAAAATTCAATGTTCAGTCTCAAAACCTCAATGAAGAGCTGGTCAGCATATGCACAATTAAATCAAGCTAGCGGAGTCAAGCTGAATACAGTTAATATTCCACGAGAGGAATGTACCATCCATATAGGAGTGTAGCGCAGTCAGCATGGGGTTGTCCACGGGGGCAAAAGCGGTGTACTGAAGTTCATCTATTAGAGGGGGAGAGAGCTGAGCAGATTGCAGAGATGACACTGGTGCGGCTGAAGAGTGATTCGGGCTGACGTGCTTCTTATGACGAGCTCGACAGTTCTGGAACCAAACCTGAGCGGAAGGCAGAGGAAGCAAAACATGTTTATCGACAGTACAGTGAAAATTCATTGATGCACACAGAATTACACCAAACAAAAATAAGCCACTTGCAAATCAAATTAATACTTAACATGCTAAAACACTCAAGTAATTGTCAGCATACATGGCACAAAATAAGAAATCAACATCATTTTTTACAGTGTTATGACAACATTTGTTTTTACATTGCTTCAACTCATCAAAATTTTTATAAGTTATCGAAGATTCATCCAAGTCAGTAATGTAATTTAAGTTGAAATGACTCAACATCCAAGTTGAGTCTACTTAAAGTCCAGTGCACTCAAAAACAAAAAAAACACTTGCATTATACCTGAATAACCCTCCGGCTTAGACCGGTTCTTTCTGCCAACTTTTGTAAAGTCTGGGCATCTGGATTGTTGTCCTGAGCAAATTGAGTTTGCATTACCTTGAATAAATAAAACAGATTATTAAAAAAAAAAAAAGTGCAAAACAAAGACTAATGTCAAGCAGCCATTACAAGAACAATAAACCACTCATACATGTACATGTATATATTTTGGATGCGATTAATCGTTTCACAGCATACGATTAATCGCATCCAAAATAAAAGTTTGTGTTTACATAGCATATATGCATTTATATATATATATATATATATATATAAAAAATATTATACAGTACACATTATGTAAACAAACTTCTATTTTGGATGTGATTAATCATTTCACAGCCCCATTTTTTTTATATATAAAAATTTCAGAGAATTGGAGTATTAACCTGTAGCTGGTCAGCTGTGAAACTTGTGCGTGCCCTCTTGGCTGGTTTAGGCTGATTTACTTCCTGCTCTGAGGGAACGGCTCCCTCCACATTCACTCCTTTTCCTACGGCAAACCACATAAGAAAGAGCGGAAGTAAACTTAAGCTGTGGTTCCATAAGAGCTAAATGAATGGAGATGGAATAAACGGTTTGTTTACTCTGAAAGCTTGAAAATGTCCATTTAGGCTATATAATGTCAAGCGTCTAACCATTCTCCATGGCGCGTTTGAGGTTGTCCAACATGCAGTCGTAGTGCACACGACACAGAACCCTCTCATCCACCAAGGCGAACTCTTCTCCGGTGGACAGCTGTCTTTTGCAGGAGAAGCAAGCAAAACAAGCCAGGTGGTAGGTGTTTCCTTTTGCTCTGCGCACCCAGTCGTTTGAATGGATGTTCCTGCCACAGTGAGCGCAACGGGTTCCATATTTCCTGCCAGAACCAAAAAAAAAAATGTATAAGAACTTCCATCTTTAAAAGGTAAACAAGCTTTTGTGGCACTTCTTTTAGTGAGGCTAACAGCGGTTGTTTGGTGGAGATACGGCACTCCAGGAAAAACCACAGGGATGGAATGAAAACATTGGTTGACTATAGTCCATGTAGATTAAAGAATTTACAGAGGGAAACAGTAAGGAAAGCATGCAAGGTTTAGGTACACATAAATATAAAGGCCCCAAGGTTTTTTTTTTACCCACAATAATGCCATAGAATAACCTTTTTTTTTTCTTTTTTTTCTTTTTTTTTTAGGGTGAAGAATTGTAATATTCCAAAGAACATTTTTTCACAGTAAAGAACCTTTTGTGCAGTGGAAAATGTTCTATGAATTTTAAAGGTTCTTCATGGAACCATAGATGCAAATAAATAACCTTTATTTTTTTAAAGTGTAGAAAACCACAAAATGTTTAGTCACAAAATAAGAATTATGCAAAAGCTTCACCAGTTTGGAAATGCTGTAAGCAATTATTTTGTAACTTCAAAACAAAAACGCACACACAGCTGAACAGAAAATATTGTTGGTCGTCCAACGGCCGCCTGACAGCACTTTAAACAACATTTGAAGTAGTCCATTTATTTGACATAAATTAGTAAAACATAATTTAATTTTTTTTTTTTACCTGAAGTAGTCCAATTTACAGAATATCTCCTTTTCTTTTATATAGCAGCTAATGTGTCTGCCCAGAGATGTTTGGCACACGCTGCACGACAGGCATCTCACGTGCCAGCACATGTCGTTCACCTGAGGAGGAAAAGCAACAGTTTTCAATTACGCGTCTAATATTTTAGCATGCATGGAGATACGGTTTACGGTCTTAAAATGTTAAACTTGTATTTAAATACTGGACAAACCCCAGCGTCCCAGAGCTGAACTATTTAGTAAGCCTAATATGTCACTTGTCTGAATAAACATAAAATATTTAATGTGTACCTTGAGCAGATATTTGTCGACGATCTCAGTTCCACAGCTGGTACAGACGGCTTTCTCTGTCATGGCATGAGGTGAAGAGCTGGGCGACAAAGAAAGCGACGACGAACACGACACCTCCTCAAACAGCTCCTGGGGTTTATCCTAAAAATCAAACAAAGATTAGCCTACGCGCATTAGGTTTCTTATAAATAGGCTAGGCCTACATGAAGAACACAAGTAAACAATTATAATTCTAAAAAGTTGTTTAGGGATTAAAGTTCATTATGAATCAGCAGGTAAGTGGCGTTCCTAAATAATATTCTGAAGCCTTTGACTAAAACTTAAAATATATAACAGTAGCCCCCCATCTCTAGAAATGCGTAAAAAGAGTTATGACTGATAAATACCGGCGCGTTTGTCAGCGGTGTGTAGAGGACTGAACCTCCGCAGCGCGCGGGCATGACGAGACGAGAGTAGTTCGGATACACACACTGTATCGCGCGCTCGTCCGCGCCGCCGCCTTTTAACCTCCGCGCCGCGGCCGAGCGACCCATTAACGACCACTCGTTTCACTATGACAACCTTCACACGCGAGCGAGGGGCGATGCAGAAACACGGGCGCTGTTTAACGCAAAGCGTCATCCTCTTCATTTCAAGCACTGAAACTCCACAGGTAAAATGAACGGTTTTTCCTGTCTTCTGTATACTTCTGGTGCTGTCCAAACTGACTAGTTTTTTTTTCCTTTTTTTATTTTTTTTATTTTTTTTTAAAACCTAAACTATTTCCAAACTCTCTTAAAACCCGACTTGTCGCCGTGAAAAAGAAGAAAACAAATCCCAATCAGTTAATTTATATTAATTGCGCGCAGGCGTTGCTTGAGGCACAGCTGAGGATGGTACCGTAATTCAGAAGGCAGTTTCAGCTCGCGCTGACAAACAGAAGAGTAAATAATAGTTTATTGCGTGTTTCAAAATGAAACACAGTGCGTCTGCAGCGTTAGTTTTTGAAGTTTAAAATATCGTGATTATTTTTATAATTGAAAATCTTCCACAATATGAAGCCTAAATATCAGAGAAGGCCACTTCGCTATCAGGATTTATTAATAGCTAAAATTATAAAGAAATTAAAGTAGCAGACAATACACGAAAAGACATTTGAAAATGTATGCTAATTAATGTGTCACTTACAGTGTTCTTGCTTGGACTTTCTTTCGCAGTGGTTTGTTCATTTTTCCAGTACATTGTATCCAGTAGGCTATGTTGTTATCCACTCTTGTATGTCCTGTACAGCATCGAGCATTAATCCACACACGGCTGCTGCTGCTCAATGCACGCCGTGACCATGTTTTAACTCAAACTTTTGTTTTCCTCAGTGAGGGTGGAACTTTTGCTCGTGTTCTCACTCCTCTGGCCGCACCTCCCTGTCACATTTACACACGCCTATTATCAGTTGCGTGAAATAAAAAGATCTGTAAACAAACTGCAGGCAGCATAATATTTTGTTGAATCAAGTTTTGGAAACGATTTTTAAGGCCATATAGCTACATGCCTATAGGAAAGAGCTTAAATAGTACAGCTGGTCTCTTTCATCTTAGGATGCCGCAGCAGCATAAACATCAGAATTATGATTTTGCTTCACAGAATATCACAATATCATTAGGCTACCCTCAATGATAGCCAACACTGCATGTCAAATTCACTTTGCATTATTGCAATTCGGAGGTTTGCTCGTGTTATTGCGCGGGTTTGACATTTTGCCTTAGCAAATACAGGTTTGGAAATATGCATGGGTAAATTCTGCAATTTATGATGATAAAATGAAACATTTCAAGTTTGTAAAATGTTTCAGCTGAAGGATAGTAATTTTAAACAGCATTAGCTCTGAAATTCATTGTCAATATCAATGTCGTTTGATTATTAGTTTGCTTTTCAAACAAAACTATTAAATAGGCCTATAGGCTATTATTACGGGCTTATTTTTATTATTATTATTATTATTTTGATATTATTGGTTGAATTGGTTGGTTAAGTTTTTTCCTCATGATTTAGGCTATTTTGTTTTTTTAAAATCTCATGTTCATGATTTTAAATCGCTATTTCCAAACAATTCACTGCGCAATGTTGCTTTACATTTAATAGCCTACATGCTGTTTAAAAAATAGTTTTTATACGTCAGGAGCGTAATTGTGATATTCAGAATGTAAAAAAATAAAATAAAATAAAAACGTTCTCAAATGGTTAATTAAATATCATCCGAAGTCAAACAGTAGGCTAGCATAGGTTCCGCTGAACAGTGTAGGCTACAGTATTTAGCATAGATATATCGACATCTTTGTTTACATGTTGCCTAAATGTTTTTATATAGCCTAGCCTATATTTCATTCTTTATATCAATCATGTTGTCGACAACAGAATTTGCATTAGGCTATTATTTGCAGTTATATCAATTATCTATCCATACATTTGGCTTAATTTCAGTCAGCTCACATATATCCGCATTTGAACGGACACTGACGTCTTAATTACAAGAGCAATAATATCAGTTTCCATTGAGATTATTCTTGGCTCTGTGGATTGGTTTGTTTGGCGTGGAGGATGTGAGGCAGTCTGGGATATGTGAGAGGTGTCAGTCAAGTCAAAGCGCGTGACCTTTTTTCTCTGACTTTCTGTTCAGATTTGTAATATACCTTTCCTCTCCGGGGAGACTTTCTTTTTTGTGCGTACACACTGTCAAATGAGCAAGCGTCTTTTGTGTGGTTTATTTTTGTCTAAAAAAAAAACATTTACAAAAAAAAAAAAAAAATTGTTTCACGCTGACATGTCAGAGACAGCATATCTGATATCATACAATGTCAACAAAAAAAATGTGAACGTGTATTACATCACCGACTGAAATGGTGTAGTCATTTATCCTCTTTTCAAATGCTTAAGAGTTCATCTCTTGATTTTTCAAAGATATGTTTTGTTATAATATAAAGACGAAAATCTTAATTTAGTGTTACTGTAGTGTTTTGGAATGCTCATCAAATTATAATTTAAACTCAACTCCTGCGATCTTTGTCTCCCTTCCTCGTATTTCTATCTTCTATTTATCTGTTGTTATGCCTAATTTTTTTTCTTACACACACACACATACACACACACACACACATAGGCCTACACATACACACACGCACATCACTCTTAAAAAATAAAGGTTTCAAAAGGTGGTTGTCGTAATGATGCCATAGAAGAACCATTTTTGGTTCCCCAAAGAACTGTTCAGTGAGCTGAACGATTTGTTTAATATTGTGTACATAATTTTCTCTAAATCTAAATAAACTTTTTCCACTATAACCTTTTGTGTTATGGAGGTCCTATGTTTATTAACAGTTCTTTATGGAACCAGATGCCAATAAAAATAACAAATACCCCTCCCGTTCAAGCAAAATTGTCTTCATCTGGAGTGTGTTTGTCAGGTTTTCATATGTGATCTCCCACCCATTACTCTATGACTCTGTCTCAGTGTTAAGATGGGTGGAAAGATTGTTTGGCGCTCCTTCTACCCACGTGGTTTAAGCAGTGGCCTGCTAACTAACATTGTTCCTGTAATGTTTCCTCTAGTAATCAGATCCACTGGCCCTTTTGACAAAAAAAATCTCTAATATATATATATATATATATATATATATCCCAAAATTAAAGGGAAATGGACTAATTTTATTTATTTATTTTATTTTGCAGTCATCCTGACCATGTCCATATTTATTTTCCCTACATAACAGATCTTTCTTATTATTCTAAATCTTTGAACTTTGAACAAAAATAACAAACGGGAGAGCCTTGTAATTGCCACTGTAATGCAGAGAAACATTTGTCCTCTAAAAGATGTAGATGCCCAAGAGAGAGAAAAGCAGCCAGCATCATTCATACACAACAAGCCATTGGTTTATTCATTGACTTTCATCCATGAGGCTGAGATCTGATGCAGTGTGTGCTGTAACATGACACTGAGGGTCTGGGAGGTGAGGGGTCTCAGAGCTCCTTGACTCTGAGTAAATGAGCTCTGACAGGTTGATCTGGGAGCGCTGTGGTCATGTTTCCTGACCAGTTCTGCTGGCATTAAAGCTGGCCAGCGCAGGAAGAGAAACCCCATTTGGCAGATGTGTGACAGGGGAACACAGTCCTCCACGGAGGCCTGTGCAGAGAACGTTAGTGATAAGGGAAATGTATCGAAGCAACGGTGCATCATGATTTTAGTGGTAGTCCAAAAACATTTCAAGGATCATTCATCATGTTTGCTAATTCCAGAATGCCTGACTTAAACCATTTCCTGCAATATGATTTAAATAATTTCTGCTTGGCCTTTGCCCTTTGTGGAAATCATTGATTATAACCACATTTAATTTGTATATCTGTTCTCTATAATGTTACCCTGCAAATAATACTGATGATAGGTCATAGAACTGCACTTTTAATCTTTTGTCTTTTCATTGTACGTTATATTATCAGGGAAACGAAGGTTGAAATGAAAAATATATCTTAATTTTTAATATCTTGTGCTTCAGTGGAAGCAAGAACATCTGACCTCCAGTGCAAGCGAGTTCATATAATCAGTGTTGCAGATTTACTTTGATTAGTGACCTAGAAATAGTGCCAAATCTGAATTATTTAGTATGAATTTAAAATAATTCGAACTCATAAAACATTGAACTTTTGTATATTTAACAATGAGTTTTGAGCCATAAGCTTGTAGGCTATATCTGCGAATGCATACATTAAGATTCAAACCCCCCCACTATTGTGTCTGGTGTCTGACGTCCCGTTCTAGATAATCTCAGCATTGCAGTGTCCATCTGCATCTTTGTGCCGGTTGTGTGTGGATGGAGCGCAGCTCTCGAAGGAAATGGAGCTGATGACAGTTTCTCATGCTAGGGGGCTCTGAGCTTCTGCTATCATGCAGGCCACAGGAAACAGAGATTACAACATGACCACCACAAGGGAAGTTATACCCAAAACACATACACTTAAGTGTCTGTTCTTCGTGTCTCCACTGCAACTTTCGGCTCCAACCGAAAGCTTTGTTTCGTCGCCACAAAGGAGTGTCCCCACTATCAATGGCTCAGTTCCGGTACAGAGTGCTGAATGAATCTGTAAATAACGTTAGGATGTTTTTAAAGTCAACATCTTGGGGTTTGTTGTGCTGACGCCCGTTTATAAAGCCCAGCAGTGTTACTATTTGGAGCCGCTTGCGTGATTAATGCCATGTTTGTGCGGCTAGCTTTGAAAATGATTTTCCTTGCATGCAAAGCCTATCAAGAGAAATTCAAATGTGCTCAAATCCCAGTGGGTTTTGATAGCCATTCCTTGGCCATGCTCCAATGGGGATATCCTGTCAGGAGGATGCCATCTAGATGTATGTTTTAGAAGTTAAGTCATCCTTACCTGTCCCAGGTGAACTCCAAAACCCAGTGCTTGGACATAGCTGCTGTCTCTTGAGACAACCGGCTGTATGTGAGAAAGGCATGAATGGATGTCCAGACTTAAGGAACATTGGTTTGAAAAATTAATCCAGCGAAACCCCCTCTGGAGATGCAGCACTTCTCGGTTACACCTCTGCTTGATCTTGAATTCATTTGAATTGACATGCATTCCTGTATTATCATCATCATCATTAATAATGTAAAGCCATGAAAGGCTATTCAGTCCTCAAGCGCACATCACCATTGACTTCACAGCGATTCTAGTAACCTCTGACGTCTGGGGTTAACAAGTCCCCCCCCCCCCCCCCCCCCCCCACACACCACTCTCTTTATTGTTAAGATCTAACAGCGTTTGTCAGTGTCAAAATGAATGAGATGGTCAATCAAATCAAAGAAGGCAGGCTTTAGTGTTTACAGAAGACAAGCATGAATGTTTTAGTTTTAAAGAAGTGCCTTGAAACGCGCAACATTATTCAATGTGTTGACGTAATTTCCACTGAAGACAGGGCGGGACATATCGAACAGCGTTTTGTTTACATCACAGTTCTGCCAGAGCCGTTGAGTTCGGTAAAGCAGCAGTTTCCTCCGAATCTCTAACCGTTTCTCCTCCTAATCTCCTCCATATCGCTTTAGAATATAGCATTCTGTGCAGAATTCAAATGGGTCCAATATGTTTTCTGGTATGTGCCGACTCGCGCGTATGATCCGCTCTGTGCTGCCGTGTATCTGGACCGGAGCAGACTGTGTGCACCCCTAGTGCGCTCTGTTCCATTCACTATGTAGAAAACAGTAAATGTGTGAACAAGTTAACGATTTTAGCCGCAGCTTCAGCATCTATTTATAATGTGGGGGGCGGGATGTTTCGGATTCTAGAGAGCATTTGATTGGTCAGAAAATCTGACGAGAAGCTGAAATGCAGAGTGATGCCATCAAAATCATTGATCCATGTTGAGGAAAGTGAGAGACTGCGAGTTTTAAATGCTTACAGTATATCTTCTAAATGCTAATGTTGTCATTGTTTTGGAGCACACTAGCTTATAGATAACAGTAAGACTAACATATTCTTACTAAAAGCCAAAAAACTACTTTGATTTCATGGGTTGAAAGAGAAATCAATGGCCAACAGTGTAAACTACTCAACTTTTCTCTCAAATTTTGCAGATTTTAATTAAAAATGTGCTATCATGTATGTGATTATTCATGTAATATATTACTGAAACATTTTACATTTTCAAAATATAAGGCATACAAATGAGAGTGAATGTTTAAAATATTATTTGCAAATAGTTCAAATTGGTTACTTCACAACTAAAATTAGACCTAGAATTTACTTTACAGTTCTTTTTCTTTATACACTATATATATATATAAAGAATTGGTCCCTCCCCCCAATGTTCATGGTAATGGCTGTACAAATCCAAGCTGGAAATACATGATTCTGAATGGGGTGTTTGATTGAAGTGGACGTTTTTACTCATCATAACCGATCAAGATCTCCCCGTTTGGTTGCATCAGTCTCGGTGATATCGGTCGATACAGTCGGCACGCATCGACATACTTTTACTTCGTTCGGTGGGGTTTTTATGGGCACTTAAATCCTGGCAGGGCACTTAGCCTCCCTCTGAGAGAACGAGAAAGGAACTGCACAGTGTAAATGCTCTCATCTGGTAGTGATTTGTCTCTGCCTATGTACCCTTGGCCCTCATTCAGCATGGCGTCTGCCATAGTCAGAGTCAGGGGAGTGCTCTGGTTACTGCCGTGATGAGTGAGGGTGAGAGCCTGGGTCTGTTGGTGGGCAGCTGACCTCAGACCAGTGCTGGACTAAGGTGTGCATGTTAAGGACAAGGGATATGATCATTATAATAATTGTGAAAGCTTTTGATCATGTGTTTATATTACACCTGCATAAGAATGTACTAACAGTTTAATTCAGTGCATACTCTGAAAGCTTTTGCCTCTCACAGCATATTTTGTTTGTGTTTTCTGGATGCTTCTTGACTGGCTTCACATTTTATGCATTTGGTTTTTATCCAAAGCAACTTCAAGGTGTGAAGTTCAAAAATGTATTAATATTTTTGAAAGAAGTCTCTTATGCTCAGCAAAGCTGCATTTAATTGATCGAAAATGCCGTAAAAACAATAATGTTATGAAATATTATTACAATATACTAAAGATTTTAATATATTTATTCAAAGCTGAATTTTCAGCATCATTACTCCAGTCTTCAGTGTCACATGATCCTTCAGAAATTCTAATGTGCTAATTTGATGCTCAAGATACATTTCTTATTATTATCAATGTTGAAAAAAGTGCTTAATATTTTTAAACCAAGATACTTTATTTTCCAGGATCATTTGATGAATAGAAAGTTCAAAAGAACAGCATTTAGTTGAAATAGAAATCTTTTGAAATAGAAATGGTTAAGCTGTGACTTTTGATCAATATAATACATCCTTGCTGAATAAAATTATTACTTTCTTTAAAAAAAATATATATTACAGTCTTACAGTTCCTAATCGTTTAACGATATTGTAAATTTGATCAGCTCATGCAATCAAACCTGTGACCTTGCCATTGCTAGTGCCATGCTCTACTGTGTGAGATACAGGAATACTTTAATACTATTCCATGATCAAGCAGCATCAACAAAAATGGTGCTGGTGAACAGCATTCAAGCTAGACCAGCATAAACTGGGTTAAACCCAGATTGGACCATCATGGGAATTTATGCTGGTATGTGCTGGTCTTTTCAACAGGGAACAAGAGACAAGGCGGAAGGGGAAAAGTGTTTTGTTTTGTATTATGAACAACCCTGGAGTATCTATCGTATATATAGAACATAATAATAGTAATAATACAAACAAGAATCTTATGAAAAAACTTGTCATGGCCTGAAAAATTATTTTCCATATTTAGAATAATTTGATTGATAGATTTAAAAATAAGTTTTGAAGAGATTGTTGATAACATTTCTTTGTACAGCATCAAATAACACTGTCAAATAGATTTATTCAAATTCACTGTGAACTGATAATCATAAACCAAACATCTGTCAGATAAATGCAAAAAACAGCTGCTAAGTAAACTGATTGATTGCTTTTGTAAAGTAACCTTAGCATTATTCCTTTTCAAAGCTGTTAATGATTTTTGACATGTCAGTAATCTCACAGATTTGAAAAGCTATACTGATAAAGTAATTATTTTTGATCAATTAAGTAGTATATTATATAATCTGTCATTTTGTGTAGTTTCATGAAATTGAGTACACTAAAAATTGTTATTTAAAGCAAATGGTATTTGCTGAGGTGACTTTTTATATATGGAATACTAAAAAAAAACATGTAATTCATTATATGAATTACAAATATGTTAAATATTTTAAACCTACATCGTTTTAAATATCTCTGTGTTTAAGAGATTTAATAATCAATATGCAAACTCTTCTCAGATTTGTATGTACTTTTGGAGAGATTATATTCCAAACTCTTTATTTTACATTTCTCTCAACCTTTTCCAGAATAATTGGTTACACTTTACTGCATAACTATACAGTGCATAACTGAAAAACACCATGTGTGTCCTTTTTGCTAAAGGAAATCAAAACAAACATATAGAAAGCTAAATAAACACAAAAAGCACTTGTCGTGCTTTGCGCAGTTGTGTACAGTTCTTTTGGATGTTATATTCATAATATTTGCACGTAAGTAAGTGCACCCAGACTTTTTTGCATTTCTTGTTCCTTGACATCCCATTGTAAAGGTGTGAAGAAGAAACAAGCGAGTGTGGATGAAAAGGCAGCTTTTGAGTGTAAGGCAGGCGTGAAGCAGGCGAGGTGACGGTAATCTAGCCAATTATTTCAGCTATGACAACAGAGAGGCAGAGGACTGAAGCCCTGCACCTGTCCCAGCAGCCTCCTCACCTCACTGCAGCTGTATGCACACCAAACGCATGACATAACTTTTCCAAGCAAAAGCCTTTTTTACAGTTGCGCACCTCTCACCACAAGGTGTTGACGTAGATGTTGAATGTTTTCCCATAGTTCTTCACAATGGTGAATAGTTTTTTAACTGTGTATGGACATTGCGTAATTGTTATGATATCACATAGCATTAATGCGATGATACGGCGGCACGCAGTTTTAGTGTTTTTCCTGCTGTTTCACTTGTAGAAGGAAGCCAACCCTGAAAGCTTTAGAATGTGTGCGTTTGCATTCCACGCTACTTTGTTTATTTATTCCGATGCATTCAAATACATGCAGTGTTTGTAATACAGAGTTAATAGCGGAAAGATAAACTTAATTAACTTACAAACAGCTGCTGGATGAGTTTACTTTTAATCATTTTGCATTTTGCACTGCAATTTCCAAAGTGTAGGTTGTATCAGAGGGACAGGCATCTGTGCCTGTTGGGGGTCATCACCCTGTTGGGGGTTTATTCTGAGATAACAACCGGCTGGATGTACATTATCCCGCTTATGACACGGCTACTTGCCACATAAGTAAATAATTAGACACGAAATATTGATCTGAGTTGAAATATTTGATTAGGTCTTTAAAGGCAAAGCTTCCACGGAGAGAGCAGTAGCTTGCGCGACAAGTTCAAACTAGACGGACATTTAAGAGATGCGGTTTACAGTCATATCACTTATTACACAGAATTTCACCACATAAATAATTATGGAGATAAGAGATATTGATTTCAGATTAAACTGTTTTAAAATCGTACCTGTTTGTACAGTGTACAAAATGGCAGGAGCTGCGTTTGTATGAAACCGGAGAGAGCGAGTCCACGAAACTGGATTGCATAATTAAATACCTGTACACAAAATATTGATTTGACTGAGTTTTAATATTTTATTAGTTCACCAAATGCAAAACTTCCAAGAAGAAAAAACGTTCCTAGCAAGCGTAATAGCGCTGCTGACTTCAGTAATCCGGATGAGCCTGTGTTATCTGTTTTCAGCGGTTGTTATCTGGGAATAAGATACCGCTTGATGGCGCGATTGACCAATCAGAACCAAGTATTCCACAGAGCCGTGTAATAATTCTGGATAATTTAATATTAACAGCTGCCAAGAAATTCATCCTCCCTCGGGCTAAATGATAAAGATCAGTGTCAGTTGGGTAGTGAATAAACTTTTTTGGGTGAATGGTTAAAAAAAATAAAGTCACACCAGGAGCCGAAGGTAACATGCATAAATAGGCTCTTGAGAGGAGGGAAACCAATTTTTCAGGAATCGAAATGATCCGACTTGGCCTCCCTCTTTCCACGGGCCCTCCTGACTGCAGGCATGGCATTGCCCTCTCACGCTGGGCCTCTAATTATTTCATCATGTAGCAGGATATCCTGCTAGGCCTACATAAACAGCTTGGGGAAGGTGTGGGGGGGAGCCCTATTCGGAGCCCTGGTGACATCTGACTTGCATGCATCCCACCCCCTCCAAAGACCCAGATCCAGAGCAACACTCCGCAGGTCCTGCCTGACCACCAATAAACCTGTGTTGTTCCTATTACGGCAGTTGCTTTTTAAGGTGAAGTGGAGCTCCAGAGGTGGTTCTCGAGTGAAAGAAATACTCTTGGCCGGCGCTGAGCATAAATTACATGGTGTTTAAACTCTCGGCAGGAAGCTTTTTACTCGCTCAGTGTTTTCCTAACAGAACGGCCACTTTTCAACGCTGACCTGGCCATGAGATTCGCATCCAGAAACGACTGCTGCTCTGATGGCTTGTTGCCTTTGAGAACGGTGGATGAGGACAGATCCAGGTAGTTTAGTCTTGAAGGCATGCTGGGCTGTCGTGTTTTTTTCTGTGGTTAGGCTAGTCATTTTTTGGAGTTGATGACTGTATTTTACAACAGGTGTGTCACTCAAACTGTCCCGATCGAGCAGTTTACGTAATATTCAAGCTGCTACTGTATGAACAAAAAATTAATGGCTGTGTCCCAAATCGCCCTATACCTTTATATAGTGCAGGGGGACAACCATTAACCATAGAGGACATTATCGAGTGCACTTACTCTATACCATAATGCACCACAATAGCAATACAAACAATGTCTTCCACAGGACTTCCAGCACACTGTAGGCAAAAAACAGTAGGCGAAAAGAACCGCAATGGCCTAACACTGCCGAACGGATCTGATGGACACTTTACTATCCCATGTGGCCAAAGGAGATGATTTGTGAACGGCAATGAAGCTAAGCAAGAGATGCTGTAAGTCACATAATGACAACATGATGAATGTCCTGATTACATTCATACTACACACATTCTTTCTGTAGAATATACTATTTTATAGTTCGGAAAGTAATTAGCGCTCTTTGAGACTAAGTGTATCCCGTTATTCATCACGTTCAGGAATACAGAAAACTAAGAAAACTTTAAGTTAAATAATTTTTCTTATAAAACAAAGTGTTGCTCATTTAATTGGTGCACAGACTGCAGTGATTATAAGTATTTTGTAAAACGTTTGAAAATGAAGCACCACAATCACGCAGTGATTAAGTGTGTCCCATTGAGTAAACAAAAATCTTAAAACACTTGTGGTCATCACACCCACTTGAGCATTCTGGCCAAACTCCAGAAATAATGTAAGTAGACATGTAAGTAGACAAGTGGTCATGTGCAAATACCGCAAGTGAGGGTATTTGAACCATAGATATCCATATAAGGCTAGATGTCTTAAGGCAGAGTCTCGAACGGAATCACCGGCGGCCATCTTGTCACAGGGAAGCTTTCCGGCGAGCTCTGTGGTATCTGTAGTAAGGTGAGTTATCAGCACGAACACAAATCCTCTTATCTCGCTTAAATCTTGACGGATTTACAAACGGTTTGGTTTCTTACAAACGTTATTAACGTGGCTATAACTCTTAACGCTGGAACATGTTGAAATTGCATATTTTCTTAATTATTCATATGTATGAAGTGTCATAACTACATCTCTGACGTTTATAACAAACCAAACCGTTTGAAAATCGGTAGAAAATTGAGCAAGTTATGGTTATTTAAAAGTACATGCACCATTAAAACACAATGGGCCCTATTTTAACGATCTGAAACGCAAGTGTCAAAGCGCAAAGCGCAAGTAACTTTGTGGGCGGGTCTTGGGCGCTGTTGCTATTTTCCCAGCGGGATAAATGACTCTTGTGCCAGGCGCAAATCTAAAATGGGTTGGTCTGAAGTAGCTTCATTATTCATAGGTGTGGTTTGGGCGTATCGTGAAATAAACCAATCAGAGCGACATCTCACATTCCCTTTAAGAGCAGGCGCGCCTTGTTCTAAAGCGGATTCCTATTATAACGGCGAATTTGCCAGGCGCGCGCCAGGAGCGGTTCACAGCCAAGGAGAGCAACGCTCTCGTCAGGGACGTTGGGGATGGAGAAACCCACCCAAATTAACTTCGGTTAAAAAGGCGTATGATAATTTGGATAAATGTGTAAGCTAGATATATGCTTTTATAATAAATTGTCTATCTATCTATCTATCTATCTATCTATCTATCTATCTATCTATCTATCTATCGTAATAATGTATGATTTGCAAAAATGAAAACTGCTGCTTCTGTGTAGATGAGAGAATCAAAGTGTATGCGCGTTTTGCACACGCTACATTGATTATGGCCAAGCATGCGCCCTTAAAATAGCATATGAATAACATGCGCAACGCGCCACTGACTTTAAACTATTTTTTCCTGGTTAGTGGCGCAATTGTTTTCTAAATCTGCAAAATAGCATGAGGGAACGTTTGCGCCTGAACACGCCTCCTTTTTTGCGCTGAACCGCCCAGGGAGCACAAGTTCATTCCCTAGTTTAGCGACGTGCTTCTGTGGAGGGAAAAGCGCGCTTTGCGCGGGTGCAAAATAGGAATGATACATGCGTCGGTGTACAAAGTCAATTGCGCTGGGTGCAAGATAGGGCCCAAAGTTACAAGTGAGCGAGCTCCCTGTGGCAAGATGGCCGCCGTGTGCGGCCGTCGACCTCCATTGGCCAGTAGCGCGGACGAGACATCTAGCCTTTATTATATGATATCTATGTTTTGAACGGCCCAAAGTAATTTTTCTGTTCTTCTGTTCTTCAATTGAATGTGTGCATCTCTGCCACCTACTGGACTGGAGTGTGGAGCACAAAGTATAGTTGGATGAGAATAATAATAATAATAAATTACCATTTAATATGATATAGGCTATTCTTGATTGCTTTGGGCCAACGCTGGACCCAGTATAGAAGACAGCAACGCACGTAACATCTTGACAGTGGCTTTAAAGTGAGTTTGTAGTTGACCATTTGGACCGCAAAACTGACGAGAGCAGCTGCAGTGGAAGACAGTGACTAGATCTAAAACCTTCTGATGACAGACAGTTTTCTGTGAGTTACTGAAACCACACATGAAATCACACAAAACCAAGTGATGTGTGTGTGTTGCGCAGAATGACTTACGCACTGTCTAAACATGTCAGGTAGTTGTCCTGTGAGTATTTTTGCCAAAAAATACAGTTGTGAGTCCTACTGTACTGTGTGAGCTTGGTTATTTACACACAGCGTGTGAATGTAACCTTATTAAACACTGAAATACGGGGCTGAAAACCGCATTCTGTTGCTGTGTGAACGCGGTCAATGTTTATAAGTGGAGGCAGAGCAAGAAAGATACATTTCCATCAAAAACGGTTGGGAATGGTGGTCAGGCTTTTTACTAGCTGGTACATGAACTACACACAGAGACATGAAGTGGCCACACATGTAGTTTCAACAACAATGTGCACAGCAGCAAATAACCTGACTTAACCTAGTTCCCATGAATGAATGCACAGGGGATATTTATGCCAAAACTGTCTAAAGGCTGTAAGAAATACTCAGCTTGCAACCAAAAAAAGAGACTCGTTTATCATGAACCACCATCTGTCAAAATAGTTTTTGGAGCCGATGGCATGCCTCAGCCTGAATGTGGCAGCAGCTCCTAAAATTGAGTGTTTGCGTGTCAGAAAGTAATCGTTTCTCTCCAGGGTTTTGTCACCTTCAAACTTAGGCAAACCCCCAAAATGGATATATTTCATTCCAAACAGAAAAAAAAAAAAAAACTTTGGACGTGTCCTAAATGTGAGTGTCGATTTCAACTGAGAATATGAGATTAGTTTTAACTGTTTCCGACAGGTCGAGTTTTTTGACTTGTGTATCATGAATAGCATCAGCTGTCAGAAACAGTTTCTTAGACTTGTATGTGTTCACAGCAGTTATAGTCATAAAAATGACATAAATCAAACTAAAGCTCAGTCTGCCATGAACTTCCCCGCTTCAATGCAGCCACAACAATGCAGGCATATTTTATATTACGGGCAGATTTCAGATTACGCAGACACACACACACACACAGACATACACACAGCCCTTATTTTCCGAACAGGAACAGATAGGCCCGCTGACTCAGGGGATGTCTTGTGTGTGCCTGTATGAAACAGCATCTGTAGCGAGTGCTGACAGATAGGCAGACAGATTTGAGCAGATAACAGCAGATTTCTCCAGCTAGTAACCATTTCTTTAAGACAACGAATCACCGAGGGAGATTGCATGGCATTACAAAGGGAATCATGTTATGCCCCATTGGGTTACACAAGGTGAAGCCTGAGGGCTCCTGTCAATAAACACTGCTGCTAAATGTTTTTGTAGCTAATTATCTGAGCTAATACTGTGACTGCAAATGCATGACAATAAATGAGCCCTGAATGTAAAGGTAAGATAGACCCTGTATTTATTGGTTGAGGATTTAGCAGTGATAGTGTTGGAAAGATCTTAAGTGAAATGTCACCTTTTATTAAATGATAAATCTTTCATTGACAAACCTCTATCAAAAAATTCTGTATGCTGAACATTCTTTTCGCTGCTTTTTTGTATATGTAAATACAATGTAATGTAATGTACAATTACAATGTAAAACAAAAAAATGTCTAGGAGAAACAAATAGAGATTCATTTTAAGACTTGACTTTTCTGTGCATTTAGATTCATAAGCAAATCTTCCCTTGTTCTGCTAAAAAGTAAATTTAAGATATAAAATGCAATATCAAAGCATATTTTGGTGATCTGTTTTTGCTGGGCTGTTGTTGTTTTTTTTTTTCTTTGCAATCCTCCCAAAATTCCCTAAATCACTGCCGTGCAACCTTTAAACCCATAATGTAGTGTGCTGTCACATTTCTCACTTTTGGTGTCAAGGGTAAATAAAGACATGCTGAGGAGGCCTGTCAGAGCATATGTATTTGTGTGTATTAGTGTACATACATGCTGAAGTTCTTACAGAGGAAATCAAGTGTGCCAGAGAAGACACACTGAAACAAGAGAAACATGCAGGTAGACCTTCTCCCCACAGGCACATACACACCTGTCATTATACTGAACACAGCACAGATCAGCTACACATCCATCACACTCCATCAGTGTTTTCACAGTGACAGTTCAAACTCTATGACACGACTGGGCAGTTTGTTTTGTCTGTCTGTCTGTCTGTCTGTCTGTCTGTCTGTCTATCTGTCTGTCTGTCTGTCTGTCTGTCTGTCTGTCTGTCTGTCTGTCTGTCTGTCTGTCTATCTGTCTGTCGGTCTGCCTATCTATCTATCTATCTATCTTTGTCTGTCTATCTATCTATCTATTTATATTTGTATGTCTGTCTGTCTATCTATCTATTTATATTTGTCTGTCTTTCTGTCTGTCTGTCTGTCTGTCTATCTATCTTTGTCTGTCTGTCTGTCTGTCTATCCATTTATATGTCTGTCTATCTATCTATCTATCTATCTATCTATCTATCTATCTATCTATCTATCTATCTATCTATCTATCTATCTATCTTTGTCTGTCTGTCTGTCTGTCTATCCATTTATATGTCTGTCTATCTATCTATCTATCTATCTATCTATCTATCTATCTATCTATCTATCTATCTATCTATCTATCTATCTATCTATCTATCCATTTATATGTCTGTCTATCTATCTATCTATCTATCTATCTATCTATCTATCTATCTATCTATCTATCTATCTATCTATCTATCCATTTATATGTCTGTCTATCTATCTATCTATCTATCTATCTATCTATCTATCTATCTATCTATCTATCTATCTATCTATCTATCTATCTATCTATCTATCTGTCTGTCTGTCTGTCTGTCTATCTGTAATCTGTAATGGTTTCTTAAATTCCATGAAACTGCTCAGTGTCTCGCGCCACATGTTGTCTGTTCCTGCGAGGTGCTCCAATCAGAGTGATGCTCCACTCCTCCTGTGGTGTTGGTGCGCGTCAACACCAGCTCAGCCCTGATTGTCCAGGAGCCAGGCATCATATCAGGGGGCCTCATCAAACAAATAATAGCCTTAAATTGACAATCAGAACAAGTGGGGCCTTCCTCCGGTGAGCCTGTGAGCTCTTTCCAGTGATTAGGGAAGAAAAAAGGTCCATAATGCAGCCGTTTCCATATTGATCCTTTAATAATCTCTAATTCTCCTCATGCTCTTCTCCAGCTGCAGTCCCATCATGCCACAGGATGAATTTAACTGACAGGATGCAGGATGATACTTTACTATCTTTGTTTAATTTTTTTTTTACTTTGGTGGTAATTGTAGTAAGGCACCTTTTTGAATTAATTTACTGGAGGAAAGCAGAGAACTTTGTAACGTTAAATGCTGACCTATGGTGTCTCACATGAACTGACACATTTTAGTGATACGTAATTATTCGTTTTCATTGAGATGAAAAAATGATTTCAACCCCATTTACTGTCTTCAAAGATAAATGATGTCAGAGATGTAATTAGTTTCACTGTTGTTGAACTGACTTGAATCATTATTATTCAGATAAGTTAGTCATTGCACGGCTCCGAAAACACAAATGCTTAAAGAACACAAAGACTTCCTCACAGTCTCCTTCCCTGCTAACTGACCCTTTTGTCTCTGCATCCATACCTCAGGAGCGATACTTGTGACTAACCCGGACGTTAACCCTATTATTTTGGTTTGTTTAGACCATTTACTGGCCAGAAATAGCTCATCACTTACCACCTGTTATTTACCAATTTCCGCCAATTGCGTGCCTGAAAGCGTGACTGGAGAGTTGCTAGGACCAGCCAATGTGAAACAGGATAAAAAATACAAAACATTATTCTGAAGTCGTCCGTCTCAAAAATAACTGGACGTCAAACGATACGTCAAAGGTTAGACCGACATAAACGGGGAGAGAGGGTGCATTGTGCCAAATTATGCCCACATCAAAGGCTTTAAACAGTCCTACTTGATACTGACAGGAAAACAGTTACAGATATGGAACGGCATGATAAACAAATAAGCCTTTCATAAAGGAGATTGCTGAAGATTAAAGTTTGCACAGTGACAAATGTGTTGAAGCACTCTCAGTGGTTTAATGCGTGTTCAGGTTTTTTTTTATTAATTTTCCTCTTAAAGGGGTTTGTCAAGTGTCCTGAAATAACAAAACATGCTTTGAAATCCTGAACCCATCAACACTCTTCATTTGGAGTGCTTACAAGAATAGAAGCCTTTTTTGAAAGATTAGAGAAAGACTTACGTTAAGATGTTGCCGCGGAGCGTTTGAAGGGAGTAAGTGTCTTGATGTGTCGGTTCATTTATAAACTAGAAAGAAACAGATGACAAATTTCAGTTGTCATTTAAAATTACTTTTCATAAAAGTTTTGTTTTTTTCTATGTAAATATTTGGGATATGAATCACATATGCATATCTGATGAGTTATTTTACGTAGTATCATTGAGATACTATTATAGTGTTTTATTAATATTTAGAATTATTTTTGTATGTTTTATATTTTCAGTTTTAGTCATTTTGTTGTTTTTGCAATTTTTTTAAATAGAGTATGCCTATATGGTTTTTATTCATTTTAGTACATAACATTAATCTAAGTGAAAATGATAAATTTTACTTCGGTATTAACTAGCTAAACTAAAATAAGTTTAAGTTGATTTATATTTTATTTATTTTTTGTAATGAAAAATGAAAATCATTTTTTTATGGTTTTAGTTTTAGTTAACTATAATAACCCTGAATTATTATACCACAAATGACATTTTTACTTCTAACAAGAATATATTATTCTTGAAGATAAAGGTAGATAATGTTAAATGTTTCACAGGTACTTGCTGCATTGTGCATGTATATAGTTATAAATAAACAGTGCCGTAAAGAGAACCGTCATATAGAATTATGGGTAAGGGTCAAAGGTTATCACTTGTGGTGGTTTGCATATAACTTTATATTGTGACTGGCTTTTTGTTGTTGTGAGCACCACCATCACAGAGTTAATGACAAATAAAACACTAGATTTTCACACAGGTGCATCAGCATCCACACTTACGTTCAAAAACATTGTACAAAGCGTGAGGACATCAACACAGTGTCGCATTAAATGTTAAATGTGCAATAAAGCAATTCAGTCCGGCACGGCACATACACAACTGACACGCAAGTCGAAAGGAAAGACCGGTGTGGCACACAATCTGAGGGCTGTTTTGAGAAACCTGCACTGACATGAAGGTTTTTCCATATCGTTTAGTCTTGCCCTCCACACAGATATGAGATATAAAGGGCCTAGCGTGCCTTGATCACTCCAAGGCTTGTTCCAGCCAATGAAGATGAATGGCTGTTATCACAGGCTCCATCTGAAAACATGGCACTCCGCTCTGGCTTCTTTGAAGCAGCTTCCATGTAGGACAACCACTGAAATGTCCAACAACGGGAGCAGTGCCAATCAGATTGGCTTTGGGTGCAGTAACACAGGACTGTAGCAATGTTTTGTTATATCTCATGATGGTGGCGGTCCTGGAGGTGCTTATGGCTCTGGGAGGAAATCTGTGGTATTATTACTGCAGATGTATCAAATCCCCTTCAATTCAAACTTAAAAGGGCCTCATTATCACTTCTAAGCACAGTAAATGCTCCTTACAAGAAAAGGATAGTGTTCTAAAGCAGCATAAATTATTTTCATTTTCTCACTCAAAAAGGCCACATGTCTGTGCACTGATGTTAATCTTCTGTGCTGATGATTGACGGCACTGCTGCCATCTACAGTGGGGTCTAGATGACTATGAAAATGTTTTTATTTTGCATTTCTATAATTTATTAGAATCTTGTATTATGAATTATATCAGCATTTTGACTACACAATTTGACTAAAAAGTTAAATGAACAAAATCACATACATTTTGAATATTACATTTTTCTTACCCTTACACAAAAACCCGCTATAGTGTGTAATTTTAAAATATATTTTAATCCCAGAATATGAATGAATACCATTAAATATATATATAAACACAAATAAAATCTTACTGGCTTCAAACTTTTGAAGTCATATATATTGGCTTATATATATATATATGACTTCAAAAGTTTGTGTTTTTGAAAGAAGTCTCTTATGCTCACCAAGGCTGCATTTGTTTGATTAAAGGTCCTCTATGTCACTTTTTTGTTTAAAATGAACTAAATTTAAATAATGAATCCATACATCATCAATACTTCTTAGCCCGATTCACTATGATAAGCCAATTATAAGTGTTTATATTTTAGACCTGTCGGGATGGTTTTCGCGGGAAATTGCGTACATACGTCACTCGCCCGTGCGTGTCTCATATCTGTAAATAGAGAAAAGTTGCTCCGTTATACTTTGACGTGTATAGAGCTGCGAAAAATCCAACCTCCGGGGAATCAACAGTTAATTATTATTATTTATTTATTTTTAAACGCAGAGAGAGAGTCTGTTGGCAAGAAGAGAATGTGACAGAGATCGTAATGAAAAGAGAATCAACATTCACTTGGCTTTTAGGAGATAGGGAGAGGGATTTAAAATGCTGGCGATGGCTTTTTTAGGTGAGTATTTTATTGAACAGATCAATTTCCAAATGTAACAGAGTTAATTGAAAAGCATTGTCATATTCATGCTCAAGAAACATTCTTATTAGAAAACAGCTTAAGCTGCCTAATAATTTTGTGTAAACCATTATCAATTTTTTTCAGGATTATTTGATGAATAGAACGTTTAAAACAACAGCATTTATTTCAAATAGAAATCATTTGTAACATTATAAATGGCTTTACTGTCGCTTTTGATCAATTTAATTACATTGCTGAATAAAAGTGGGCCTATTAATTTCTTTTCTTTTTTTTTAAATCTTATTGACCCCAAACGTTTAACGGTGACGTAGTTTTATTTTAATAAAATTCAGACTTAAGTTTTGCAATGATTTAAATTGTATATATTATTTTGTTTAAAAGACCTCCACTTATCCTTCAATAGAAACCTTTGAGCACTCTTGTTTGTCTGACTGATTCTTGATTTCTTAAAAAGAACAACAAGGTGGTCAGCTTTAAAGTTGAAATGCATCACACACAAAAAAGCGCAATCTGCATGTTTTAAAATCTCTTGTTTTCCAAGTACGTCCCCAGACTGATCTGACTACTTTAAGCTGCTAATCATTTTTCATAATGTGAAATGAAATCAAAGTGTGGTTAGAGTGCTGATTAAGAATATATTAAGAATGCATTAGCAATTTATGAGGGCTTGATGGCAGAGGTTGTTTGTATGTACAGTACAGCACTCAAGTCAGACTCGGCTCAGTTCTCACTTGATTAGTTCACAATGAATTCCTTTCCGCCACTTCCATTAAATGTGCATGTTATGAAAGAATAGATTTCAAAATCCCATTGGATGATTGTTTTATTTAGCATATTCACAGTTTAAACAACTAAGTATGTGTATACATTTCAAGTAAACATCCTAATCTTTCATTTTTTTGAGCAAAGATTTGTTCAAACAGATGTAGTTTTTACATCTAAATCCTACTTCTCCAGTCGATTTACACTGTGTATGTGTGGGCTTTTATTTTGATATGTCTAAAGATCTTTATAGAAAAAAACAACTGGAAACTTCCTCATAGTATTTATAATTTCTGGAATGATTTCTAGAATGCTTCTGGATTGCTTTAGTTAATGCGTTAACTTATATTAACACAGAGCAATGCATTTGTTACAGTATTAATTAATCTTCAACGTTAGTTAACTGTTGTTAACTGTTCATTGCTAGTTCATGTTAGCTCAGGTCCATTAAATAATATTAACAGACACACTTTTTGATTTTAATCATGTATTAGTAAATGTTGAAATTACCATTTAAGATTAATAAGTGCTTTAAAAGTATTTTTCATTGTTATTATGTTAACTAATTTTAACAAATGAAACCTTAAAACGTTACCGGAATTTTTTTTATAATTTGATATATATATATTTAAATATATATATATATATAATATATATATATATATATTTTGGAGACATGTACAGTCAGTAATTATTATAAATTGTGTTTTCTGCTATATGCGTAGTTTCGAAAACACATTCAACTAGTATTAAGGTCAATCCCAGTTTGTTGCCTTGAACTGTATTATGTCTATTGCCTATTTTGGTCAATGTCATAACATGCACTTTGTCTGAATGTTAAAATATACCTTTTAATTCACAACGGATGGTTGTCCTGACCTTTGACCTCTTTAGTGTGCACTTCCTCACAGTGAAAGCGGTCAAGTCAGGAGATGTTTATGGTCCTCTCTGCTCAATTTCTCCCTTTCTTCCTTTCGGTTCTTTCTCTCTACTTCCCGTGTAATTATTTCCTTCAGGGTGATGCGTGAAGTAGCGAGAGGTCAAACAGGGAAGGGTCCTTCAACCTCCTCTGCTGTCTCCGCCCCGCTACCACTTCAGAAAGTAGCAGGAAATTACAGGGGATCACATAAATTACAGCCGGCCCACCAGCGAGTGGCAGGCAGCACGCCACCCATCAGCGGGTCGACCCCCATAAGGCCCGAGGGGGCCTGCAGGTACCACATGAGTATTGTGAAGCACACAACACAAAGCAGACCCAGTGCTCATATTCACTTGACAAGGCACAGTGTGTGCTGGAAAAATGCTGATTTTCCATTGTTTTTCAACATGCGTCTTTCGCAGTGTTTCGCACATGGCATGGCACCATGTAAAAATAAAAAGTGCTGTTAAGTTAAAAGAAGCTCACCTTTTAAAATGTGTCTCTAGCTCTCTTTTTTTTATTCCCCTGCCTTTTAAATGCAAACACGCGTTGTGTGTGAATGGCCACTCAGTCTTTCTGAGATTGTTCTGGAGACATTTAAATGGGTCATTTCCTGGTTCATTAAAGAGATGGGCTGTGTCTGAAATCTTTAAAAAATATATTTTTCAAACTTGTGAATAAAATTAGTACTTTTATAAGAAAATACTATTACAGTCTTTCTACTTTGATTCGATGTGTTATTAGCCATTATTTGTGAAATTTACCAGCTTTTTTTAAGGGAGTGAAATTTCAATAGTGAGTGAAAAGTGAAAAATCCTACACCTCTCTGATTATGCACTTCTTTTGAATAAGTAATTACTTTGCGACTGTTAAAAAAGTATGTTCTATATAGTGTGAATGTGTGTAGTGTGAATTTGGACGTCCTACATTTGTTATGTTGTCTTTGTCATGTGACCTACCTACCAGCATCACTTGTGTCGCTTCTTCACCATTCAAAAATCCTCATGGGATAGTAAAGTGTCCATTGTATTTGCACCTTAAGCCCGGGATGTACATAGCCGTGAAAGCCGACTGTGTTGTTGCCTCTCGTCGGCTGCATCTCGGCCAAAAAGCTGCGCTTGAACACACCAAAATGACTAAAGGCGACTGTCAATTAGCATGTGTGTTCTGCGCCTGCATGTACGTAAATATCTGTCTATATCAGCAAGTATCAAAAGTCTATTTTCATTCTACTGCAGATATTCAAACCGTAAACAAAGCAGTGCTTACTAGTGTTGGGGAAAGTTACTTTGAAAAGTAATCCCTTAAAAAGTAACTATCTGCATTACTTAGTTACTTTTTTAGAAAAGTAATGTTACACGTTACTTTTGTGTTCCTTTTTTTGCACCTGGGCTGGGCTTGTTTATTTATAACAAAAAAGTTATATTTTTGGGCAAATGTAATGACCCTTTCACACCAAAAGTGAAATAATAAGCCTCAGGCTGAAGGAAATGCAATGTACAGTAGAGGGCGCAGCTCAGGCAAACCTTTCAGCTGTGCTGCCATTCTGGATAACGGAAGAATCAGATGCAGGAGAGAAAAGTTTAACACTTACTTTACCAAAAAAATTAAATAATCTATAGTCATTTTTGCTTATAGTTTAACTGAACCATTGAAGTTCAGAAGCAATTACATTGGTCAATAAAGTGGGATTAAATGCATAAAAATTTATGTTTTATTTATCTATTATTATTGGAGGTTTGCATATATTCTGATTCTGCATTTCACGGATTTTATTCATTTTGAGGAATATTGAATCTTTTTTGTGCAAGTGAGATGAGTAAATGCACGCTCACATTTAGTCTAGAACTACAATACACAGTAGTAGGGAAGTATGCAATTTTGGATGTAGCCATGTTCTCATGAAATCACTTTTCTGACATATTTCCTATTGAAACAGGAAGTTTGGCAGGACGTTTTTTAAAGGTGGCCAATAGGCTTTTGATATGTCACTGTCATGAACAATAACTTGCTACAGATGGTTTCTGGTGTTCCAGTACTAGTGGGAGGGGCATTCTCATTCTAGAGAGCATCTGATTGGACAAAAATATGTGTAGTGCAGGATGAGTCATAACTTTTTTGCTCTTTTTTCTAGGAAGAAAAAACTGCAAATAGGTGACCTCTAAGCAATAGATGACTTCAAAACACAATTTTGATTGTGGTTTTAGTTTAATAGTGTCTGTAAAATACAACGCTGTTTACAATAAGTAATAATTCCACAGGAATTCAAACAGAAACTGTTTGGAAACATTCCATAGGATCATTTACTGATCCTTTACAAAATGGGTTTTATATCCCAAAGTTGTTTAAAACAAGCTGAACGATTCCATGGGAATTAAAACAGGAACCTGTTTCACCACATCAGTGAGCTCAGTGAACATGGCACAAACCTCTAGACGTGTACTTCGCTGACATGTGTACGGAGGCCCTATTATGGCCCGCTTTAGTCAGATGATGTCATAATCATGCGTCACAATCGACTAGGAGGCCCGCCTCGTATCTGTCGCCAGGCAGAATAAAACTCATCCGTCATTCACCGGTTGATTAACGCGCTCCAGATGTTTCTATCCTCAGATTTCAGAAGCACCCTCCTCCAGTCTTTGTTGTGATAATGATACAGTACCCTGTGTGCAACTGTTTATATTTCTTTCCGTTGGGGTACAGACTAGTTGCATGCTCAGAAATTTTTGGAGGGAGCCAGGCTCTCGGAACATAATCGAGCGCCTGAGATGAAAGAGAATCAAATTAATCTTCCAAATCTGTGCGTTCTAATTCATCATTCTAGTTCTCACGGGACCCCGTCTGTTTGGCCCTCATCTTTCAGACGTACTTTACCACTGGCAGTTGCGCTGCACGTTGGGAGATGGAAAGGGCCACCATGTCTACGTATGTAATCAATACATGAATGTCACAGCTGTTAAGCCAGAATGAGAGACGTACTTCCTACAGGAAAGTATGGATCAGACTGCACGAGAATGTTTAAAAACTCAAGCCATCCAAAAGATTCTCAGCATCATTTGCTGATGTCATTCATCTCCACAGATCCAAAAAAGTTCAATATCTAATCAAATATGATGATTTGTGGCCTATAGTGGTTAACACATTAAGCTATCCCAGCTAACAGATATATTTTCTAAAACATTTTGTTAACGTCCCCATAATGTTATGAAAATGTTCTCTTAATGTTCAAATCGTCCAGTATTTTTATTTTTTTTGGTTATGTGAATGTTAAGGGAACATTCCGTTTTGCAAACATTATTGGAATGTTACTTTTGAATGTTCTCTGGACTTTCTGAAACATTTGGAAAACATGACATGACCAACTAAAACATTTCAGGAACAATTCATGAACAATGTATAAATAATGCTTTTGTGCTAACATTTATTAGACCACAACATTATGAAAGACCAGATAACAAACATTTGAACAAACATTCTATTAACGTTACTGGGAAAATGTTTTGCTCATCCTGATCCTTTTCATCCTCCTTCTCCCCAGAAAATTTGTCTCTGCTTTTCTGGAAAAATGGCACAAAAAAAAGGCAAAAGGAAATTTGTTCTGCAGAATGTCATGATTAATTCATCAAGACAAACACATTGGTAATTTCAGTTCTTCTTCTGGGAGTCTGGCCCACACGTCTACATAATGATAAGGATCAGAGAATAAGGGACGGCAGTTAAGAGCTGATAAAACAAAACATGGAGGCCTTGTCAAATTACCTAAAGATCAGACTACTCTCAACACCGCCTGGCTAAGAAAAATAAGAGATAAGACCGGGAGAATAAGGCTCCTACAAAATACAGATCCGATCTGCTCAAATAATACCACATGGTTGCACATATGATATAATGCTTGCAACTTACTGTATATTTTATTAATATTTTAGAATAAGTATAGAAAAGGTATATATATATAGGCTATATATATATGTGTGTGTGTGTGTGTGTGTGTGTGTGTGTGTGTGTGTGTGTGTGTGTGTGTGTGTGTGTGTGTGTATTAAACGTAATGTAAAACTCGCTTATAGGGGAAAATATGACCAAACATACTAAATGCCAACTCTCTCATCATTACTGTATTAGTAGTCAAAATACATGAAATTACAGTTAAGTATTTGATTATTCACCTGCATTGATCTATATTGATTCAGGTAAATTTCAGATATACAGAGACATGTAGGTCTGTCTAGACAAACATTTGGATTTGGATTATAGCACAATATCAAAGCATTTATATTCAATTTATTTATATTAAATACGTTTAACACAACATCACATTATATAAATAAAAAATCTGTTAAACATGTATATAAATGTATAATCATTGCATATCTTTTAAATGCTCATTGTCACACTCTCACACTCTTGTTTTCGATCAGAACCGTTCTTCCTTAGTTTGTTTGTTGTCATGGACACTCATTAGTTTCAGCTGTGCACCTATCAGTCATCTCGTTATCCTCTCGCTATTTAAGTTCAGTTCTGTTTGTCTTTGTCTGGTCTCGTCTATTCGTAGTTGTGTTTGGATGTACCTTTTTGGATTTAAAGCCTGTTACCTTCATCTTCGTGTGTTTAGTCTCTCCCACACAACACGTGACACTCATGTAGTAGATTAGAATTTTTACAGAGCTTGACTTGATAATTGAATATTAAAATTACTTGAATTTTGAGTTTTGACTGAATTTCCATTCAGATGGTCCCATGGCATGAAATTTTCACTTTATGAGTTTTTTTAACATTAATATGAGTTCCTCTATAGCCTGCCTATTGTCCCCCAGTGGCTAGAAATGGCGACAGGTGTAAACCAAGCCCTGGGTATCCTGCTCTGCCTTTGAGAAAATTAAAGCTCAGATGGGCCAATCTGGAATCTTCCCTATGTCGTCATACGGGGAAAGGTTACCTCCTCTTTCTCTGCTTTGCCCGCCCAGAGAATTTGGCCCACCCATGACAAAATGAGCTACGACTGTGCGAGCGCGATATTGGTTTTTCCTCGAGACATCATGACGAGCGAAGCGTGGCAGTTGCTCAGTTTGGCAGTTTTTTGGTTCCTTCATGTAATAATGGCAGAGGTCTGACTAATATAGTGGCGCTGGTTAGTATATATATATATATATATATATATATATATATATATATATGACAGAGTGGACAATCAGGTGTTGAGTAGGGGTAAATCTTCAGGAGTAAATCATGGGTTGTGTAACATGACTTCAATATACATGGACATGGAGAACTTTGTCATTAAAAAAATGAGCTAGAGTACAGTCTTCTCTAAACTACAAAGATTACTGGTATAGATGCTAATACAGCCTTAGAAGGATAGCAAATCAGAGCAACATGAAAAGCCAACATCGTAGGCTAGCGTCAGCTACATGATAATAACTGTAACAGCGTACATAAACAAACCAACTAAAGTAACGTTAGCGTATCCAGACACAATATTTTAAACTAACCATTCGGAGATGTCCTGCTGTAACCGCTGAGTTGCAACTTCTTCAGGTGCTTCTCCATCCGGATCAGATTCTGGGTCAGACTGGAAAGCTTGAAGGACTGCGTGTCTACAAGGCATTTAAAGCTACATACACAGAAATGGCACGTCCTAAGGAAAGCTCATTGTGGGACTGGCTCGTAGTGGCTGTAATTCTGCACCAAGGCTGGAAAGAGACTTCAAATACAGTATTAGGGGGCCACTAAGGCCTATATAAAAGCATCCAAAAAGCAGCATGTCATAGGACCTTTAAGACTCCTTTAAAATGTAATTTTGCATATCAATTGGATTTGAAGTGATGTTCCTTTGTTATGAGATAAAAGATGTTTCTTGGTAAACAATGTGATAACTTGTAGAAATGCTTCCAAATCAAAATTAGACTTGATTGGATTTAGATGATTTGTAAGAGTATTTCTATTAGCCTACTTTACTACCGTTAAAAGTAATTGTAAAAATAAAAGTATAAAATAAAAGTAGTTCACTTAAAAAATTTAATTCTGTCATTTACTCACCCTCAAGTTGTTTCAAACCTGTATGAATTATTTTTTCTGCTGAACACAAAAGAAGATATTTTGAAGAATGTCAGTAGGCCTAACCAAACAGTTGATGGACCCCATTGACTTCCATTGTAGGAAAAAAATGCTATGGATGTCAATGGGGCTCATCAACTGTTTGGTTACCGACATTTTTCAAAATATCTTCTGTGTTCAGAGACTAAATGATCATACCAGTGCTGATGCTGCTCTCTCTCTCTCTCTCTCCTGTTGCGGCCTTTGATCTTCAAATTGACCCTTTTCACATTCCCGGGTTCATCATAGTTGGGTAAACTTCTATAGCGATGAATGAGAGAATACATTATATTTTTTGTGTTCCGATTGGCTCAAATAGCGGAAAAAAAACTCCACAATAGTGTTTTCACAACTTTCAAAAAGAGGGAAAAAATATAGAGCTAGAAAACGGCAGTCAGAAGAGAGAAAGATGTCAACTTTACCGTCATTCCCAAAGCCGCTGTATTAGAAACACCCGCACAGCAGCGCAATTTGATGCAAAATGTAATATAATACAAAGTATAGTGTTATAAATGTACGTATTTTTTTTTTAAATGAACAATATAAAAACGTTGCAGGATTTATGATGCTGATGACCGTTAAAATGCATCATCACAGTCTGGGAAAAGGGTCAATAGCTGATGATAAATAAAATGCAGCACATATCTTAATTTGCATATAGTGTGGGAATTGAAGATCGGATTTATATTTGTTTTGCGGAGGCACATTTATGTGGCCAAGTATAAATGGATTTATAAATGTAATATTCTGTCTAACTGTTAGCTTCATTTAAATACTCATTAAAATAAGTGACCCTTCCTATAGTAAAACTGAGTCAGTGTTTAGTTGTGAAGGACACAGGGGTTGAGTTGGCATGTGTGTCTCTTTTCTTCTTTTCTTTTTTTTTTCTCGCTCTCTCTGAGAAATCAGCAGGCCTGGAGTGACAGTAAGAGGCAGTGTGATTGCGCAGGGAGTCCTGAGGACACACAGCCGCCGAATCAGAGAGAGGGTCCTAATCAGAGACAGAAATGGCCCACTTGACAATCACACAGGCACAAAAGCTCCCAATTCTGCTCTGATTGCGGCGGTCCTCGTGCCCTTCCCAGCACTCCCTCTCACTCACTCTAATGCCCCTTCAGCTCAACCTGCCAATCAAGCGCCCCTCCTCCCCCCTCACTCTTAATGTCTAGGAATAATTATGAGAGATTTCTAATCATTCCCTAGTCTTTCAGCTGGCTAATTGATGTTATTTTAAGATTATCATTAGAAGTCCTTTTGGTTGGTGAAAGTGCATTTGTGGTTAACCTGGATCTCAATGTCACTCTTTTTTTTTGTTGAGGGAAACAATGGGAGTGTATAACAATGAGTAGACGTGTCTGAAACTGACCACAGGTACACTGGATCCTTAGTGGCTTAAGACTGAAAATCAATGAATATTGTTTCAATTTAGTGACAATTCAAGAATTTCATAATGTATGGATCAGCATATTTAAATTACCATTCTAATTTCATAAACCTTTTATGCTCAACAAAGCTGCGTTTATTTGAAGAAAACAGAAATATTATGAAATAACATAAAAATTTATTATAACTGTTTTTTATTTGAATATATTTTAAAATGTAATTTATTGATGCAAAGCTGAATTTTCAGCATCATTACTCCAGTCTTCAGTGTCACATGATCCTTCAGAAATCACTCTAATATGATGATTTGATGATCAAGAAACATTTATCCATGTTGAAAACAGCTGTGCTGCTTAATATGTTTGTGGAAAGATTCTTTGATGAATAGAAAGAACAGCAAAAATAACATGCTGCATTTATTTAAACATGTAGCAATGTAAAAGTTTTACTTTTGATCAATTCAATGCATCCTTGCTGAATAAAAGCAACAAAAAAATAATAATAATCTTTTGAATGGGAGTGTAGGCCTATATATATATATTGTGATCAATCTAATAAATCATCTTTGAGGCACCTATTTGGAGGTTGGATGTAATGAATTATGACCTAAATGAAGTAATATTAATAAACAGAATTAACAGGAACAAAATATTCGTTTAAAATCTGAAACTAATATCTGAACACTGCCGATTGTTCTCTTCAGGGTCCATAACTGGACCCGGCATTATATTTAGAGAAGATAACTGAACCATTGAAGCAGCAGCTGATCACTGAAGAACAGCTGTTACTGGTGTGTCTTTAAAAGTGCATTTACCCCATCTACTGGTGTACTGCTGTACAGTCATGCTGATCCGTCTTTCTTGTCTGACGGCTTTGACCACAGAACCCATTCATTATTAGTTTCTTCAGAAAAAAACATCTTTTAAAATCTGTTTAAACTGACTGACACATACAGGTATGTGTCATGAAATGATGTTTTCACGTGTGTAAATGCAGCTAAATAACCTTTATTTGGTCAAATGAGGTATCTTTTAACAATGTATGAAAAGCAATGTTTCTGATAAAAATACTTTTATTAGAGCTAGAAGATGCTTTACTGATATAAATACAAGTGAATTATTTCAACATTGTAGTTCCTGTCTTTATTAAAACCATGAAAGTCTTTAATGACAATGAAAATTCAAAAGCAGAATGAAGCAGATGCACATGGCGGAGAGCGGACTGTTAATGAGCCAAGTCTCCCAAATGAGGCGTTGCAGAACTAGAACTAGGCCCCGTCAGTGATGCCTTCTGATCCAGAGGAAATGTGCTCCAAACCACACGGCGTTTTCACCACGACGTCTGACAGATTGCTTGTTGGAGATGAATAACACGCTCGATTTATACATTGCTGTGAGGGACAACATCTTCCTTCTGGACGAGCAAAAGAATTAAGGTTTACGCACACAAAAGCTTTGAAGTAACGGCATGTTAAACTAAAACAGATTCGCTAAGCTCCTGCAAAATAACGAGGCATATGTTAATCAGGAAGCAGACGCCACTTATCAAAAAGGTTCCTAAAGGAAGTGGGAATGAGACTGTTTCATTTATATTTGTCATAAAAAAAAAAAAAAATTGTTTACGTCTAATGTTCACATAAAACGTTAATGTGAGGTATGTCTAATGAGCTGGTACTTCACACTAAAGGGGTGTTTATTGAATAAATGTGCACTGTTCAAGATGATGAAAAGAAAGATTTCCTAAGATAAAAACAGTAGATCACAGTTCATTTCCTCTTCACTGTTTTCATTATGTTTTTTGACGCTTTGGCAACAGTCTGTCACAGACTCGTCCTGCGTCCTTTTCCTCCTACGTCTGTAGATGGGTTTCTTGTCGGCCTCCTCCTTTAAACTACATCTCTGTTCTTGAGGTTGTAGGGCACCTTGTAAGCACTCATAGAATCTATTTAAAATACATAGAAATATAGCATTAGGGGTGTAACAATATATCGTGTCACAATATAGCGCAATACAAAAATCAGTACTACATTAAACTACAATATATTATGTTGAATATAATGTATATTAATGGGGGAATATTAGTGGGTCCTGATAATGCTTATGTTATAAGTCTTATGTTACCAGTAAAAAGTGGCCTACATTATTTTAAATATATCTAGCCAGTGACAGAGTTCAAGCATATTCGTCTAAAATAATTTTGTATTTTCAGGTTCAGAATCATGAATATATTTATTCCGGTGTCACCATTGTCCAAGCCTGTTCATTAACACCCACAATGTTATATCAAATTTAGCATTTTATCAACAGTAAAAAATGTCTTAACCTTTTATTATATGTCTTGGAGTATCGCAATAATATCGTATCGTGAGTTCAGTATCGTGATATGTATCGAATCGTGAAATTAGGGTATCGTTACACCCCTAAGCAGTACCCCTGTGGTGAAAATCAAGTTTTTTAATGTTGTTTATATGTCTATATGGTGTTTTTAATATGCTTTAAGACAAATCATGTGCAAATTCATCACTCAGCACCATTGCTTTTCTGTTTAAAACTGTGGTGAACCAAAGAAAGTCTCAAAAACGTGGTTTGAAATCACTGGTGTTTCTGACGTCACTATCGCTAATTTAAGTAAATGTAACTAATTCGAAATCTTAATTAATTAATAAAAATATAATAGCATCTCAATGATACTAAATTAACACTGGTACAGACCAAGACATTAATTTAATAATTCCTCTATTTCAAACACCTAAATTGCATTAAATAGCATCAATTTAAATAAGAAAACTAGTGTGCAAACACAGAAGGAAATTCTGCTGACAATATACCTCTCTATTCTTTTAAGATTTTCTTCCATCTTCTGGTTCGCAACTCCGACGAGGAAATCAAGGTACTGGTCAGTGGTGAGGACGTTCCCCTTGTGGCTGAGAGGAACCTCAAGACAATGTGTGCTGCGTACCGCCTATACAACAAACACATTTCAGTAGTATCTTTAATGCTGAAAAAGCACAAAGCACAGTTTGCATCTTACCATAATGATCTTGCCTTTCTTTCCCACAGTTATACCAGAATTCCTAAGGCCAGAGTTTATTGCAACAGTGTGCTGAGGAAGGAACAAACCATGAAAAGCAAGTTATTATTTTGTTCTCCTCTAAACATCCGGATGTCTCATTCTAATTCAGTGTGACATTCACCAGTAGCTGTGCGTCGCCAAGCTCTTTACACTGAACGTGAAGGACAAAAGGCTCAAACTTGAAAGTGGCATCTCCAACAGACTTCTCCAGACCTGTGACCTGTTTCAGAAACACGTGCAGCTTTAATATCAAGGTCATTTATTACTGTACATTTGTCAAATGTCTTTAATGCTGTATTTCTCACCACATCTTCTCTTTGGCACTTCTGATGAGTGACAAATAACCAGGAACAGTTTCGCTTCTGCACATCAGGGCAATCCGACACCTTAGATGAAAGCATACCACACAATGACCAATACACAATACTAGTTATCATATAACCTTAAAATATTTTGATTTAAATGCTTGAAAGTTTTGTAGACCAAAATGAATGTAGCCTGCCGTGTTTGTGCTACTTCATAGCCTTGATGACTTTAATTTTACTCTAAACTGTGTGTCCAAAACTTTAATCGATAGTCTTATAAAAACCATATGGTTGACAAATAATACACCAGACAAATAAGTGTGTTTTTGCTTAAAACAAGACAGAAAGATCTGCCGAAAAAGGTAGGAAAAATAAAATCGTTATTTTCCCTTTAATTAAGTTTTCCTTTGTGTTCAGCAGATAAAGAAACTCAGGTTTGAAACAACTTGAGGGTGAGTAAATGATGACAGAATTTTCATTTTTGTGAACAATCCCTTTAAGATATTAAGTAAGAAGAATATGGGTAACCAAACAGTTGTAGGGTACCATTGAAAAATATATATATATAAATATATATACTATGGATGTCAGTGGGGCTCATCAACTGTTTGGTTACTCATATTCTTCAGAATATATTCTTTTATTCAAATTGAGGATGAGTAAATGGTAACAGAATTTAAAATTTTGGGTTAACTATTAAGTCATTTTGCTTCTCAAGTAAGTAAATGTAACTTGGTTTAAGAATGTTTAGATATTTGTACTGGAAAGCAAGACAAAAAAGTAAGAAAATCATTGTTTTGCCGTGTAGACAACAGTCAATAAAGGTTTCCCAGGCTCACCCCGTCAAAAAGGATGATTCTTCCTGAGCAAGAGCTTGTCGTGAAGTACCGATCATGACTGTTAATAAAGGACACGATATGAGAGATGTCCTCATCCACACTGCCCTTCTTACTGAAATCACACTTATTAAGACACTGATTCTTCCATTGCTGAAATGTATCGCCCTCCATGTTTCAAGACTAGTGATTCATTCGTTTTATCTTCTGCCGACCTTTAGAATAATATAATTAAGCAATGCCATCAAATTTTAAATTATTAATCTAGTTTGTTATAGATTTCCTATACCGCATGTGTCGTGTTTGTGTTTTGAGTGCGAGTGCACGGTCGGGTACGGTGGCCGGGATGTGCCCAATTTCATTTCATACGGAAGCCGAGTAAGCTGCATGCTGCAACCTGCGTGGAAGGTGAACAGAGTTGTCTTAATTTATGGCGTGCCGTTTTCTTTATTTTCGCGACGCTGTGCAGAGATATGTGTGCTTTATGGAATATATGATCATTTCTATTCAGATGTACTAATTCATTGTTTGCTCTTTTTCAACAGTGCAGTATCCAGCCAAAGTTCAATCTGCTTTGCCAATCCATTTGTTTTGCAGAGGCCACTATGGCCACATCTAAATTAATGAGGGCTATCAGGGTGTCAGAGTTTGGAGCCCCTTCAGTTTTAAAACTCTGCACAGACCTGCCTGTGCCAAGTCCTCGCCAGAAACAGGTGGGTCATCTCAAAACAATCTTGACTTTTTTTCTGATTACAGAATGTTTTGAATTCAGTTCCGTGTTCTCCCATGAAAGCTGATGGGAACTATTAACAGCTTGCTACTACTAATCTCAACGGACAACTTGGTTTGTTGTTTAATGTATTATTCTATTTTATGAATTATTCTGTCAACTGCTTTTCAAAACACACACTTGACCTGGTCTGGCTAAAATCAATACATTATGCTATTTAAAGCTGCAGTCCGTAACTTTTTGGAGTTAAAAATGATCCAAAATAAATAAGCAGTGTTCAAAACTATCTGCTTGCCTTAGCTCGATTCAAAACGGTAAGCTTGTTGTAATAATGTTTTTAATTCCAGTGGTACTGGTGGATTTCCATGAGAAATTCAAGCATGTCTTTGCATCATTACGTCACATCTGTACACATAAAGAAGGTGTCTCCACTGTCTCGGCTAGTTGGCTATATTGTGCGTGAGGATGTTGGAGGTGGAGATTTCATCCTTGCCGTGCCGAGGCACAACCCACGTAAAGTTGATAATTCCGCGAATAACTGCAATTGCAGATTTCGAACAGAGATGGCGACAAAGAGGAAAAACTACAGACTGCAGCTTTAATCATTTTTATTTAACTTCTTTCACACAAACAATCGTGTATTAGCGATGACACATGTAAAACAACCGCGAGAAAAAAAGTAAATATAAATTATTAACTGTTTTAGTGTGATGGGGAGATCAGTTCAGCTTCTTCCTCTGAACCTTGACCTTGAAGGAATTTTTCCACAACATTTTGCATGGTCTAAATACTAGCTTTCAATATTGGGAGCACAGATTACTTGCCATAATAAAGGGACAAACATCATTTTTGAATTGATTTATGTTATAAACTACTTATTTTGCTTCTTGCACACTTTTAGACCTTGCACTAATGCTTAACCCAGGAAAAAAATAAACAACTGTACCATTAAAATATCCAAACCCATTAGACTATGTACACTGGTCAATGTTTATATGTTGAATCTGTTCATCAAATTAAGCGATTGTGTGTCTCCAAAAGACTTTGATTAAACTTCTTGATTCATATTGATTACAAAAGTGTAAATCAAAAGTGTTGGCAACATGGACTCATTTCAACTATAAACGAGTCAAATCATTTTGCATTTGTTAAGCAATTGAATTATGTCTTTTATATGACGTTGCTTGAATATTTTAAGTGTGTTTCATGACTGAAAATTTAAAGGACATGTTGGTCATCATGTTTAGAGAATGACCTAGAAAACCCAGTTTCACCTTTTTTTTCCACAAAGAATATTTATATACATTTACTTAATTAATCAGTAGCCATTATTGTTGTCTTTTCCAAAGATCTGTGTAAACGCTTTCAATTGTAGGTTCTGATTCGAGTCCATGCGTGTGGCGTAAACCCAGTGGACACGTACATCCGCTCTGGATCCTATGCTCGGAAACCCAGCTTACCCTATATTCCAGGATCAGATGTCTCTGGTGTGGTGGAAGCTGTCGGGGAGGATGTTCATCTCCTACGGGTTAACTTGTTACCCATCTTGCACACTCACCACATGTTTACTTGTTTGCTTTGCATGGATTGCAATCTTTTCTGTTTTCACAGGCAGGTGACAGAGTCTTCGCCACAGGAACTGTGACGGGAGGATACGCTGAATATACTGTGGCCTCAGAGGACACGGTTCACAAGCTGCCTGATTCCCTAGACTACAAACAGGGTGCAGCTCTCGGAGTCCCATATTTCACTGCGTACCGGGCGCTAGTTCACAAGTAAGATGTTGTTATCTATGACTGTAAAAGACTGCATTGGGAGTTATGTAAATATAAAAGGCATACAAATGTTCTTTTGCTCTGAACAGGGCTCATGCCAAAGCAGGAGAGACGGTTCTTATCCATGGAGCCAGTGGTGGAGTAAGTTCAAAATTTCCCTTAACATTTCAGTAATGATTTGGATGAATTAGACTTGTAAAGTACAGTATTCTCCTGATGTCTTGAATGAGTTGAGCTTGTATTTGTAGGTTGGCATTGCAGCGTGTCAGATGGCACGAGCGTTTGGCCTCACAGTTCTTGGAACAGCTGGGACATCCGAGGGGATGAAGCTGGTGCTCAGCAATGGAGCTCATCTAGCATTCAACCACCGAGAAAAAGACTACCTGGAGAAAATTAAGGTTTAGTTCTCTCTTATTTAAGTTTTACACAATATATACAGAACATTGTTTGGGGTTGGTAATTATCAATGTTGAAAACAGTTGTGTTGCTTAAATTGTGGAAACAGTGATACATTTTTTTCAGGATTCTTTGATGAATAGGAAGTTCAAAAGAACGTAATTTATTTGAAATAGAAATCTTTGTTAAAGTTTATAAATGTCTTTACTGTCATTTTTGATAAATTTCTTAGTAAATGTATCTAGGTTACACTTTATTTCAATAGTTCACTTTAGACATTCTACTAACTAAAGGAAACTTGTCAATTACACGTCAGCTAACTCTCACTAGAGTATTTGTAAACTGTAAGGTTAGGGTTCGGGTTAATAGAATAAGTTCACGTAGTTGCAAAACTCTGTTGGGGAGCATCAAAATAAAGAGTTTGCAGATATTAAGCAGACAGTCTGCTAATAATCTAATGCGAGTTAGTTGACATGCAGTTGCAAAGTAGAATGTCTAAAGTGAACTATTGAAATATTAATGAAGTCTTAATAAAGTATATATTAAGCATATAAAAAACTTGTAGACCTTATACATTTGAATGGTAGTTTTAGTTCACGTAATGCACTTACGTCTAATCTGTCTAGTCTAACTTCATCATGAATTCTGTTTTCATGTCTGGAATATGCTTTAATAGCCTTCACAGAATAGAACATAAAACGAACGTGGCAAGTTTTTATAATGGCTGGTCTCCTGTGTTCAGGATGCTACCAATGGACAAGGCGTGAACGTGATCATTGAGATGTTGTCCAACGTCAACCTCAGTAATGATCTTCAGTTGCTTGGCTTTGGTGGCAGAGTTTTGGTAAGTACCTTGTGTTTGTTTTGCAAATGTTTTTGTGCATACTGTCCAATTATTATATTGTTCTTTCTTTTTAGATTGTTGGCTCTAGAGGCCCTATTGAGATCAACCCCAGAGACACCATGATGAAAGAGACCAGCATCATTGGTGTGGCCTTGTACAATGCAACTAAGGTACACTGGGCTTCCTGTGCAGTTTCTTGCTTTCTGGTGTTTGTACTTATTATGAATTTACTCCTCACCTTTGACAAATCTTTTTCATAGTAAGATCCAGACTGTTGTCTTTATCCGTGTTTTTCACAGACGGAAACATCAGAGTGCGCTGCGGCTCTTTTTGCAGGAATGGAGGCAGGCTGGTTGAAACCTGTCATTGGTCCACAATACTCACTTGATAAAGTGGCCCAGGCTCACGAAGACATCATCGGCAGTTCTGGAGCCAGCGGAAAGATGATTTTGATCATGTGAAATTAGTCAGGAAGTGGAAATCCTGAACTGTCTTAGCATTAACTGCCAAATTTGTACTTCATTGTTGCATTCAGCTATATGAAATTTTCATGAAACAAATTATAGAGGCCATCACAAATGAAAACATTAAATTGAACTGAAAAATTAAATTGAATTAAATTGAACAAATGGATAATAATGAATCATACTATAAATAACATGAATGGTATATTACACAAATAGACAGTAACAGGCCTAAAATTGTACACATTACTGATGTTAATGAATGTACGAAAAAATTATGTGGATGTCGAAGATCTCAAAAATGAAGTTTATTACAGTAAAGCAATGGCAAAGTACACGAAGCATCTTGGGTTCACCGGCATCAGAATGAACCCAGAACATCCAAATCTTTTATCCTGTTACAGTTTACCACTCTTAATGTAAATGAAGTTGCTCTTGTTGTAATAGCAGTGGTGTGTATGTTAATGAAGTTGAGACACCTCATTGTCTGAGAAGGTTCTCTGTGTCCCACAACCATCCCTCTGTCCCTCTGTGTCCCACAACCATTTCCATTCTACAATTGAACATTTGTTCAGGATGTGATAAACCCAAATGGTGAAGAAGCAATATAACTTGACTTCCTTCATCTCTATGATAATTAAGCCATTTTGGGGATGAGCTCATTCTAAAATATATTTTGGAGTGGAATCTGGGTCGAGGCAGACTACAATTTCTTACAATGAAATTGTAGATGAAAACCAACACAGTAACCATTTGACTGCTGATTGGCTGGATATCTGCCTCTGTATATGACAGATGAAACTGTAAGGTGAACCTGTGTGTGTTCTTGGCTATCGGGCATCAGTGTTGGACACTGTACCACATTTCTGAGATCAGGTGACACGCTGGTTCAACGCATGCTCCGTTTACACGTATCCATACACAACCACACTGCAGATCTCTGAGACACAGCGTGACTAGGACAGTGGAAACACTGATGAACTAATACTGAAGAGAGGTTTGCAAATGAACTTGTTTGGACTCAGGATATGGATATGAGCGTTTGACATTTTGCCTTCTCAAGTGTGGTAAGCACAGAGTGTTTGTATATACTGAGCATGTAGTCAATTTATCAATATAAATTCTCAAGAACTCAGCTTGAATGTGCCTGAATGTAATCCAGGTTAGTATTTGACAGACTTGTGTAGATATATCTGATAGCAATATTTGTGTACATTTGTAACATAATATGATATTATGAATTGGTACTGTATATACACACTACCTTTTTTAACTTTTGGGTTCTGTAAGAAGACATTTATAATGTTACAAAAATGTTTATTTTTAAAACAAAATGTTGTTATCCAGCTTTCTATTCATCAAAGAATCCGGAAGAAATGTATTATGGTTTCCACAAAAAAAAATTAAGCAGCACAATTTTGAACATTGATCATAAAGTTTATATAATAAATTATATAATAATATATATAATAATGTTTCTTGAGCATCAAATTGTCATATTAGAATGATTTCTGAAGGATCATGTGACACTGAAGACTGGGGTATTGATGCTGAAAATTCAGCTTTACCATCACAGAAACAAATTACATTTTACCATAGTAAAATAGAAAAGTTATTTGAAATTGTAATAATATTTTTTTTTTAAATGATAAAATAAATCCAGCCTTGTTCAGCAAAAGAGACTTCTTTTAAAAACATTAAACAAAAATCTTACCAACTCTAAACTTTTTAATGCTTTTTGATGTTAAATATGAATTAAAAAAAATGTTGTACTCAATATTGCCACTGAACAACAGCTCTATAGGGCTGTATTTTGCGAAATATGATGTGAAGCAAGACATTTCCTTGAGGATGAGGAGACATTTTATTGTACAGTTACAAAGAATATGTGGCAGGTGTTTCTAGTGTTCTCACACACTATATAGAGCAGAATCACCTGCACAGAAGCAAACCGGGTGAAGATCATGCATGTTTTATAACTACACCTTCCTCATCTGTCCGACTGTCAGCGTCTCCAGGCAACAGAGGTCAGAGGAGCACAGCATCCAAAACACAGGACAACTAGTTATGACTGAGTACTATTACGAGTTGGGAAGGCTGACTGAATGTAGATCTTGACTGATCCTGTTGTGCTTTTGTTGACAGGCTATTGCGTTTTGCTTTGTTATTGAGGATAAACGTGGCCTGAACCAAGCTGATCGAAGGTCATGGACCACATAACCCATTTTGGAAGTCCAATACTGGCTTCTATCTGACTTCAATGGCAAATCATGAGAAGTATGTGCATAGTCTTTCAAGTATGATTCTTCCTGTTTTCTCCATTAAAATAAGGTCAGGCAAATCTGCCAGATTATCATGAGGTGAACTCTATGGTTCCTCTCAGGTATCTGCCTTCTACTGATGCTGACAATCACTCGAGTTCAGCTGTCGTCACTCTGCCCCGATTCCTGTTTGGTGTGTACTGAAGATGTCATCATCTGTCATAAACTCTCAAGAATCATTGGTAAGTAAATTATTATGCGGCTGAAGAATTTGAATACTTAATTTAAAGGGATAGTTCACCCATAAATGAATATTCTGTCATCATTTACTCTCCCTCGTCATTCCAAACCTGGCTTTCTTTCTTCGGCGTAACATTAAAGAAGGTATGTCCCAAAAGAATGTCCCAGTGTATTTCTGTCCATACAGTGAAAGTCAATGGGGACCAATAGTGTTTTTGGAGCCCATTGTATGAACAAAAAACAGTTCTTCAAAATTTCTCTTGAATTACTTATGAGGGTGTTTTGGTATATTATCCATTTAAGAACACCGAAAGCAGATGGAAATACATTTTTAACCCTAAAGCCTACTGTATCATATTTGATACACAAAATCCTATGGCCTCTAAACGGTTGTACACAATCTACTACATATTTTATATTTCATGATATTTTATCATTTTGTAGAATGTAAATGGCCTTTTAGTATATTTATAAAAACCTTCAGGTTGTGGTCTTTTTGCTGTGAAATCTTTACTGACTTGTATAAAGTAAGAAACGTAAGAATACATCTTATATTGTTAGTAATATTTCAGAAATAAACACTAGTAGACTGAAGCAACTTAGGTTTACTTGATTATCCATACATCGTTTTTTAGAAAAATCAATGAGTATAATGACATATTAATCTGATATATCGGGTGACAATTGATATTTTTAAGTAGTCTGCTATAAAGATCTAATTGATTTACATTAAGCTTTTAGATTTCATCATACTTTCGTCCATATAAATATCAGCAACTGCACTAAATTGCATATTTTTGCTCGGTTTGGGAATGATGTTTTATGAGCTTGAGCTCCATATTCTCCTATATCATACTATATGAGCCATAAAAGAATGAATCAAAAATGATACTCAACATAAAAACTTTATTTTTATATTTTATCCAAATGTATATGTTGTCTGAAGTTTCAATAAACTGTTCCATTTTAACTAAATAGATTTTGACTACTATATTTCATATGTCAGGCTTAGGTTTAGCTTTGGATGGAGTTTGGATAATATTAATTTTTTAATATAATTTTGTTTTCTTCATCATGTTCAGATGCACCAGGCTCTACTAAAGCTTTGATGCTCACTGATGGACTCATTGATTCTGTGGACAACATGGTTCTCTCTGATTTATCCAACATGAGTGTTCTGGCACTCAGCAACAATGCCATCTCCAGCATCAAGCAGAATGCGTTTCAGAACCTCACTTTCCTTTCGACACTGTCGCTGGACCACAACCGCATCTCCAGTCAAACCCTGGACGGCTCCACGTTCTCCTGGCTTCACAGATTGGAGACTCTCCAGCTTGGGAACAACAATCTGAAAGACATTGACGGCTCCTGGTTTCAAAACTCTAGTGCTTTGAAAACGCTTCAGCTAGAGGGGAACCTCTTTACAGTCTTGAACTCCACCACCTTTGCCCACGCGGACCTGAGGAACCTGGAAACGTTGGACTTGTCCGACAACCTCATCGCGTACATAGGCAGCGAGAGCTTCCGAGGACTGCCTCGTCTCCACAGCCTCGATCTGTCCCGAAATCATCTGCGCACCGCTCCGGATGCCTTCTCACACCTGTCGTGGCTCTCAGCGCTGAACCTCGAGCTGAACCGCTGGAGCTGTACGTGTGAGTTGAGAGAGCTGGCCTCGTTCCTCAACAGCTACATTCAGGCTCCTGAGAAAGTGTTGTACAATGGGCAGAGGATGGTGTGTGTGAACACAGATAACCCAGCTGTGCAGACTGTGCTGGAGCTGACTGACGCCAACTGTGTCCCGCCAAGCAGGAATATCACAGTGGAGGTTGTTGTGGCTAAAAGTAATGTCACTTCCCAGCAATACATTAGAAATGTTGCTATTGCCATTGTGTTTTCATTTTTCGGTGAGTAGCCTATCTAAAGCTTGATACTGAAACATTCTGCCTATTTTCATATTTTAATTTATTCTGTTAATTTGATTCAGGTCTCTTAATGTATTCAAAATAAAGCAAATAAAGCAAAAATTATATTTTTGGAAAACAAAAACATTTTGGCATAGCCATTTATTGCTTCTTAGAAAAAAACAATATTGGGAAACATTACTATTTTTAATATTTTTAATGCTCATCAAAGCTGCTTTTATTTGATAAAAAATACAGAAAAAAAACTGTAATTTTGTGAAATATTATTACAATTTAAAATAATGTTTTTCTATTTTATTATACTTTAAAATATAGTTTATTTCCTTGATGCAAAGCTGAATTTTCAGCATCATTACTCCAGTCTTCAGTGTCACATGATCCTTCAGAAATCATTCTAATATGATGATTAATTATTATAATTTATAATTTAATAATTAATTAATTAATTTAATTTTATAATTTAAAATTATATCATAGAGATGACCATTACAGACCCTCGTGACTGTGTGTCATGGTTAATAAGTCTCTTAAATATTTGATCATTTTAATACATTATAAGTTTAGTTCAGGTTGTGGTGCAACTGCTCAGTATTTATGAATGAACAATTGAGGTAACAATTTACAACAAGATTTAATTGGTTAACGTTAGTGAACTACATACATAAACTAATGAATGAACAATACATCTACAGCATTTATAAACCTTAGTTAATGTAAATCTCAACATTTACTATTACATTTTTTAAGATCAAAAGTTGTATCTGTTAACATTACTCAATGCATTGTGAACTAACATGAACATGATCATTTTTATCAACTAACATTAAAAATGGTTAATAAATTCTGCAGGAATATTTTACTTATTGGTGTTAATAAATGCCTTAACTAATTTATTCATTTGTTTGTTTATTTATTAATGAATACATACATTTTATAATAATTCATTTATTAAATGAATGTATTTGTTAATTCATTAGTTAACAAATGAGACCTTATTGTAAAGTGTTACCATCATTTATGATATTATTTCATTAATTATTACTTTTTCACTGAAAACAATATTTTAATAATTTAAAATTTAACATTTTTAAATAATTAATAAAAATGTTTCTACTCAGACATATTCACGTTGTAAGAAATGTGCAATTTTTTACTTGTAATAGATTGATACATGGCAATTTATTAGCCTAATTAAACATAAAAATATATATATATATATAAATGATGAAGTTAACATGAATAAAAAGAGTACAATAACTTTGTACATAAAACTATAAAATATTTTGCCTTTTATTTATTTCATGGAATCACTTCATCGGTTCTGTTTTGAATTGTAGGAGGTGTTGGGATCACCCTGGGAATGATTGCCATTGCATACCACAAACTCAGTAAGAAATTGAAACTTGCTCAGGAGGAGTGTAGAGCTGAAGAAAGGCACACGTCCAGCCCGGAAACAACCCAGTGGAACTTCTGCGAAGGCAAGGACACTCTATCCATGAGCCATGCGCTCTACAACAGCAACTACAAATCCCATCAGCCCTGCGAGAGAGAAGACTCTCCTTATCTGGGATCAGACGCTCTGGAGAATCATTTCACCTGCCACAAGTGCAGCTCCACAGCCCTTGCCGTAGGAAAGCACAAAAGAGAGATTGTCCTGCATGGAGCCAGTCATGTGGGTGAACAGCTGGCGAATCAACGCCAACATAGAGGGAATGATCAACATTCTGTGTTGCAACAAAGGAGCAAAGGTAAACTGGCAAGCACACCATTTCTTTTGAAATGTTTTTTAATAACCTCTGCCTTATAGCAGACACTTTGGAACAGACCCACAAATATAATCAGCTAATATTTCCTCAAATATAAATGCAGCTATATAGTTTCATGTTTTTAAAGACCCACTTACACTGTGAATTGAAAATATTACAAATTTGTGTACAATTTATTAACCAAGTATTACCAAAAAAACATAAAACTATGGGTGTCAATAGGCAAGGCAAGGCAAGTTTATTTATATAGCACATTTCATACACAATGGCAATTCAAAGTGCTTTACATAGAAGAAATTAAAATAATAAAAAGAAATAAGAATAATTAAAACAGTTTAGAAAAATAAAAAATAAAATACAGTACAGTACAAACAGTCGGACGGACAGCGGCACAGTGCTCATTCATTAAATGCATAGCTAAACAGAAGTGTTTTGAGTCTGGATTTGAATGTGACTATTGTAGGAGCACGTCTGATCTCCTCTGGAAGCTGGTTCAGCTGCGGCTGGCATAATAGCTAAAAGCGGACTCGCCATGCTTTGAGTGAACCCTTGGTATTTCTAGCTGATATGATCCTAATGATCTGAGTGATCTGTTGGGTTTATATTCAGTGAGCATATCTGCAATATATTGAGGTCCTAGGCCATTGAATGATTTATATACCAGTAATAATACTTTAAAATCAATCCTAAATTTAACTGGGAGCCAGTGTAAAGACCTGAGGACTGGTGTGATATGTTCATATTTTCTGGTTCTGCTCAGAATCCTGGCGGCAGCGTTCTGTATGAGCTGCAACTGTCTTATGGTCTTTTTGGGAAGCCCAGTGAGGAGTCCATTACAATAATCCACCCTGCTGGTGATGAAAGCATGCACAAGTTTCTATAAGTCTTGTCTGGAAACAAAGCATCTAATTCTTGCAATATTTTTCTGATGATAGTATGCTGATTTAGTTATTGCTTTGACATGACTACTGAAACTAAGGTCTGACTCTAGTGTCACACCAAGATGTTTAGTTGTTTGACCCCTAGAGTGAAGGTATGCGTTCACCTTGAGAACTTCATCTTTGTTTCCAAACGCAATGACTTCAGTTTTGTCTTTGTTTAACTGAAGAAAGTTTTGACACATCCAACTGTTGACTTCGTCAATGCATTGGCACAGGGAGTCAATGTGGCTGTAATCGTTAGGCAATAGGGCTAAGTAGAGCTGTGTATCGTCTGCATAGCTGTGGTAAGCAATTTGGTTCTTTCTCATTATTTGGCTCATTGGGAGCATATACAGGTTGAACAGGAGTGGCGCAAGATTTGAGCCTTGAGGAACTCCGCATGTCATGGATGTCCACTCAGACTTATGGTCTCCTATACTCACATAATAACCTCTCCCATCTAAGTATGACCTGAACCATTTTAGGACTATCCCAGAAAGCCCCACCCAGTTTTCCAGCCTGTCCAGAAGTATGTTATGATCGACAGTGTCAAATGCAGCACTGAGGTCGAGTAGTACCAGCACCGATAATTTGCCTGAATCAGTATTTAAGCGAATGTCGTTTATTATCTTTATGAGCGCTGTCTCTGTGCTGTGGTGCGGTCGGAAACCAGATTGAAAATCGTCAAAGTATCCATTCGAGCTTAAGAATTTGTTCAGCTGATTGAAGACAACTTTTTCAATGATCTTGCCTATGAAAGGAAGATTTGAGATCGGCCTATAGTTGCTTAATATGGTCTTATCCAGATTGCTCTTTTTCAGGAGGGGCTTGACAACTGCAGTTTTCAGGGAGTTTGGAAAACTCCCAGAGAGAAGTGAAGCATTTACCACTTCTAGAAGATCTGCTTCTAAACTGTTTAACACACAATAGAATAATTATTAATGATTTATCTCATAATTTCCAGTATTTAGCAGTGTTATGTTAGTATTATTTATATACCATTATATTTCAATTAGTCTTTATTTTATTTTTTTTAAGTTTTGGTAAAACATTTTTTTTTTAATATTTGTTATAATTTTGTTTTGTTTTTTGTCACTTTTGTCTTTATTTCAATTTTAGTTTATTTTTATATCTTACTTTTAACTTGAATTAGTCATTCTAGTACTTAAACTTCAGCTTACTTTGTTTCAACAATTCTAAGTTTTTTTCATCTAATAATTACATTTTATTTTATGTCAGCTTTATTTTAACTTTGAATTTAGACCGTTTTAAATTACATAAATGATTATAAAATATAAATCCACATAGGTGTATAAATCTTTACCAAGACCCGGTTTCACAGACAGGGCTTAGATTAAGCCAGGATTAGGCCTTAGTTTAATTACAGCACTTAAGTTAGGGTGACCATACGTCCTCTTTTTCCAGGACATGTCCGGCCGGGATTTCGAGATCGAAATATACCAAAAATATCCGGGATTCGGCTTTTGCTTTCTCGTCGCCATTCATTTTGTTTACATGCACACCTTTTGATTCAATAGGACTGAATTAATTCCGATAGGTGAATCTGAATGTAGTGTTTACATGAACAGTAAACAAGTGATCGGTTGATGTGCGTTTTAGCATTGCTAAGAAAATTCCTGTGTTTTCGTCTGGATCGGGATCCGTGTGAAGCAGAATGCATGACCTGCAAAGCTGGCACGTACATGTCAGTGTCAAATAATGTAATAATGTAAACATAATGAATGGAGACTGTAGAAAGCAAAAGCCGAATCCCGGGCATTTTGGGCGATCTCGAAATCCTGGCCAGACATGTCCTGGTTAAACAGGACGTATGGTCACCCTAACTTAAGTAGCTTTTATAAATGCACCTTAGAAAAAAACATGATGCGCATCTTGAGACAATAATGGCACTGATATATTTTAAGATATGTCAGTGCAAGTTGCTTTCAGTTAAACCAGCTCAATAATGCACTTTATTCTGGGACTAGATCTGAGCCTTGTTTGTGACACTGGCCAAATATCTTTTGAATCGGGCCATTAAACAACCCCATAGTAACTGCATAGCAACACCTTGGCAACCATTCATTGGTGGCATCTAGTTTATTTAGTTTTTATATCACTACACTCATTCTCAAATTTTAAAAAGTCTTAAAATATTTCTGTGTTTTATTCACAGACACAAGTGGACGGGCACACAATGAGAGCAGGTCAAGAGTTCCAACTTCTTCCCAACGTCGTGGGGGTTCAAACGACATCTCAGCTGTCAGAATACGCCAGCTGGCTCTCAGTAATCATTTCTCAGCCCTCCAGAGAGGCACATTCAGACCCCCAGACCAAATCCACAATGAAGTAACTCAAGGAAATCACTCACTGTTAAAACACCAGGCCGAGAGCGTTGGCGCTCGGCCGATTTACCAAACCATCAGCTGTCTGCACTGTCACCAGACTTATGAATACAGACAAGCTGGAAGTAACAAACAGAACTTTCCATTTACAAATCACTCGCAGAACACTGGAGCACAAATGTATGACACTATGCTATACAGAGACATCTTGGGTTATGACAAGTCAAACGCTGGGAGACGTGGTGAGAGTCAAGCTAGTGAGTTGGGGTTTAAGTTAGCTTCTCAACGGAGCGTCACTTTTGATCTAGCTGGGCCCGAGGAACGTGTCCTCCCCACAATGGCTGACAGACACAAAACAGAGAGTATGATGAAAAGCTCTAAAACATCTGCACAGAAAAGCCCCCGAAAGCTGGGTAGGACTAAGAGCAGCACACGAGGACAATTAAAGACCCAGAAAACCAGAGGACGAGCAAAGAGGACACTGAAAGTTAAATTAAATTTAAACCCCCTTCGAAAAAACAGAGTTCATCCAAAGTCCATTGATGAAGAAAATAATGAAGACAAGATGTCCAAAAAGGCGAAGAAGGAAAAACTGCGAAGCAAAAAGGACAAAAAAGATCTCCAGAGAAAAGACAAAACTAGCAAAAAATCAAAAGATAACGCTGAAGGATCAGGAAATGAGGAAGAGGAAGACAACTCCAAAATGAAACGCGCTAAAAACGGAAACGAGGATTCAACGTCCATGTCTAAGGATAAAGATGAAGTCACTAAAGAAAGAGGACAAGAGCAACAAAGCTGTATTCCTGTTGAGGGGGAAACACTGTTAGAGACTGTCCTCGGCAGTAGATCTGAAGCTCAAGTGGCATCAACACTCAGTTTAATTCTTCCAGATGAACACAACAGTCTTACGGCTCCGTCACACCCTGGCGTTCTGGATGCCGCTGACACTCAGCATCTATCCAATCCAAACACTGAACTCCCTGTGAGTGAGTCCGCTGCTTCACAGGATGTGGTGGATCAGTCCAATAGTTCAGACCTGATGAGCTCTGCCGCACCTGTCATCCAAGAATATGTGTCTTCAGCCGAGGGCTCACCAAAGAGGAAGTTAAGACTCATTCTACCTGAAAAAACCTCCAACAGGCCACAAACGGCACTAGATAAGAAAATCAGATAGCGTTATTATTTCTGATAATGTAGCGCAGATAACACGCACTGCTGAGTTCATTGTAGCTATAAATTACTGATATACATATTGAGTTTTTTAATGTGCAGTCTTATTTTATTTAAATGATTTATATTTTATTATACACTGAAAATGTTGTAACCTTGACAATCTTTGTTTACTTTTTAACAATTTTCACTCTGAAAATGCTAGTAAATTCCACAAATAATTACAAAAAAATGGCAAGTAACATGTTGAATTAAAGTGAAATTATTTTCTTATAAAACATACTCCAATAATTAGTTTTGTTTACAACTTTATTTATTTTTTCTTATTATGTATGTATCATACAAGTCTCCTTAATTTCTGTTACAAAATAAGTATGAGTTTGCTGTTTAATGTATGCATAGAGTTAATGATCACTTCGTTTAACCAAAGAATGTAAAAAAAAGAAGAAAAACATTCCACAGTTATTTTCTTGCAAACAAGATGACAAGAATACAAAGTGCGCCATTTTATGGTCTGCAGATAAAAGGCAGTTTGGACCTTAGAAAAGAAAACATGACACTCTGGGAGAGTCATTGTGCAGCTTATGCACGTTGAGTGAACATTTAAAGGTCTGATACTGCAAAACGATGGACGACAAAGAAGAAAAGAACTGCAACAATGAGGAGGAGGATGAAGAGGGAGAAAGAATAGAACCAAAAAAAATTCTGGGGATCTTTACAAGAGAACAGTTCATCATGTTATGTATTGGTATCGGTCTGATTGCACTTCTTCTCATCATTATTTTAACTTCAGTATTTGTGATCAGGAGATCAGGTATGAAGCCTCTTCAGTGTTTATAGTACATAACATTGAATACTGATTGATGTAGAGCTCATAATGTGTCCATATGCAACACCATTTATCAAGTACATAATTATGAAACGGTATGCATTATGAATTTTTGAGTAAATTGAGAAAAAACAATACTGATTTGATACTGCTTGTGCATGATCTCAGATGCTTCAGTCGACGTGGACATGGAGCCTTTCCCAACTGGTGGAGACATGCTTGACTATCTTCTCCAAACTGGAGAGATTCGGGAGAAAGATGGTCTTTATGCAACATGGTATCACTCAGCCAACAATAAGTCTGAGATGAACAAGGCCTTGAACAGTAAGAGTTATCTGCTGTTTTATCTTGACACCTTTGTTCAAGGTTGCGCTTCTGTCCATTCAGTTATTAGTTACATAATAATAATAATAATGAAACATATTTCTGTAAACTTATATCTATTCACAAAATGGAACATATGACTGCCCAACTCCAACTGAAACTGGACATTTTCATACAAAGGTGGACACCTATTAATATATAAATTGAGGCATTGAGGGTGAACTGATGGGTGTGAAACTTTTATTTATTCCTTGTTGTATAAAATTTAATTTTACTATTGTATAGTGTATTATGTATTTTCTTTTTTCTATTTCTGTATCTCTTTTATTTGGGCCACTGTTGTTGTCAATGAATGTTTAGTTTGTTGTTCAAATTTGTTCAAATGTATAAAATTAAATAAATAAAAATAAAAAAATTCTGTGAAATGTAGATGTAAGATATGATATATACCCAATCTATGTTAAGAGCTCTGATAGTGATAACAAACTGGTGACATGGTGTAATTAAATACTTTAAAACTTTGTTTGTACATTACAGGTGATGTATTGATCCTGGAGGCTGATATAAATGTACAAGGTCATAATACAGTCAATGAAACCAATATTCCCATCATGGCCCATCCACCGGACATATACAGTGACAACACTCTGGAGGAGTGGCTGGATGCTGTAGTCAAATCAAAGAAAGGTGAACAACCTGGAACATTAGCATCTGATTTTATATACAGAAGACATGGTGAGCATTGCGTTGTTGTGTTCATCCTTCATAGGGATAAAGCTGGATTTTAAGAGCATTAATGCTGTGGAGCCCTCATTGGATCTGCTGAGAGAGAAAAACCAAATGGGGATCAACCGCCCAGTGTGGATAAATGCAGATATTCTTCCTGGTCCTAATGTTCCTGATTTCTGGCCAGTGGTCAATGCTTCTGAGTAAGAATGTATTAAATATCTCATTTAATTTGAATGCGGGTCAGTTTACTTTGTGATTTAGGCCAGTGGCTCTCAATTTGTTGGTACAGTAATGATAAAAATGTTTACATAAAGCTCTGTAAAACTTGGATTTTTTTCAACACAATGTTGTAAGTACGTCCCATCGTGTAATCCGAAATGCACACTTGCGGTCTTCAAGCCCACTTGACCACGTGGACCAAATACAGGAAATACGTCATGTAAGTAGTCAAAGACTACAAGTGTGGGTACTACCGGGACAGGTCCTCTGTAATGGTTATTTTTAGGTTTTATTTTTATAACCATGTTAATGACTGTTACCAGAACATTCTGGGGACCAGAAATTGTTTGCTTAGGTAGTGGTGTTTTGTTCCTGAATGAAACAGTGTGTTTGAATGAGTTTGGATAAGTGAATAATTCAATGACTCACTCATAAAAACAGGCAGCTGTTTCTTCCTGGATGAATCGGTGTATTGGAACAAATTGGTTGAATGAAGCGTTTAATAAAAAGCTTAATTCACTCATATACTGTAGACAGATATAGATAGTCACTTATCGCCATCTACTGGCGTGACTACATAACATACAGAAAGAGTCAGTAAAAAATCCCCACTGAGTCTGAAACCTGCAAACACAGGCAAGTGGAGTGATACAAAGAGTGGCAAAACAACTTACACTATTTGGAATGATATTCTGAACATCATAACTAATTCTCTGACCTGTTGATTGCTTAATGTTGTTTTTCAGTTGCTGACCTTTTTTACTTTTATTACAAGGTTTTTTGAGCTCATTCAGCTGAAATTTCCTGACGTCACCATCTCTCCAGGATGGAAGGTTCTTTATCTTTCCCTCTTCCCCAATATGACATACACGCGCAGTATGGTGGAGCAGATGTACTCTACTGTGAGACATCTCCCTCAGAAAATCACCTTTCCTGTCCATGCTTTGATGGCCAAGAATGGGTGGCCACACCTGAGCTGGCTGCTCAGCCAATCTTCAAGGTAACTCAGTTACTTCAGTCGTTCATACTGTCGTTTATACGTTTATGATGTTTATACTGTGTCTTGATTCTAATACAGGTTTAGTTTAACACTGTGGCAAGGAAAGGAGAACCCCACTGTGAATGATCTTCTCTTCATCAGAGACAACAGCAACCCTCAGCGCATCTATTATGACATCTATGAGCCTGTCCTCTCACAGTTCAAAGAAGCTGCAAGTGAGTGACTTCATGGTTTTGAATATTACACCTTAGATAGTGTATAGCGATGCACAATATATGGTAGCATATTGGTTATCTGCCGAAATTAGAGCTTTTTTTACATCTTTATTGGCATCTGTGGTTCCATGAAGAACCGTTATCATCCATGGAATCTTTAAATTACACAAAAAGGTTACACCTATTTTAGCTTCAGGTTTTAAAGGGTTAACATTGTCAGGGTCTGAATCAGGTTTGAAATTGGCATCATTCTTTACATTTTCTCACGCAAAACTCGCGGTTATGGAGGGGCGGGACATTTCCCGAACAGACGCTAAGCGCTGCTAATCACAACACACTGGTCCAGCTAACCAATCACAGCACATTTCGTATTTCTTAAGGACAGGCTTCATCGAAACCGGAACTAAACAACGCGTCAGGGACAGACTAGGGATAGAGAGGCTGTAATCATGTAAAATATGTGAAAAAATAATGTGTTTTTTTTAACAATCAAGTATGAAAGCTTGATCTAGTACATCCCAAAAACAAAATCAAGACTTCGTAAAAGGACATAATAGGACCCCTTTAAAGTGAAAGGTCACATTATCATTGGTTACCATTGCTTCAGGTTTTTCATGAAAATTCACCATGTTGGTTTGAAATTGACTTCTGTGTAAGCCGTACACTATCAGTAGGCTAAATAATTTTTTTTGCCGAAAAACTTTCGCTTTCACTTTCAGTTGTGACCATGCCTGAATACTCATATAAAATTAATTTTTAGAAACACTAATCATTTAAAAACACTTCTAAATGAAATCTTTAGCAAATCCCAAAATGCAAATTAATTTTTCATACTGTACATTGTAATGATGGGATGCCAAAATTCACTTGGAGTCTACTATTTAAAATTATTGATTTTATTTGTGTTTTATTTATTTTTTATTTAGACAGAATAGTATAGAATTGTATTTATTTATTGGTAATAGCCCATAACATGAAAATAATTGTAACAATATTTATTTCCTTTATATATATTTTTCACTTCTCACTTTTGTCCATAATTTTAATATTGATGCATCCCAAATTGTGTATATCAGTAACACAGACATCTTGATTTCTCAGAGCTGAAAAACAGACCCAGAAGATTCTATCCAGGTGGAGACATAGTTGACTATTTCAGGCCGGTGAATGGTGATGGACTCAACATCCAGTGGGACACAGTGACCGATAAAGATTCTTTGCTATCTTTGCTTGAAGGTGTGAATTTAACTACTTTAGATGGATAGATATTGTGGAAATGCATAGATCTTTATAAAACTGGTAATGCAAGAATTTATTAAATTTTTTGCAGATAGCCCTGGAGGAATGCTGGTGATCCCAGTATTATCTAGGGTAGGTCAACCAAACATTCCTGTTGTTCAGGGTTCCCAACCTGAGCTTCCTCTTCAGGACTGTCTGGAGCTGATTCTTGCCTCTAAGAAGCCGTGGGGACTCTACTTAAGGATAAAGTCCCAGAATCATCTGAGCCCCTCGATGGAGCTCCTTCGTCGGGCCTATGACAGAGACCTGCTGCACCACCCCACCTGGGTTAACATGGACGTAGCCCACGGAGCTTTCAATATCCACGGCTATGTGATGGGAAAAGAGTTCTTGAGAACCATTAATCAAATCTTTCCATATGTGACTCTGGCTCCAGGTTGGCCTAAAGAGGTTCTCAATGAAGGCTACACACCAGAACTGGTGGAGGACATGGTGCAGCTCTTTCAGGGGGCCTGGCAAGATGTTTCACTGCAGCTGCAGGTCGAGGCTCTGGACAGGACTGTGACTGGATATAAGAGCCTTATCCATGCACAATCACGCTTCTCACTGATTCTAGAGCAGCGGGCAGAGGACAGAGGCCTCAATTCTGGGATTGAAAGCTTAATGTCTATCCGACCAGCGAACAGACAGCGGAGCTTCTACAATATGTCTAATATATACAGAAAACATGCAGCAAATCTGTTTGTCTGAAAATCAAGATCATATATCTTTGACAAAGACATTGCACAAGTCAACCATAATGCCATTTAGATAGTCCACTGACAAGATAATCTACATAAATGTTCATTGAAAACTTGAGAGATTAATATATAAAATAAATTATTTCATAGCTCTAAGAATTTAAATTATTAACACTACTTTTTTGTCTCTTTTTTCATACATACGATAGAAATAGGACTTTTAACAAATATTTATTTAAACTAAATTTTCAGTAATCGTCAGCAACTAAATCAGTAAACTAACAGGCGCAATTAAATTGTCATTTTATAAACATCACTGCACCAAAAAATAATACTGAAAAACAAAGCAAATA